>NC_138108.1:60628202-61228202 GCF_964146895.1 Miniopterus schreibersii
AAGAAACCTTGCATTTGGGTGTACAGTTTATATGTAAATAAATTTTCATATGCAGCAGATGTCAAGTTCAGATTCTGTTGGCTTTGTAAGGAATGACCAGATATGTATTTAAAAATGTGTGCCCGTTTTCTAAAGTTCGCTAATAAAATTTCTGATGCTTAACTCAATACTCCAGCTCCATAAATTTCCTACTGGATACGCTGCTCTCTCTTTTTTCCATGAAATAAACCCCATCATTGAAATGTTGCCACTGAATTGCCTCCATTTTCCATTTACTGACGTTTTCCTGGTTGTTCCTTAACAACCTACAATTATTAGAATCTCTGCATTCAGTTCTATAACAGAGATTTGGCTCTTTAAGACAGAAAACTATTGTTAGTTTAATGTTGTGCATAGTGAGAAAAATTTGGTTCTAAACATCAACTATCCTGGGGTCAGGGCATATCCAGCGCTCGCCAGAGGGGCTGGTAGCCCTTGATCGCACTGCGGAGACCGGGGTCACCTCCGGAGCCCTGAGTGGTTTGGAAAGCGGAATATCAGGGCAGGTTTGTGAGTAGTGTGTGGATCGATATGTCCAATACGAGGTAAAGAGGTCACTTGTCAGAGCGGAGAGCCTCTGGAGAAGAGGGAAGGCAGGACTCGGGGAGGCTTCAAACTGCGGCCCTGCCTCCGCTTCTGGCTGCAAACGGAGAGACAGCCCTCTCCCTCCAGCTGACCAAGGCTCTTGGCATTCGGATGTGAAAACAGGCAGGAATAATATTATTTTTTAAACAGACAGTTGTTTCTAATGAGAACTATGCTTTCTTAATGCCACAAATGCATAGTCGAATATGTTTGCATCACCTATTTTGACTCACTGAGTATTAAACTCTGATAGAATATTTACAAACTCTCAACAAATGATCTTGTGCATCCCAAGGCCAAGCTGGAGAAAAAAGAAGAAGAAAAAGATTGGAAAAGTCATTCTCCTTGCTACATGGAGCTTAGAGTCTAAAAAATGTAACTATAGAAACGGGTGACTGGCAACACAGGGCCCGCTTTTTTCTGATGCCCCTAGTGTGAAGATAAAGGGAAACCCCTTTAAAAAGGCCTGGCAGTGCCCGGGCCGCACTCTCCCAGGGAAACTGCGCTGCGAGCCCAGGATTGTGCGGAACGGGGCTGCAGGGCACAGTGTCCGACAGGCTCTCTAAAGAGTTTTGAAAGAGAACCCCTCTCACCTATGTTTTAGACAAGAGCATATGAATGTTTCTTACCCCCTTATTTCCTCAATTACTCTGCAGCATGCTTTTAAAATATATTTTCTGGCATATATGTTATAGATCTTTCTTTTTGTGAACAGGAAAAAATTATTTTTTAACTAAGTGTTCACTAAGCATTCAGAATATGTTCACAAAATATGGTATGTAGATACATACAGTTTATTGTAACACAAGGTAGTAATAACTTCTATACTAGTTTATGAGAAATGTCCCTTATGTGCCTGCAATCCAGGGGAAAAAATGTGTTATGACCACAGTTATTTCAGTGTTATTGGGCAGTTAGAATCTATTAAGGATCTTAAAAAGGCATTTATCTTGACGCTGAAATGCACAGTTATTCTTACCCCTATAAAGTGTCACTGCGTAGGCAACTAGTAGAGACTAGGAAGAACATTCCAACATACAGACACTAGTGTGTGTGTGAGTGTGTGTGTTTGTGTGTGAGTGTGTGTGTGTGTGTGTGAGTGTGTGTGTTGGAAATTAGATACACATTAGCAATGCAGAAATGGAGACTATATGGTGAGTTATAACCAAGAACGAATGCATTATATGGGCACACAGCCATAATTGTTTCTTCTACTAGAAAAGCAGACAACCATAAAAATATTAGATCCCATCAACACCACGTAAATTTAAAAATATAAAAGTCATATACACACCACAAATTTTAATTATGGCAATGTGCTTGGAAATCATTTTATTCAAGATGGCTGTGAGGTTTAAATTAAGGGAAATAATGCACATGAGAGCATAAAGCAGAATTCCTGGGAACATTGTCATCTTTCTTTTCTTCTTTTATCTATAAAATAAACAGGTGATCATTATTTATCAAAGAAAATATTTCTCGTGACGCAAAGAACAATTAAAGCTTTTTTTTGGTATGAGGATGTAAAACGTTTGTCAAGACTAGAGGAAAGGTGAGTGCCTTACACGTCACTGACGTTCTCGTGGAAAGTTACTGTGCCCGAATCATAAAGCTACAGGGGTTACTATTACCTTGGGCCCTAGAAAGGGACCCAGTAAATCTTTAGAGAAAACTATTTTAGCTCTTTCAGGTATGCCCCCCCCCATGAGTAGTCCCTGCACGATCTGAACAACAGGAGGGTAGAGGAGACGTGGAAAATGCCTTCTACTTGCAGAGGAGGGAAGATAAATCCTGCTTTTGTTAGAAACTCTTGATGGAGTTAACCAAACATCGTACACCACCCGGTTTATCACGCACCGCTGCCAAGTACAAGAGGCACCTATCATCTTTGGTGGGAGGAATTTATAAGGAGTCCACTCTAGTCATCCATCTGGCCCACACCCTGGCCTCTTGACAGCCTAGAATTGAAAAAGGACTTCTTTTCCCAAGACAGAGACAAAAATGATGAAGTCATTGGTACTAAGTGAGGAATGAGTGAATATTAGACTGTTTCCTGAGCTGATCCTCTAGTTTCCAACTAGTTATTTAAAGAATAAAATCTAAACAGTAAAATAGAAAAAATCTTTCACAATGGAAAAATTAATCTGTCAGAAAGAAAGAAAAAAATTGAATGAGTATAAAAAATTCTAGTAGATGATTCTTTGTGCTCAAGGATTTAAAAGAACTTAACAGAACAACTCTTCTTAAAGTAGGCTCTGAATGAAGAAATGTTTTCAAGCCCGGCCAGGTGTGGCTCAGCGGTTGAGCATCGACCTAGGATCCAGGAGATTGATTCCCAGTCAGGGCACATGCCCCGGGCTCCATCCTCAGCCGGCCATGTGGGACGCAGCCGATCAATGACTCTCTCATCACTGATGTTTCAACTCTCTCTCTCCCTCTCCTTTCCTTTTCCTGAAATCAATAAAGATATATTTTTAAAAAGAAAAGTTTTCAAGCAAATAAAGGAACATTAAAAATTGAGTTGAATTATTATATTCAATTTTTGTAGAGGTCAAAAGAGAAATTGATGAAAATAAAATTTATATTCTTAACCTTAAAACAAAATTAAAAATTTTTAAGATCAGTAAAAATAGTGACAAAATTGGTTGTAAAGCTATTTGTTGTAGGTTTACTAACAAATCATAAGCTCTAAGTTAAAATATTATATTTGAAAGTAATTCCCTTAGGTTATGATTTGACCTGGGCCAGATCAACTCACAGGTCATAGGGATAGAATGTAATTTGTATAAAAGACAATAATTTCAGTTTCTTAAATATCATCATAAAGTTATCTTGAAAATTGATTGGTTAAAATCATAATAAGTATTATAGAATGGCCTAAAACATACATGTAAATTAAAATAAACATGAAAATGATGTATTTTAATCATTTTTATTAAATTTAATATAATAATAAATGAAATGGTTCTTTAGAAATATTAGCATTTATTAGAAAAAATCTAAATAGTGACCCTATGGTAAAATATGATCATGCCTCAATGTAGTTAGAGTTCACATACTATGCAGAGTTCTAATAGTTCTTCTGTGTGACTTGTATAGAAATACTGAGTTTAAAAAATTCACCCTAATATTTTAAGGATGATAGCTTATTTCCTGACACAAGGCATGATATAAAAAAGATTATAGTAAGATACAATTTCTGAAGGTCTAATTGTACAGTAAAGATTAATTTTTAATTTCAAATAAATTTATAATGAATGCTATACCTTATTTAGTGAAACCTGTTTGAAACAGATTGCACTGTAAAGTTATGTTGAATGAAATGATTTCACATTTATAAAAAATACTTTTTGTATTTCATTGAACTTCAAATAAATGAAACTCTAAAATTTTACACTAGTACCAATCATTCACAGCATAAAATGAATTTTTGCTCCAAATGTTTATATTTATAATTCCATAAACTCATTTCATTGTTAAACATCTAAGATATGTACTGATTCCCATAAATTTCAATTCATTCATAAATCTTTATAACTATTCCTGGTAGGTGCATAAAGGTACACCTAGATATTTATTTATGTATTTATGTATTTATTTATTTAATATATCTTTATTGATTTCAGAGAGAGGAAGGGAGAGAGAGAGAGAAACATCAATGATGAGAGAGTCATTGGTGGGCTGCCTCCTGCACGCCCCCCACTGGGGATCGAGCCTGCAAACAGGGCATGTGCCCTGACCGGGGATCAAACCGGGATCTCCTGGATCCTAGGTCGATGCTCAGCCGCTGAGCCACGCCAGCCAGGAGGTACACCTAGATTTAGAATGTCTATGTGCTGATCAAAACACAAAATGATACAGAAAATGGTTTCTATACTGGAGGACATATGTTCTTATAAATAACAAGCAACATTTTGTTCACACAGAAAATGTCTGGCTTTGAGCTTTACTGGAAACCAAACAGAATGATCTTGTCAATACATTTTGGGGAAGTACTAAAATATCATCTTTGATCACAGTAAAAATGTAGTTGCAAATAACAACCAAAAAAAAAACCGTATTATTTCTTTCTTTATATTATTAATAGAGGTTCATTATTTAATAAAGAAATGATTTAAAATAACAGTTATTTTGTATTAGAGTATACATTTGCAGAAAATAGAAAAAAGGTAAGTTTGTTAGAAATCATTCAAGTTCTCCTGGAAAGTTTATGTACCTGAATCATAAACGAGATGCACTAATCAGGCTCATAGCATCCTGTGATATCACCGAGGCTTCACCGTGTGGTGTTCCCCGACTTTTCTCTGCGAAGGCCAGTTACTTCCCACTGGCCCCTGCTGTGGAGTAGAGGAGATGTCGTGAGTGCCTCCCACTCACTATTGCAGAGCAGGTGCCTCCATTTCTGCTTACATTTCTCTCTTGGTTGGTGATGCCAGAAAATGATCTTGTAGTGAGAAACAATGGCATGGAGAACTACGAGCTAAATTTTTGGAGAATTATATGAATTATATGTTTATTAAGATGTTCATTTTTCTTTTTCTTTTTTTAAAATTTTTTTTAAATTTTACAGATGTCCCTTTTTCTCCCCAATGACCCACTCCACCCCATCCCATCCCCCTCCCCAGTCCCTCTCCCCACCGTTGTCCGTGTCCTTGGGTTGTGTATATATGCATATAAATTCTTTGGTTACTCTCTCCCCCTCCACCCACTCACCTTCCTCCATCCCTCTGACATCCGTCCAGTGTCCCCCATGAGACTCATCTAATCAATTATCTAGTCACATACTTGAAAAATTTTAACCATGGAGATTCAACAACAAATGTCCTTTTTCAACAATATAGAGATATCATTTTAGTGTTATTTATCAGATTAATATTTGCCAGCTTCAAATCAACCCTTCTGCATAGCAGGGCTTAAGAATAAAGTTGTACAGACCTATTCCTGCAAACCCAATGGGCTCTTATTAGGTTTTCTCCACAGGGGTGCTAAGGGGTGGCTGGAAGCCTACACAGGGAGAAGAAATACTGCTCACTAGGTTGCTTGCTACTGCTGTTAACATGATGAGAGCCACTGCTCTTTATATTGAGTGACAGTCAGTCCTAGATTCCAGGATTTCTTTCTGCATTCCCAGACCCAGTACACTGCCCTCCTTCAAAAGCACTAGCACTAGCTAGCTAGAAGTCCCTTTGCAGAAATCTGATTTTCTGGGGCTTCTGACACACAAGAACCAGCTACACAACTCCCTCTTTAAGGGTCCTCTTTGGGTTCTGATTCCTTAGGGTCCTTATTTTGAAGCCTCTGAGCCAGGAAGCCTTTTTTTTTTTTTCTCAAAGATGACTTTCAGGCCTGCAGCACCATTCCTATAAATTTTTAAGATGTAATAACTGCATCTTCTCTTTGTTCCCTAGCCATGGGCGTGGCAGCTCTTTTCGGTAGTTTTTGTGTCCACATTTCCTCAGTGTTTCTATTTTGCTTCTCTGTACTCCAAAGCCTGTCTAACCAATTCCTTAAGTTAAATTCTTTATATTAACATAAGTAATGTTTCCGTTTTTCTTACTTGACCTTGGTGTGTAACATTCCCACCCACATTTAAATAACTAAACTTTTGTAAAGAACACAAATTTGATCTTTAAATACATGTAAGAGCTGACATAAAAGAAAAGACCCTACAAAACTAGAATATAAAGTGAATGTAGGGATCCCAGATGATAGATACGTACCAAAGTTAGATCACGTCCTGAAGGCTTCTGTCGATCCCTGGAGATCTTATGCTTCCACACCTTTGGTTGCTCAAGGAACGGAAAATAGTTCATAAATCCTAGGGATAAACTGAGGAAAGGAATCTAATGGAATAATCCCCCAACATAAGCCAAGGACCCAAAGTGTGACACTCAGATAAGAAGAGTGAATGAGAAATAATTTAGCCTGGAAGAGGTTAGCAAGGAAAATTGCCTGTCTCAGGCTTGGCACTGGGTGTAGAGGAAACACTATCCTCTTGAAATTCATAATCTTAAACTATCTTTTATGAAGTTTTGTTTTCTGAATTCATGATTTACAGCTTGAGAAGTCTCAAGTAAATAATTTAATTTAGAATAATCTTTAGGCAGTGGTACCCCCAAAGGAATGATTATGAAAATACAGATATTGGGTTAAAAAACTCAATTTCAATTCAGGTGGCAAGCACTTATCAAAATAATATGACAAAGAAAGTACCAGCCAGCAATCATAATAAAAACCACACACACACACACACACACACACACACACACACACACACGGGCGGCCTTGTGAATGAGAACCAGCAGCAGAAACAGATAGCAGAAAAATACTAATAAATATTTTACTGTAATTATCACATATAAATAATAAAACAATTTTATGTAAGACATATAAATCTAAGAAAATGACATAGAAGCTTAAAATTTTTCATGATGCAGGCATAAATAGAAAATAGTTCAAAAGAAAAATGTAATTAATTTTAAGTACTAAAGGAACAAAATAAATCCAATGAAGAAAGAGTGTGAAAATTATCTGGAGTGTAGATGAGAGAGAAAGTTAAAAACATGGAAGGAGACTAAGAAATATAAAGGACAGAATGAAATGGCTCTAACAGAAGTATAGCCAGAGTTCCAACAAGGAGTGACAATAGGGGTAAGAGGAATTATCTTAAAAAATCAGAGCTGATAATTGACCATAAATTATGAAATACACAAACCCATATATTTAGAAATTCAAATTTACATGAAACCCAAGCAAGATAAATGAAGAAAATTTACACCTAAATAGTGACCATCAAATAAATAGAAGATTCTTAAAACATGATTACTACTAATAATAAGATTTTTAAGAGAATTAGAGTGAAGAACAAAATGACATTTAAATTGATGGCTGGCATTTTATTGCGCTGAGAGAGAGAAAACAGAACTATATGGTTCCAAAAGTAAAACCTGCCATCTCTAACCATATACCTAGAGAAAGCAGGTTTTTAAGAATAGATGTGTAATAAAAAATATAATATAAAATACAAAACAAAAACCAGTTGACCACCAAAGAAATTTTCTTAAAGTGAATTTGCAGAGAGAGACCACAAGTAAAAGAAAAATCCAGATGAAATAAGAAAAAAATGAATGGTGCTATTGGTAAATATATGGGTAAATTTGAACAAACTTTGACTACTTAAAACAATAATAACAATATCTGATTTGAGGGTAAATGAAAGAGGCAGATGAATTATGGAAAAGAGTAACAAATGTTTTTGGAGTTAGATAATTCTAATTAAAGTATCCAAAATTCCTTATATTGTTCAGGTAAAGATATTGTAATGTCTAATTTATATGTCAACTTGATTGGGCCACAAAGTGCCAGATATTTGGTTAGACATTATTCTGGTTGTGACTGTGAAATTGTTTCTAAATGGGATTAATATGTCAATTGTCAGACTGAATAAGTGGGTGGGACTCATCCAATTTGTTGAAAGCCTAACCAAAAAAAAAAAAAGGTTAAGTAAAAAAAGAGTTTGCTCTCTGACTGAGTCTTTGAACTGGGACATGGGTCTTCTCCAGCCTTTGGACTTGGATTCAAACATCACTGGCTCTCCTGGTTCTCAGGCTTTCGGACACATTAAAACAGTACTATTGGCTCTGCTGAGTGTCTGTCTTGTCAGTTGCAAATCTTGTGACTTCTCAGCCTATGTAATCACATAAGCCAATTTTTGAATAATAAATCTTTACTTCTTTATATACACAAACATATATATACAAGTATATATACAGATATATATTCAGATAACATACATATTACATATATAATAAATATATTTATATCTTCTATTGGTTCTGTTTCTCTGGATAGCCCTAACTTAAACATGTACACATTTGATTAATTTTAAACTTGGTTAATTAAGTATGCCTATCAAATAACTAGAAACTAAAATATATATAACTTCCAAAACATAAAGGAAAAGTTGAATGAAAAGAAAAAGTGTCCAAAAGGGATTCCCCAAAAAGGGGATAGAGGTTAAAAGGAAGCACAAACACAAGATAAATAAAAAATACATAGTAATTTGATATAATTTAATCCAAGCATATTAATAATCAAAAGTGATGCAAATCGGATAAATATTACAGTTAAAAAAGAATGCTTAACATGCTTAAAAGAACATAGAATGACTGAGAGTAAAGAATTAATAGACATAGGTCAGGCAACTACTAAGAAAATGGGAAACTGTATTAATATCAGACAAAAGTCGACTTATGGCAAAAACCGTTATAAAACATTGAGGGAATTTACATAATGATGAAAATTCAATTTAATAGATATTATAATAATTCTGAATTGTATACATACAATAATATAACTTTAATAAGTATATAATAAAATTTGATGTAATTAAAAGGTGAAATTGAATCTTTACTATTATCATCAGATTTACCAAAGTTCTTCAATAATTGATTAGAAAAACTGACTTAAATGAGTAAGAATATAGGAGAGTTGAACAGTAAAATGAATGAGCACTGTAAAATGGAGATCATAGAGTACTTAAACATTAAATAATATATCTAACATTGTACATATGAGATAATTACAAAAAATTAAACATATGCTTTCTTACAAATTTAAACCAATTGTCATAGAGAAGACATTGTTTGATCACAATGGAATCAAGATAAAAATTTAAAATATAATAACAAAAGAACCATATAAGTTCAGAAAAGGAAAAACATACTTCTAAAAATCATGATTCTAATAAGAACAATAATATACTTAGAAATGAATTTAACTAACAATTATAAGAACACTATGATTAAAATTTATGAGATAGAGCTAAAACAGATGTTACATGAAAATTTGTTTTAAAAACTTAGAATAGAAAAGATTAAATATTCAGAAAATAATAAGCCTTCAATTATTTTAGAAAATTTAAAATAAGCCACAGAATAAAATACCCAAGAGTAGAAGAAAGGAAGTAATGAAAATAATTTCACAATTTAATGAAATGGAGAACAAAATATTAAAATATCCTACAGTGAAAAATGTTTCTTCCAAAGGAATTAAATGAAGTCAAACTTTATTATATTAATAAAGAAAATAGTAGAAAGAAAAAATAAATAATATTAGCAATAAAGAGGTTTTATAACTGCAGAAAATGCAGAGATAAATTTGGTAATAGAAGGTTTACAGAGTAAATTTAAAATTAGAGTGAATGATAAGAACAAAATTTATCAAAACTGCTTTGAGAAATAACACAAAACTGAGAACTCACATACCCATTAAATCAGTAGTTTAAAAAATCTTCCCATAAGAAATATCTGAGGTGTAGACAAATTTAAGAGTTCTACCAATTTGTCTAGGAATAGAAAAAAAAATAGATCAACTCATTTTTATAAGGCTAACTCAATTTGGCACCAATTCAGATAAAGAGTAGTAAAATAAAAGTGGCAAACAAACCCCAGTCATGAACACGCAAGCAACAATCTTAACATATTAA
Source organism: Miniopterus schreibersii (assembly GCF_964146895.1). NCBI lineage: Eukaryota > Metazoa > Chordata > Mammalia > Chiroptera > Miniopteridae > Miniopterus > Miniopterus schreibersii. Next base: position 60,638,314 of record NC_138108.1, read on the forward strand.
CAGTCTCAATCCAGTTACGCATTAAAAGTAGAAAACATCATATCCAAATTGTTTTTACCTAAAATATTCAGGTTTTTTTCCAGTAGTTAAAAGTGTAATGATGTAATTCATTATGAGAAAAAACACATTTCAATCGATGAATAAAACTTTCAGTAATGTTGAACATATAATCTTGATCAATTTTTAACAAGCTATAAATACACTAGAAATCCCCTAACTTTATGTTATCTGTTAAAAAACTGCTGTGAGCATTTATTCAATGATGTAATATAAAATCTCTAGTATCAGAGCTCAACGCAAAAGAACCTATGGTGGGTTGGGTCTCTCCAACTCCTTCTGGACATCTACGAATGCTTGCATCACAGTGTGTGGAATCTGCCTTCCTTGCATCGTTCTGTGGGAAACCAGGGACCCAACTCAGAAGTGCTATGGAATTTAGTGCCCTGTGAGGAAAATTTTTAACAAAGGCAAAAGTAATAGAAAGAAGTGGGCAGAGAAATTATTTGTTTCTCCTATTCCATTCCCTGTATGATCATTCTGAGGTGCAGCGGAGACTGGGAACATGTTTAGAGACATCCTGCATGGCTTTCCTCTTGAAGTTCTGCTCAATATTGCCCTACTTCATTTGCTTATGCTCCTTCCCAGTCTCACTTTTCTTTTGTTCTCACTGGGAACCTCTGTGGAATTATATTCTACTTCCCAAATAAAGCAATAGAATGCACACTTTTCTGTTTTCTATGGCATCCAGGGGAAAAAAAATTTATTCAGCAATTATGTTAATTAAATGTGGTATATTTATACAATGAAATACTATAGAGCAAATAAAACAACAAAAAACCCTCTTCAGTTTCAAGCATAAACATGAATGTGAAATCAATGTGTGATGAATAGACAAGTTGCAGAAAGTATCCATTCATATATATACATTTTCAAAATAAACAAAATTAAGCAATCTAAGTTTTACAAAACAAATTTCATAGTAGAAACATTTTTTTAATAAAGCAAGGAAATGATTAAAACAATATTTATCACAGTGGCTATTCTGTTGGGGATAGGAGGGAATTATGAATAAATAAAAGAAACACGGGGACTTTTAAAATACTGATAAAGTTTATTCCTTGGGCTGAATGTTCATTTTGTTATATTTGTAAGCTGTACAAATATGTGTTATACATGTATCCCTTATCCCCTTAGGACTCTGTATTCCCGTACCTTCTGTCAACTTACTGAAATTTCCCGCAGCTCTTTCTGAGAGGTGTTTCTCTGGCATGGGCTGTGTGCTCTGCCTAGATATCTAGCTGGCCTACCTATCTGCCAAGACGTTTTCCTGCAAAAGCATCCCTTTAGCAATGTCAAGTAGGAATCGGTAGATATCTCAACTTCCACGCCTCTCCAGTGAGGTAATTCTAAGGTGGTCCTAAACATATTCCAGCTGTCACCCAAAGTGAACCTCTCCTTTTACCTACGATGGATTGACTCTCTTCTTCTGGCTCCGATGCTCCCCAAAGAGCCAACCTTCTCAGGGTTCATGCCCTTGAGTAGTCTCATCTCCCTTCAGCTAATGGAAGGGACACTGTGTGGTTTGAAGCCTTCAACTTACAATGACTTGTTCACTTCCTTTCATGCTTTTGGAAATCCTGAGATGCCATGTAAGACAGCTGACTATCCTACTGCTGGAAACATCCTACTGGGACACCATGTGGAGAGGTCACATCAAAAACAAGAGGCTCTGGGATTAGAGAGACAAATAGCCAGTCTCCTGGTATCCAGCTGTCCTGCTAAAACCCAGCAGAAGTCACTATTGACTACAGCCCATAAAAAGTCCCAGGCGAAACCAAGCAGCTTATGCCAGTCAGCACACAGCATTATGAGATATAATAAATGGTTGTCTTTGTGAGCCAATAATTTGGAGTGGTTCGCCCTGCAGTAGCAGGAAACTGCACCTCTCCTCCTGCTCTGGCCTTCTCATTTTCATGCAGGCGCTTCCTGCTGTAACCTCCCCAATAAACAACCTCCACTGAAAATCTAGTCTAGAATTTCCCTTTAGTAGAGTCCAGATCAAGGTAATGTAATTAACAGTTCCAATAAAGTCAAATACATCTAAAATAAAATAATTTCACTTTATCTAATTGTCACGCACACCCATACACACGCATACACGAAAAACAGGAGCCATGATCCTTTTAGCGTAGGGAATGGAGCTTGGTGAGAAGTTATTTGCTAATGGGCACAAATTAGAAGAACGACATTGTCATCCACTGTGCAAAAGGGTACGTGTCGATATTGCTATTCATTTTTAAGTTACTCCCAGCCCTCTTGTTGGCTCGGCAGTTATAGAAGCAGAGTTAGCTTCTGGAAAGACGCCTTTTGTGAATTTTCAAGCTTATTGTCTTAGTCCACTCGTGCTGCTGTAGCAGAATGCCATGGGTTGGATGGCTTATAAACAAAGACATACATTGCTCATGATCTGGAGGCCGCCCAAGACCAAGGCTCCAGCATATCCATTGTCCGGTGAAGGCCCCCTTCCCGGTCCACAGACACCTTCTCTCTGCGGCGTCTATGGTGGCATCAGTAAGGAAGCTCGTGGGGTGCGTTCTGTTAGGACACTGACCCCAGCCGTGAGCACCCCACCCTCACGGCCTAATCACCTCCTCAAGGCCCCACCTCCAAATATCATCGCCGTGGCAATTAGGTTTCAACCCATGAATTTGGGGGTCAAGGAACAAACAGTCTATAGTGCCTTTTTTGTTAAATTGTGTATGAATAAGAGTTCATGCTGAAAGTTCATATATTATAGAAAAGTGGCCATAAGAAAAAATACAAGGTTTAAAAAATTTTTTTAATTTTACTTTTGAAATGTATAAATAAGCTCAAATTTTTTTTCTCTTAGGAGATATTTAAAATAGGACAGGTTTTTATTCTTATGAACCAGTCGCATGCAGACTCTCCAAAGTAGAAAAATATATGAGATACTGTCTCGTCCTTTTCAACCTTAGAAACAAAGCAATAGGTCATTTTCTCATCTGCTAATTTACACTTTCTTTTATTTCTTTCAGTCCACATAATTAAGGGTATACTCAATAAATAGCTTACTTACTACCTAGGATTATCAGAGCACATAGTTACGTTTTTAAATAGAGAATTTAAGTATTTTAGTTAACTATTTTTCTACCTGTAAAGCATTGGCCATAGTCCGTTTTTTATAACACTATATATGTTGTTGTGAAAAAAAATTAAATAATTGTTATAAATATTTCTAATTTACCTAAATATGCCATTCATCACATATACCTTTGAAACTCTGTAGCATTCAAGTCCATTTTAAAGTATGTTTTCCTGTAACATGGTTTGAAACTTGAATAGCTGGCCTTTGAATTGTATAATTTATAGAAGAAAATCAGCATAGTCTTCTTTTCCTGGGAAGTGGAGCAGTTAATATTCAACATGAAATGTCTAATCTTTAAATACATTATAATCTAACTGCTTAGGATAATTTTTGCTTTAATACCTTAAGAGTCTGCAAAGCCTGAAGGATGGGATTATTAAGATGGAATTTTAATGTCAAATTATCAGAGAAGTGAACATATTTCTCGTGTTCATAAAAATTGTATTCAATTTCTGTGTGATTTGTTCAAATAAGAGATGAGAATATATTTGATTATAGCTAGTAAGTAACCCAAAATTTGATCAAATGACTAGAGGTCACTGCTGTATAAAGGCTGTCAACCTCAGAGATTAGACTACTTAGGAGCTGTATTCTCTCTCATATATAAATGTACCTGCAGATATAAATGCATAACAATGTAGTTCTGAAGTAATTAAAAGGTTGGAATATTCTGTAGTAAAAATAATTTAAAAATGGAAGTATAAAAATTTTAAGAAATGTAAATAGTAATAATATCTTTGGAAAACATAGTGCAAAAGTGTAAAAAACATTTCTCAGTTTTATTTTTTAAAGCTTTGGGATAACTCAAAATTAACATATGCACAACAGATTTCTAAACTTAATCTTATTTTATTTAGCAAACCTTTATTAGTGTTCAGACTAATCTATGATATAGAATTTACCTTGGAAAGTCAACTAATACATGAAAAGTAGTAACAAGATAGAATTTAACTGCACTATTTTTGGTAATTGTTTCAAGGCAAATACATACTTTGCAGTATTTTTTATAATCAGGCTTGTCAGTTTTTTAAGGAGGATTATCCCTGTAGCAATACAAACTTTCCCTTCTTCATTATCAAATACCTACAATGATGTGCTCATACATAATCATTTACAACTATTAATAGAAACTATAATAAGCAATCAATAGTCATTCAAACTTATAATTTTTTATTCCACTGAGGGGAGAATGTAAGAACTTGTCTTATGTATTGGCCTTAAGATACAAAAGCTCAGTAGGTACTCATCTTAGAACAATGCACATTTGTAATTTATGAACCTTTTTTTATATTCTTGTAGATATAAATATACAGTTACATTTCCCTTTTCCCCAGTGCTACATAATTATAACTTGTAATATGTAAATATTTATGAATTCGCAGGATGTTCAGTAGGAGAGAAGAATGTTATACTTGCAGATTTGTCTAGTATTTGCAGAATTCAGATCTTATTATTAGGCTTTATGTGGTATTGCAACATATAAAAGTACATTGTTATAAATTTGACTTGTCTAGAAAATATACTACCTGGTGATTCCGTTGAGATTTGAGGATTATATCAACATTATTTATTATAGAAATAGACATTACAATGCTGGTTGAAAATTTGACTCTCTTTACTTTTATATAAGTAGAGGACATAACACCTTTATTCTAGATGATAAAATATAATTCTAACATTAATATAATGATGTATTAAAATGTATTGGGCCTCAAAGATCATCTAGTAAGAATGGCACAGTGATTGATTGGCAGTGGCTATTTAAAATACAATTTAAAGGGCTCTATCAAGATTATAGATAAAAGGATATCTATCAGCCCATTGAGGAAGAGCCTTGGGCTGACTGAAAATATATGCACAGTTCAAGGATAGGAGCCTGGGGACAACATGCTGTGTATTTGCCTCCTCATGTCTAGTCTAAATCAAAGATGACTAAAAGCTGGTCAAAAGTTAAAATTTCAATCCGTAAAACATCTCACTGAGTTATCAGACAGATCTTCTTCATATTTGTCTATATATTTACTAAAAATCTGTTTTTTTTCTCCTTTGAATCAAAATTTGATTCAAAATTAATAACTTTCTCCACTGAATCCTAACCTATTACTTAATTCAAGCATTTTTGAAGAGTAACAGTTTTAGATATTTTTCTTTTCCAAATCAAAAGTTACCACTGCTTCATCTTCTTTGCTATATCTATCATTTATTCAAGTTCTCCTTAAAATATTATTCTCAGAACCAAGTCCTCTAGATGATAACTGTGTAAAGTAAAACGATTATTTATCTTCACAGAAACACAGTATTTGTAACATAAGATCCCATTATCTGTCCCATGGTGACTTTCTCCTTTTGGATCGTAATGCGCTTGCCTTTGAGTCCAATATTGAGATTGTGTTCTAATGAATCATCTGTCCCAATACTAGGTGCTGACTAAATGTCCACCTGATAATAATGATAGCCATATTTTCATGATTGTTCATTCTCGGCCAAGAACCACACTAGACATTTTATCTCGATTATATTATTTGAACTTTATCTAATGATGAAACACAAACAAGGTAAAGAACCTGATTGCCTTGCTTAAACTTACGGTGCCTTTACATTTAATCCTTATTTATTATTATTTATTTTTTAATTGTGAACAATTCATCTTTTTGAGATTTTATTGAGTAATTATGAATTCTCTTAGGAGACAAGGAGCACATGTTCTGAACTCATTTTGGATATTGAGGATTTATTTTAAGTGTACATGAAGAAAATATTCAACGGAAAACTGAGAAGTTCACAGCAAGCCTCTTAGAAAAAAAAGTTTCTGCGGATATTCAATAGCTTTATTGTCTCAACTCTGACATGTTCTAAGCCAGCAGGAGAATGCTTTGTGCTTACCATCCTCCCTGTGGAAGAGCCTCCTTCCCTCCTTACGGCAGGATGGGACACTATGGTAACTAAAATATTTTCTGTCTCTGCTGCTAGTACCCCTGATGTTAAAATGACTTTACTCTTTGCCTAAATGCTTTTAATTAATTACATCTTACCTGCATTTACTTTAATACTTGATGCTTGCAGTTTTACTAAGTACCTTTTATTCAGTTCGTTTTTAATTCTCCCAACAACCTGAATGTAGGCATCGTTTGAATTCTCAAATGATGTAAGTAAACGCTTGAGGCATGGAGTGATTAAACACCAAATTGGCCAGCGATGAAACAGGTAGGACATCTGAACCTGGATTAATACTCAGGTTTGAATCCAAAACCTAGGCACCAGCTCACCGCCTGATTTCTCTCTCTCTCTGTGCTTAAGGTCTGTCCATTCTACTAGCTGATTCTCTGTGTCCCCTGGTCCCTTTCCAAAGAAATTTTCTAAGTGGTGGTTAAGACCCTACTCCTCTGGTAACCCCAAAGAATCTTAGAGATTTGGCCAAATGCTTTATTTACATGAACATATCAGGGTGTGTGTGTGATATTTCTTTGGTCTACCAGCCTAACAAGTCAAGGAAATAAGTACGAATATGTCTTAGTAACATATCTAAATGTAAACAACAATAGATACCTGGGGAAAAAATGATTTAGTTTTTGGAATAGGCCTTATAATCATACTTATTGAATTTATAATCCACAAATCCATTTTTATGTAAATAAAAACATTTAAACATTTATCCAATTTTTTCTTGCTTTGTTTCCTATCTTCCATGGCTTGCTAATTGTTCTGTATGGAGACGCTCAGTCCCATACATTTTTCAGTGCTCGCACAGCAGTCTCCTCTGCCTAGAAACCTTGAGCTCTTCTGTGAGGTAGTTGTTCTTTCACCATCAGTATCCTTTCCTGGGCTTCACACTTTACCTGACACATTCTCTCCTTTTTCGTTTTGAGATGTAAACATTTCTCTATAGATATAAATTCAGTTGTCTCTAAATAATTATTATTAAAATTAAGCTTCCCTTCCTTGGACAGGTGGCTCAATTGGTTGGAGCATAGTCCCATAGACCAAAAGGTAGTGGGTTCGATCCCCAGTTGGGGACCATACAGGAGGTAACAGATCAGTGTTTCTCTCTCACATCAATATTTCTCCCCTCCATCTCTAAAATCAATTTAAAAACAAAAAAATCACATATTCTCAGGTAAGGATTAAAGAAAATTAAGCTTCCCTGTGTACTCTCTCTGGAGTATGCCCACGATTTCCCCTTCTCTTTCCCCCAAGCACATTATTTTTGCCTTTCTTTCTCCTAAGCTCCAAGGGACCCTGAGCCCATAGAGTGAAGTTGGCTCACTTCTTCCATGGCTCACTTCTATCTCTGTGACTTTCTAAATAAAGTTTTGCTTGCAAAAAAACAAAAACAAACAAATAAAAAAACCAAACAGTTAAAACAAAATATTGGGTCATACATACATGTTGAATATTGATAGGTACTCTCAAAGTGTCCAATAGATTGTATAACTTTATTCTACCTATAATTGTGCATTGATGCTGAATACTTTTCTCCCACCCTTGAAAATAAGATTTAAATAGTTACTTTTCTTATTGTTACATATTAACTATACCAGATATGCTAAGTAATAGATCTACATCTAACAAGATCTTTTGATTCTGTAAACAACTTGAATTTTTATTTTTATTTTCTATTTTTTTGGTATGTTTATGGTTAATTAATTTGTCATTATTCTTCCTAGAACCATTCTTACATCCATAATATATTATCATTTAATTTGTTATTGATCACAGGTTTCTCTTTTCATTTTTTGTTGATTTTAAAAAATCTTTAAGATGCAAACAATATATTTAGTAAGCTTATATATATATATATGTGCACAAGATAAACTCCATTAATTACAAATTCAGCCAATTCTCTAGGGGTTGTCCTTACATGTACTTGATCGAATTAAGAAACACTTGAGACTAAAACAATCATTTTAATGCATATAAATCTAAATTTTTCTGAATGAGTTAATAATACTATGCATTTAGACTTTACAAAGAACTTCTACGTACTTCTCATCGGATCCTGCCAACCTTCAATAATATAACTATTATTATCTTTATTCTAAAGATGAGAAAACTTAGACTCAAAGACAATGTGATTTGCCCAAAGTAACCATTTAGATGGTGGCCTGTATGGGATTTTAACTGTAAATATAATACTGTTTCTCCTTGAGCTTGTGGTTCCTTAAAAATATGAAGTGTTACTGAATTACTTTTCTCTGTTACCTTTCTTGTCCCAATCAAATGTCTTCCCCACTAAAAAAAATACACTAATTAATTCTATTGAATTAAGACTTTTAACATCCTAGAGTCCTCTGTTCAAAATCCAAATACCCTTGGAGATTTAATAATCAAGCTGTTAAGTAATTAAACCTTAGTAAGAATTAGCTTATCAGATTGCTCTTCATCAACCACTAAGTGAGAAGCAATGAAGCACAAAGTAGAAGAGATGGGATGCGGTAAGCACCCAAACACAAGCGGTTACGAAGGAGGCTCACAGAGTCCAGCGCTGTTGGCACCATGGAATTCAGGGTACCTGCTATAAAAGGTGAGTACAACCAGCAGTGCTGCAGTGTAGACCACGAGAATATCAATTATTTTGTAATTTTGTCTTATGATTCCTCTTGACTGCAGCCATAAACCAACAATCATTTTATATTAATTGAGATTTTACCTCTGTATTCCTTTTCCTCTTGTCCTGTAGTTTGAAAGTATGCTCTCATTTTCTAGACCATAATGGTAAAACTAACTTGACTTTCTCTGCTGTGCCTGTCTCTTCTCCTGTCACACATTTCCATAGATTTCAACCCAAAAACAAAGAAACACAAGCCTCATCGTTGAAGCTCCTCTGATGATACTCACATCTTATCCACCCTGGTGGTTTGCTCACACCCTTATTTGTATCTCACTGTAATGTAGGCAGGCTTATGTCATACAGTCGTGACTCTTTTCTACAAAAAAAAGTATTTTTATATCTTCCTTCTCCTGTTTGTCACATACTCCTCAATGATACAGGCTAAATCATTTTTATCTTTGTATTTCTGGTATCTGTCAAAAGGTCTAGACCTGTGGTTAAGACTAATAAGTACTTACTAAATGTTTACTAAATTAACTACCTGGGCAAATACATAAATATGAGTAAATATACATCTATATAACAAGTATATTTCCTCCTTTCCAAAACAAGTCACCTGTGTGTTGTCTATTTTCATAGATTTTTTTTTTTTTAAGGAAATATATTTGAAACCAGAGAATACAAGAAAAAGGAATTTCACCATGAGCAGTTGAGCGTTGACCTAGGATCCAGGAGATCGTGGTTCAATTCCCGGTCAGGGCACATGCCCGGGTTGCAGGCTCCGTCCCCAGTTGGGGGTGTGCAGGAGGCAGCCGATCAATGACTCTCATCATTGATGTTTCTATTTCTCTCTCCTTCTCCCTCCCTCTCTCTGAAATTAATAAAGATATATTTAAAAAAAAAAAGTTTAAAAAAACCCAAAAAGCTGTAAATCTGAGCTTATATATAATAACCCTTCCACTGAAGAAAAATATTTAAATTATAAAAATTCCTTAACTTACTAATGTAGTATCAATAAATTATTTTATTTTTATCCATGTTGCTTAACAGTGCACATATCAATAAAATTGATGCAATGAAACTATCTATCAAAATTAGAAGAAAAAAAATAAGTTAGACTAGTGTTTTGCATGCCAAAGGGAAAAAAATACTATCAATTTATTGGTGCATTTTTCAAATTTATTTTTATTTTTAAAATATTTAACTGTTTTTTCTGGCATGATATAGACACAGATCATGTTCCATATGGTGTATCCATAGGTTAGGCCTTCTAAATGAGGGTATTCACATATTTTTGTGATCTTTGGTTTATCATAAGTTATAACAACTTCTACTCCACACATGCTAATATATAATATGACTTTATACAGTTGACTCTGTTTTTCTCTCTCAAGCTCAAATTCTATAATGTTGGCAGGTCTGCATTTAACACATGCATTGGAAGACCACTTTTGCTTCTGTGGTTCTTGAAAATTTTACAAGTTTTGACCAAACAGGATGCAAAATTGCTTTTGAGTTTTTGCCATGAAATGTCTAATAACCCTGTCATTCTTCTGAAAATACTGTGTTAATAAATTCTGACAATGTGCAAAGCATAGTGAGAAGAGGAATTTTTGCTTCCCACGCAGCTTTCCTCCAAGTGGTAGAAGAGAGAAAGAAAAAGAGAGAAAAAGACCCAGTAATTAGGTCAGATAGGCCATTTCCTCACAGAAAGATTACTTCTGAAAGTTCCATTCCCTCACTCTGTCTGGGCAGGAGCACTGTAAGGTTCTGAGGCAAAAATAATTCTACTACTGTTTTGGAAACACAAAAAACAATCTAAAACCTGTGCATTTTAAATTTTGATAGCCAGCTTTTCAAAGCCTTTCATTTACCTCTTTTTCACCTAGTTTCATACTTTTTAATACTAAATGTATTCCTGTTCCTGTTGGTGTTTTTAATCTTAAAATGCTCGATGGTACAGCATGATAATCATGTTTAAAGAATTAAATAGCCATGCATAAGTGAAATGTGTGTACACACGCGCACACACAGTGGATTTCTTATTCAAACATCAACTGCAATGTTAGTTAAAACTGAAATATAAGGAAAGTCACGAGGCTCAACCATCCAGTTGTTCACTGTGGAGGCATTGATGGTGTGGTGACTCATTTAACAGCTATGCAGGCTCAGCTCAGGAAAGGCAACTGGCACGTATATACCTTTCTCACAAATGCTGCAAATGCAAAAGAAAACCTTATTCCCTGGGGAAACATTAACAATAACAAATAGTAGTTTTCCTTACGCCTCACCTGAAAACTCTTGGTGACTACTAATATATGCACATAAGTGGAAATCATTGACTTTGTACTTTGCATTGCATTTCTGGTGATGTCCCTCTAGGAGCCATGACATCAGAAGCACCCCAGGAGCCTGGACTCACAGCTGTTATAAAGGAAAGCTTCTGGCTTCAAGGTAGTAAAGAGAAAGCTGTTGGATCAAGACTGAAAGCCTTGTTTTGGGATTAAATTAATGCAGTGGGCATAGTCAGAGATGAGTTACCAAGCAGTCCTTTACAATACAGATTCTCCCAGAGCGCAATCACTGTGATTCTTACCAGCTTCTTCCCAGGTCCACCAGATCTGGGTGACCCCCAAGCAGAGTAATCATCTATATATCAAATATACTTAGTTTTGTCCAAGATAAAATAATAGAACTTGCTCAATTCCCTTTTCATATAAGACCTAATGAGCACCTCAATATACTGCCTGTCTGAAGAGAGGAAAGATTCACATTTAAGTCATTATCCCATCTAGCTCCATCAATTTCACGTCGCCGACACATCAAAAGTGCAATTTTCAGAAAGCTGTTTTCTGCCTGAGTCTTTTCATTGTGGTTTCACAACACAATTGCCTACTTAGGCCCTCCTAGCACATTGCACCCTCTCAATATATGCACTGTTTGGACACAATACATTCTTGTTTTCAGTTAATTAATACATCACAAGGAGCTTTCTAAATCACAGAGCTCCCAAATCTCACAAACAAACAAGCTAAGGATATTATCCCAGAGCCATGTGTTCACTCATTTTTCCTGTTTTATTTATGTAAAATACATTTTGACTTCAGTGCCACCCATAAGGAAACTTGATATCCAAATAATATGAAACATAATTCAAAAAGAATAAACAAAATTAGGAAGAAAACATTCACAGCCCAGCATTATTTTTAATCCTTCACATTCTTTTCCCATCTCTTAGCACCTTTCATTTAGCACATCTCTGTGGGAGAAGATAATTCTTATTTTTTATTTTCCCTCCCATTGAGAGAACAGTCACAAATAGGCCACAACCACAAGATGTAATAAGTCTCTTTCTAAGTACCAAAGAGGTCAATTCTCTATTTAACTCTACTAATTTATTATTATTTAAATTAATAGGGGAAAAACATAACAGAGTCACAAACAATGGTTATTTGTAAGATCTTTTTTTTTTTTTTTTGTAATATGTGTGCTAGTATAATTTGCATGAACATGATCATGTTTTCATAAACTAAGACAAGTTTTATATATTAAAAAGGAGCACCCTTTAAACACTTTCAGAAATATAATTTAAAATATATATACACATGCAAAGATTTTCAAAAGTTGAATAAATTTAAAACCTCAATTAAAACAACAATGGTATCTTAGTCAAGCTAAGAACTATATTAGAGTATCTCATTCCCTAATTAATTCTGACTTTATATTAAAGCTGATGCATTTTTTCTTTTAAAATAAAACTTTTCTGATTATCCAGAGATAATTTCAAAAGGCACTATTAAGAATATAGAATGAAGACAATTTTATATGTTAAAAATAATGAAAATCTTAATAAAAACCTATAATTCTCATTAAAAATTAAATTTGCAAGTCTAAAAATAATAAAAAAATAAAGATATTAAATATGTAGCCCCTAATTTCAAATTGAACAATGTTGTTTGTAATATCTTAAAAGAAAGTAGGCTAGAAATTCCATTTGTCCAAAATAAAAGTTATTCATGATTTTCTTGTGGAAAAACACTTGAGATTTACAGCTTATATTTAACAGTACAATTGTCCCCCATACCAGTACAGATAATAGAATTGTGCATGTGTTTGGAAAAAAAATCTCATAAGCAATATTTATCTTTTGTCATTTCTCATTCTCCCTGGAAAATTAAGAAAGTTTTTCTTCATAGATTATAAAACTAAGAAAGTGCAAAAATATATAAAACCTTCAACAGCAGACTTAAAAAATATGTACATAAAACAATTATTAACATATAAGTCTCATATTAGTGTGAAACCCATCAAGGAAAAGACAGAAGTAAGACGGGTTCCAGGGTCCATATCAAAGGCAATGATGGCATCTCATAAAAAGCTGCTCGGTGTCAAGAGCAGAGGAGAGCTGGGGAAGAAATTGTTACTTGAGACCTGTTCTCTGGCCTTTAGTGTTTGGGAACTGCTAGTCCCATCCTCATATAGAGCAACAGTCACGCCAGTCCAGCGTTGCTAGAGGAGCATAAAACCCGGCCAGACGCTGGACCCCAGCTGGAAAGAATGCCATTAAGGGCATGTATAGGGCAGCCTCTGGCTGCCTCTATCCTGCACCACATGCTACAGAATTTCAACTCAGACAAAAAGATTTTGGAAAGAACTGTAGTCAGGACAGAGGTGCTGGGAAGTTCCCTGAGGAGCCCAGCCACCTGGCGGAATATAAAAGAGAAGAGGTAAAACATACCTTATAGCCACAGTAGGCCTTTGCCTTGAGATTCACCAGCCCTCTTTATTCCCCAAATTCTCCTAAAACAGACAAATCCAAAGTTTAGGTTTTGCCATTTTAGCCACATTGCAACATTTGGTATTACAAAGCTACATATCCCATAGCTATAAAGCATGTAGCTAGTTATATACAAAGCGCAAAGCACATAGCTAAGACTTTGAGGGTAGTATGAAGCCATAATGTGATTAAGGAGACACCTCAGGTTCGCAAATATACAAATAGGAAAGCACACTGAGCAACCTAGCACAGAGAAAGCAGAGTTAATGGTGCAGAAAAAACAGCATTTTCGAAAAGAAAATATCCTTAAAGCAAAACATTAAACGACATCAGGGAACTTTAAAGATGATACGAGCAGAGATTTGGGCATTTAAATTAAAATACTTATTGAAATGTAGAGAACTTAATATATAGCTTGAATAATCAAATGGATATAGCCAAATGAGAAAATGTGTGAACTAAAAAATCAAGTTAATAAATACGACAAAAATGAAGTAGAAAGAAATTAAATTGAAAGAAAATACAAGAGTTAAAAGAGTAACTAGAAATAGAAGTGTCAATATGTATAACCAGAGTTTCTGAATGAAAATATAAGAAAAAATGAGGATAGGAAATAATTAAAGAAATAATACTGAAAATGTCATAAAATGAAAGGAAGATGAAGACATCAGATGCAGGGGGCTTCATAGGCTGTAAAACAAGATATACAAAAAAAACTGAGAGAAAACACTGACCCTTTCTGGTGAGAAAAAAAAATCCAAAGAAAGAATTTCTTAGAAAGGAATAATCTTACTGAAATATGATTCATCAACATCAGTAATAAAGCCAGAGATATTGTCATATTTTCAAAATATTGAAGCAAAATACCATGGAAACTAGAATTTTATATGCAGGAAAATAACAATTAAAGCACAAGTGTTAAGTACATTCTAAGGGGGTTAATTTACATAAAAAATTTCTACACAAATACTTTAGAAATGTAAGTATTGAGAACATGTATTTCTTTTTCTTTTTTTAAATGCATTTTCATTATTTACTTTTTTTTTTTTTTAATATATCTTTATTGATTTGAGAGAAAGGAAAGGAGAGGGAGAGAGAGAGATAGAAACATCAGTGATGAGAGAGTCATTGATCAAGCCCGAAACCGGGCATGTGCCCTTACCGGGAATCGAACCCTGATCGCCTGGATCCAAGGTCGATGCTCAACCGCTGAGCCACACCCAGCCGGGCGAGTACATGTATTTCTAAAAATAACATCAGAGATAGTGAAGAGCTGTGAGTAACTAATTTGGAAAATATATTATTGTTAAAGTAAGAACTGGTTTTAAAAATAGAAATAAGTATAACAATGCAGAATTTAAAATTTTGAAGGTATTATTATGGGCAGAAAAAAAGGGAAAAAAGGAATTATTGCAAGTGAAAGTTCTTGTTTATTTGAGGGAAAACATAAATGTTCATATGCTTATTTAAATGATACAGACAAAACTAAGCATGAATTTTTAAATGTGAGATATAACCAACTAAAAATAAAAGTAGCATGTATAACATTCAAACATTTCTTTACTCAATGACAAAAAATTAAAAAATAGAATAAAATTTGAAATAAAATATCAGCTGAAAACTGAATAAAATCAATTGAAAACATTGAATAAAAGCGATAAGATGTCATATGGATAAAGAATATAACACACATCTTTCAGAAAATTAATGTTTCAACAAAAAGGAAATAAATATATAAGAAATTCTAATATCATGAATATATATATATTATAGTGGTATAAGTACTAAATATATATAAACATATAGAAGAATGCATAAATATATATATGTAAATCTGTAGCATACAGCTTCATGTATAAGTTTAAAAATGTATTATTTCCTGTTCTCCTATAATTTGTTATTGTTGTCTTACATTTTAATTTAATTAACTCATTTAATGGAATGAAATAGGAGTCATGTTCCTTTTTTTTCTATATGAAGGTCTTTATGGAGAGAATTATAAAAATGAATGAGGAGCCAAAGGATAACCTAAATAAATGATCTTAGATAGTAAGGTTCAATATCATAAAGGTTTCAGTTCTCTCCAAATTGATTTATTTCAATTCAATACAATTCCAGGTAAAATTGTTGGCATAGATTTTAATTCTAAATGTTGTATGAACTTCATAGTATGTAATTACTATTTTTGCATTAATGAATTTGAAGCCATTAAAATCAAGTAAATAATTTTTTTCTATTTATTTTCATTTCATAATTTCTGCCACTTTTTGTTTCTTTGCACAGGTCAAGATTTTAATCTGAAATCATATTGCTTCTGCCCTAATAACATTCTTTGGACTATCTTATAGTGCAGTCTGCTGGGAACATATTAACTCAGCTTTTGTTTATTTCTTTTTTTAAATCTTTCATTTGGCATGTTTTAGAAAAATTTTTGATAAAATACTTCTCCTGTTCACTCATGTTCTCTCTTTTCCACTAAACTTTTAAACATATTATTCATAATTATTTTAAAATCCCTGTGTGATAGCTTCATTATCGTGGCCAGTGCTAAGCCTCATAAAATAGGTTGCTTTATCTATTAACAGTGCTTTGTTTTTTCTTTGCTTTTTTTCTTTTCTTTTTTAGGCATGCCTTGCACTTCTTGATTAAATATCACTTGTAGAAAAATTGTAAGAGCAGCAGTAAGTACTATTTTCTTTTGTATTTTGCAGAAATAAGCACAGCCCTTCTGTCAGATCTTTAATATGGGGCATGAGTCAATTTTGTTAGGAGTTAATTTGGGTTTGAGTTCTTTCCCTTCATCTCCATAAACACACTCAAACACACCACATTATATGTATCCAACCCCATTGATCGAATAAGAAATATCACAACAGAAATTAACTAGAAGAACATGAGTGGTGTATCTGATATTGATACTGAGGCAAAAGCCTTCTTCAGTGAACCATTAAATGCAGAAAACACAAGGAAATATATTTTTTTGAGTATCAATAAATATTTAGTTAGTTAGTTAGTTAAATAAGTCTTCATTGATTTCAGAGAGAAGAAGGGAGAGAGAGAGAGATAAAAGCATCGATGATGAGAAAGGCATTGATTGGCTGCCACCTGCATGCCCCCCATCGGGAATCAAACCCACAACCTGGGAATGTGCCCTGACCAGGGATGGAATAGTGATCTCCTGGATCATAGGTTGCTGCTCAACCCCTGAGCCACACCGGCCCAGCAACAGATCTTTATTATTAGAAGAATTCAGTAAAATAAAAAAAAGAAGAATGACAAACTTTCAAAAGAATATGTAACCTAATAGACAAAGAAAGGGGATACTTAACAAAAAAAAATATTTTGTAAATCACTAAGGAAAGCACTCCAAAAGAGAGTATCTAGAAGCCTAAGAAATGTCATGCATTGTACATTGACTGAGTTAAATGTCCCAAGGTAGAATGGTAAAGTAGAATAGACTTTTATGAGAAATTAACTGAGATTTATAGAAATAAAGTAACTTGCTCTAAATTGTACATATAGTAATCTAGCGCATGGGACATTTCATTTCCAAAGAATTTAATTTCTCCCACACCAGTGCTCCTCAAAGTGTGGTCTCCCTGCCAGCAGTATCAGCATCACCTGAGAACTTGTCAGAAAAGCAAATTCTTTGACCTCCTTCCAGACCTACTAACTCAGAAACCTCAGAGTTGAGCCCAGCAATCTGAACAAGTACTTCAAATAATTCTGATGATCCTAAATTCAAGAACCACTTTTATAAACTGTGTTGGGATTTGCCTAGTTATCCCCTTATGTGTATATAATTATGTAAAAAATATCACCTGGGAGCAAAAGGGATTTACATACATAATAACTGTATTAGAGTTAAGGGGGTGGGACAATCCAAGAGGAAGGTCACTTATGACAGTCAAATGTAATATAGATTCAATATTGATCTCCAGAAAAGAGACTAAAATCTTAACATGTTCCACGAGGCCTATTAAAATAACATCAGATAGTAAAGGAATTTTAAGCACACCTGTTTCTTTATTCTATTTAGACAGAAAGAGGTAAGTAAATTCTTTTCCTCGTTAAAATTATCCTTCACTAAAAGGTATTAATATTTTTAAAAGTTAAAACTTCCTCACAATATGAGTTTAGGCTTTTACTAACACCATAACCCAGTCATTATTAGTATATACAAGTTGTTTAAGATCAGTGTATCAACACTCGATACACTGATCTCCAGTCTCTAACTAGTGATGTGTTATACTGAGCAATTTGACTACAAATATACATTCTAGAAATATGTGCATCTGATAGAGCACTTGTAACTTTAATCATTAAATCCATTGATTTCCATTATAATTTAACAGTTGTTTCCAAATAAAAGAACTGCCTCAGAGACATAATAAACATCAGACTTAAGAATCACTCAAAGAGCATGCAGGCATTGTCAAAATATAGTTTATATGCATTTATTCTTTGGCACAGTGCTACAAGGAAAGTTAGTTAAATACACAATTGATCCACATAATCTTGGTGCTATTACTAAGACAACAGGCATGTTAAATCTGTTTCTTTTTTCCTCCTACAAAACCTTTAGCTCCTAGCACAGAGTGGGCCTCACAAAAAATTAAAAAAAAAAAAAAAAAAGATTGACTAAGTTTTCCACTGATTCCATGGCAATAGTAAATAGCTGTACTGACTGATCATGTCAACTAATTCAGCAGAATTCACCAGCTACAAGAGCCACAGATTTCATTTTAGACAGACCTGGTACAATGTAAGTAAGCTGATCTGACTTAACCTTAAGTATTACAGCATCTTTTAAACTCAAGTCCCTTTCCTGCTGTTTTACACTTTAATTACTTCTTTAATCGACTCATTAGTTGATTAACTTATCACTACTGGCAATAAGTACCTGTTCTAAGTAGGGGGGAAGTAATTGAAGCAGTGGTCTTTGAATGCTGCCTGGCTGCAGCCCAGGATGCTTGGCTTTGGATGAAGCTGGGGGACTTCAAAGTTTGTACATTAAATATTGAAAAGCAAAATTATACCATTACTATCATTTATTAAATACTTTCCAAGTAAATTGTACTAAACTGTTACCTATAATTCTTGGTTGATTCTTTCCTTTCCCACTTAAAACCACCCTCACCCTATGAGTCTTCACTTTAGAAATACAGTGCTTTACGCCTCTGAGGATCTTACCAATTATGACAATCACACATGACCTTATATGCAAAAACAGACATGGGTATTTAAGAAGAAGCTTATAAAGCCCGGCCGGTGGTTGCTCAGCGGTTGAGCGTCGGTCTAGGATCCAGGAGATCGAGGTTCGATTCCTGCTCAGGGCACATGCCTGGGTTGAGAGCTCGATCCCCAGCAGGGGCCTTGCAGGAGGCAGCTGATCAATGACTCTCTCATCATTGATGTTTCTCTCTCTCTCTGTCTCCATCTCCCTTCTTCTCTCTGAAATCAATAAAGGTATTTTAAAAAGAAAATAAAAAGGTTATAAATATATAGGACCTTCGCAGAAAAATAAAAACCTCTTTTTGTCTAAATATTTGTATACAGTTTAAGAATACTTACCACAGGCAGGAATTCTGAAGTTTGTATTAAATATCACACCTTTCAGGTTCATTGGTTCTGCACTTTTCTCTAATTCATCTCTCTGTCAGCCATATATTTTACTGGTCCAGCAAAGAGATAATAGTATTGCATAATTAGGAAATAATTTATCAAGTGATGATGTTCTCATAACTCTTTGTGTAAAAGATTTAGGTTTTACTCGATACTTAACAGCATTTAATGGAAGTTTAAAGGTCGAGAAGATTGAAGAACACCGCCAAATTCCCTTAGGGAAGGAGGGGGCTCAGGTAGCCTCCTCCAGTTTCTCATAGAATGGGAACCACTACCTTTTCCTCCCTTCAGTTGTAGTTTTGATTGAAATTTAATGAGGCAAAAACAAAGTGCTCATAAACAAAAATTAAAGTAATTAATGAACAATAATCTTTATATCTTCTACTTCTATTTAATTTAAGGACTTCATGGTACTTTAATGAAGCCATGCAGGTAACTAGGAGCATTCAGACAGCGTAACCTGAGTCAGTGATGGGTAATGTTTCCAGTTTTGTAATAGAGAAGACATTTGGAAGGAGAGTGTTGCAATTCTTGATGCCAATCAGCTAGAATTAAGAGAATCACACTGATTACCTCATTAGTTAACATGATGACAGCAAAATACCGCATATTGAGAGACTATTTATTATCAGGAACTCTATTAGGCACTTTGAATATATTTTCTTACTTAAGCCTTAAAGAAATGCTATGATTTCCCTTTAAGCCTCTGAATCTCAGAATAGTTAAATATCTTGGGATTACACTACTTGTCAGAAATGCAGGGAAAAATGAAAGTCAGTTCTTTTGAATCCAATGCTGTTTTTACTATTTGACTCTGTTTTTCAAAACAAATTTAAGCATTCATTTAGCTTTTTAACTAGGTTTCAGCATGTTTTATGAAAACAACAAAGGACTGGTAGAACAAAGTTTTAGTCTCATTTTATTTTAGCTAGTGTAATTTTTAAAAAGTATGATGTACTATCTGATCTTTTGTTCCCAAGACTATAATGCAAATAAAATAGAATCTCTATTATATCAGTTATTGGCTCTTAAATTTAAATTTATGAATTCCTGTTTTAATTTATGTATATAAGAGAAATGTAGAAGCAAACTGGAAAAATTATTACGAGTAATTAAGCAAAAGAGGTAATTTTAAAGTTCATTAAAAAATATAATAATAGCCATTCATCTATTGATGGGCACTTGGGCTGTTTCCAGGTCTTAGCTATTGTAAATTGTGCGGCTATGATCATAGGGGTGCATATATTCTTTCTGATTGGTGTTTTGGGTTTTTTAGTATATATTCCTAGAAGTGGGATCACTGGGTCAAATGGCAGTTCCATTTTTAATTTTTTGAGGAAATTCCATACTGCTTTCCATAGTGGCTGCCCCAGTCTGCATTCCCACCAGCGGTGTACTAGGGCTCCCCTTTTCTCCACATCTTTGCCAGCACATGTTGTTTGCTGATTTGTTGATAGTAGCCATTCTGACAGGTGTGAAGTGATTACACCATGGAATACTATGCAGTTGTAAAAAAGGAGGATCTCTTACCTTCTGGCACAAAGTGAATGGAACTAGAGAGTATTATGCTAAGTGAAATAAGCCAGTCAGAGAAAAACAAGTACCACATGATCCCACTCATACATGGACTATAATAAACAAAATAAACTGATGAACAAAGTAGATCAAGAGACATAGAAGTATGGAACAGGTTGAGGGATTTCAGAGGGAAGGCAGGGGTTGGGGAGCAGGTAGGGAGAGATTAATCAAAGAATTATATGCTTATGTGCATAACCTATGGACCCAGACATTGGTTTGGGGAAGGCCTGAGTGGGGTGGATGAGGGGTTGAGGGGTACATCTGCAATACTTTCAACAATAAAGATAAATTAAAATATATATGTATACTAATATGTTTCTATTTAAAAATTATTCCACCAATCAACAATATTTATTGAGTTCTTGGTATGTGGCAAACATTGCTTGTTACTTGAAATAGAGTGGCAAACAAGGGGCAGACCCTTGCTTTCCCTATGTTTATTCTATTTAGATGAGGGAGGGTGGTTGAGAAGGAAGGACTTATAACAAGCACTTAAAGACATAAATAATTTCAGACAGCCACAAGTGACACGTGGTCATAGAAGTCTTCTCCAAAAAATGGCATTTTATGTGAGATATAAATGTTGATGAAGGTAGCTATGTGAGATGATAGATTGTGAATATATAGCCACGTGAAGAGTATTGCAGGCAGAGCAAAGAGCAAATGCACAAGGACTGAAACTGGAAAGAGAAGGTATGTTTGAGGATCTTTGAGAGAACCAGTTTGGTGGGGAAGTGGAGAGCCATATCAGAGTCGATCGCTCAAGGACTGGAGGTGGATTCAGTGCTTCTCTGCCATGGTTACTTGTGTCAATGTCCTTTGGTGGTACAATTATAATTCGAACACCATTTATTGTTTCATATAGCCAGGTGTCATTTTTAAACCTAATTTATCGATCTTAAACAGAAATCAATATAAAATATGAAATTTAAATTCATCCATTACCAGAATGTCTACCTTGGACTATAATGAAAAAACTTTAAAAAAATTCATTGAAATAACTATCAAATTATGTGTGTGTGTTCTTAAATATTCTTCAGAGAAATAAAGCCAAAGGAAAATATTACCAGAGTAACATTGATCTAGAAATTGCAGGCTTGTTAGGTGTATTTTGTATTATATAAGTTACGATATTACCTAGATCAAAAAGAAGGCATGATGGAGGGCTGTGGGATTTTTTAAATCCTCAGAAAATAGCCTTAAAATGGTTTTCCAAAATGTTCAGTTTGACAGGCAGTAGTTCAAGAAAACATCTTTAAAAGCAATTTTAAAGGAAATTAGAGCTGGCTTAATAAACATTTTCATTAGCTCAGTAGATTTCCCTAGAGACCCAGTGTGGCCAACCTATACCTCTATGCTTTCCCCCACTTTTCTTCCCACTCACTTAAGATGTGGTTAGCTTTCAGCAGACATAGAAAACGTGGAAATTAATTAATTCAAGATCAGCCTGAAGCAGGTATTGTGGCTAAACTACAAATGTTCTTAGGTTTATTTCAGTTATTAAATAATACTTTTTTAAGTAAAAACTAATCAATGAGATTGAAACATTAATATAAGTATTAACCAAACCAAGTTTTTAAATATCTAAACTGGTATAGTACTGAATCAGATAGTAAATTACAAAAGTAAATTAGTCATCTAAAAATAGGTGGAAACTAAAAAATTAACTAATTAACTGTATATTTCAGTATATATAAATGTATTATTATAAATAAAACATTGTATATGTATATAAATTAAATATATGTATATAAATTAAGTTTATATGTAAACTAAAATGCATAGAAAATAAATATATATTATATATTATATAACATATATATTTTTCCTGAATCAGAGAGTAAATTACAAAATAAATTAATTGTCCATATATATATATATATGTATATATATATATATGCCTGCAGTTCAGAAACTAATTAAAGAAAAATGTTAGGCACCTGTTTCTGCATAGCATCAATGTACAAAAGAAAAAAAATAATAATACAAGCAATTATTTTGAAATAAGTGGTGCAAAATAAACTTGCTATTCTTAATTTTATCAAATACTTCTTTTCTAACACAAAATTAACAGTGGAGATTTAAAGTTGCAAGTAAGCTTAGCTATTTCATCCATTAAGTCATAATTCACACATATGTTCTCAGCAGCTAGGACTTGCTTCCCAATTACAGGATTATTGCCTAAGTGAAAAGACACAGAGCTCTATTAGCTTTGCCACTTGAATCCTGTAACAAGAAGGTGAATGTTACACCTTCCAGTATAGTTAGTAGTTTACTATTTTAACATTTAATATTTATTTAATACTTAAATATACTATTTTAACATTTAAACAAATAGAAATTCTATAATTTAACTTCTTTTAATAGTTTCTGTTTCAAACATCATTCTCCAAGTCTA
Organism: Miniopterus schreibersii; assembly: GCF_964146895.1. NCBI lineage: Eukaryota > Metazoa > Chordata > Mammalia > Chiroptera > Miniopteridae > Miniopterus > Miniopterus schreibersii. The sequence continues at coordinate 60,661,406 of NC_138108.1, forward strand.
TCTAAATGGGTTTAGAGAAATATAAACTTTATTTTTTAGTTTAGTTCTGTGCAGAATGAGACATTTGATTGAAATTGCTTGAGATCATTATTTAGACATTATAATTAGGGTTATATTTTCTATACTTTCTGTCTTAATCACCCTGGGCTGCTGTAACAAAAATGACAACGATGGCATTATAAACAACAGAAATTTATTTCTCACATCTTTTGAGAGTAGAAGTCCAAAATCAGGGTATCAGCAATGTTGGGTTCTGGTGAGTTCTGCAACCTCTTTCAAGTTTTAGACTGCTCAGTTTTTCTTGTTTTCCTACATATCAGAAAGCAAAGAGAGAAAGCAAACTTTCTCTGATTCCTGTAAAGTCACTCATCCCATTCACGCAGACCTCACCCTCATCATCTCAGCTAACCCTAGTTCACTCCAAAGAGGCCCTCCTCCTAATGCCATCACATTGGTGGGTGGGGTTTCAACATGTGTATTTGGGGGAGACACAAACAGTCTGTCCATAACACTTCCCAAATCCTAGATTGGCAAAATCTCTTCACTTTCCCATTTAGCGCAGCCTCCCTTCACTTTTTTTCACAAAATCTAAAATCTTTCATTCTAAGGTGGCTTCAGGTCCTCAGGTAAACTTCTGCACAGTGTTTTTGCAAACACCCACTCACACACTGCAGAAGTGAGGGGAGGAGACGGTCAGTCCATGAACCACACCAGCTTTTGAATGCATGTCACCCTGGATCAGGGCCCTGCCTATCAGAGGGGCTGGTGGCTTGGCTTAGGTCAACTTCTGCCCAAAGTAAGAGGGAGACTGCGTGGCTGGGAAGCAGAAGGAAGAAGCAACAAAAAGATTATGAAAATTAGTGACATTTTTGTCTGTTTCTAAAAATGCAGAGAAGGATTCGGTTCATTGTATTTGTAATCTTTTAACACAAAAATAATATTTTATGATTTTGATTGGTGTTCATTACAGAAGTTTTATTTGGGGGGGTGAATTTTTGCTTTTGCTTGTTTTATTTTCACTAAACAGGGACTCTGCTAGCAGATTAGCCTCAATTTGGTGGCTAAATCAATGTCACACTTTAAAAATGATCATATATATATATGTATTACATATATATATTACAGAAAAATACTATAGCAGAAAGAAGTTAATATTTTGCCATATTTGCTTCAAATCTCTCTCTTTATCTCTATTAAATAAAATATTAACAGCTAAAGTCCTATGCACCCCCATTCCTTTCCCCATCTGCTCAGATGTAATTACTATGACATTGGTATGACCAATCTCACTCATGTTTCATATGTTTAATCCACAAGTTTTGTAAACATAAAGAATATGCAGCATTGGTGCTTTCTTATTAAATGTATGTAATTTCTTTTGCAACATTTTTTGCTCAGATTAATTTTCTGAATCATACTCATGTTAATACCTGTTGATTTAGTTCTAAGTTTTAATGTGTGAAAAAGTACATTATTAAACAAAGTCTCTTTTACTAAATTTTGAAATTCAAGAAATATGGTTTTTTAAAGTGAGACTATAAAGTAAGAATAAAAGAGCAGTGAAAATTGTGAAGTAGTTTGATTAACAAAATTTTAAAATATGCCTATTCAGAAATGTATCAATGAAATCACTACGAGAATCTCAAAACAATTAGTTGAATGCAATTGTTTTGAATATTACTATTCAATATCTAGTTCAAGTGCCTTAATTGTTACCCTCTGAACAAACATGCTTTTAAAACTTTCTAACTTAAGACATTGCAGAAAAATATTGATTCCATTTCTAAAAAATTGTGTTTTTGTTTTATTATTTTTAATCACCATTTTACTGTATACTTTCCTTGGAAGAAGTTCCTGAGAATCAACCACGATTTGTGGTTCTGGAAGCCTTCCAGTTGGGTTGCATATGATAGGCACTTTGCCCTGTTTATGCAAAAGTTGAGTCAGAGGCCATTAGCAACTTATCCGAAATGAAATAACCACAAACCATAACAAATATTAATATAAACCTATAAACATACTTTACTTAAAAGGATTGCATCTGAACAGTCCCCTAGTAGATTTAACATCCTAATGCAATTCAACATCAACCAGAAGAATAAAATCTGTGTAAAACAGGGTTTTTTTTTACTTCAAAGCCTTAAACTCTTATTATTAAAATTTTACTTAGAACAAGTTATTTTTTTTAATTCCCGTATATCATATATTCCTTATTCCTAAGTCAGAGAATGTAGGCACTTTACATGAACAGTTTCTAATCTTCATATTACTTATAAGATAAGAATCATTATCACTATTTTTAGCATCCAATGAGAATCCTGGGGTTCATGGCTTTCAGTATTTTGTCCCAAGTTCCACCAACAGGGGAAAAGGAATCAAACAAGTGTTTTGACTTTTGCAATTTTCACTACTTAAATTTTCATGCATGTAGCAGATTGAATATTCTTCCCCAAATTCCTGTCCCCTGGGAATTTCAAAATGGGACTGTATTGAAAATATTTTCAGTATTTTTAGTACTGAAAATAGGGTCTTCGCAGTCATAAATATTTAAAGACCTAGAGATAAAATGACTCTGGAGGTAGCATGGGTCCTAAATCCAATGACTGCAGTCTTTATAAGAAGAGGGGAGACACAGGTTAGTAGGCTATGTGAAAATGGAGGCCAAGGTCAAAGTTATGTTTCCACAGGTCATGGAATACCATTGGCCACCAGAAGCTGAGGAAATGAAAGCCTATTCTCAGTCTAGAGGTTTTAGAGGGAGCATGGCCCTGCCGATACCTTGACTTCAGCCCTCTCTCCTCCATAATTTTGGCAGAATAAATTCCTGTTGTTTCAAGCCACCAAGTTTGTGAGTTGCAGCAGCCCTAATAAACTAATATGATGCCATTATATCTATTTCTATAAAGAAGGGCCTAAAGTGTTTATACATGGTATTAAATACCAAGCACTTGTTAGATCACCAGAATCATAGTGGACATTCAGTGCCACTATGAAACTACTGAAATCAATGAAAAAAAATCTGGCCTCATCTTAAATAATAATTTTAAAAGGTAAAAAAATAAACAGAAAGAGACTCATCTGTGCTTTTTTCATGGAACCATTGTATACAACACCTAATTAGTTTTTTGCAAAGTGAAGAAAGCTTGCTTGGTTGATTTTGCCAACACAGTGAATGTTCATGATGATATGTGGTAGGAGGGGGGGGGGAAATGGCAATTCCTACAACTCGAAAGAAAGAAAACCAGTTTAAAGAATATTCATTGAAATTACATATGAGCCTAGCAACTAATATAGAAAATAGAATGGGTTTGAGGGAAGAATTAGAAAGCCTATGATTTAAATTTGTTCCAGTTAAATGAAGAAAAACAAAACAGCAAATTACATTTGGTTACCTAGGGGTTAAAATGCATAAGACATAAATTGATTACAAATTTTAACTCTTTTCGCTTTATTGAGATATTGCTTACATACCAAACAACTAATTCATTTAAAGTGTATAATTCAATGGTTTTACAATATTTTCTCAAAGTACAACCATCACTATAAATAATTTGAAAAGTTTTTCATCACCACCACCCCCCAAAACCAAACAAGCCTTGTACCTTTTAGCCAACTGTAGAAAATCACTAATTCATTTTCTCTTGATGAACTTGTCTATTCTGAACTTTTAATATATGCAGAATCATACCAATTATATGCTTTTATAACTGGCTTCTTTCACTTAACATACCATTTTCAAAATTTATCCATATTGTAGCTTTTATCAATATATCACCCCTTTTAATTGCCAAATAGCATTCTATTATATAGATTTATTTATCGCTAGATGGGCATTTATGTTGTTTCCATTATTGACTATTATGAATAATGTTGCTATGATATCAGGATACAATTTTCTTGTGAACATAGATTATCAACTCTCTTGGTTATATAACTCGGGATAGAATTGCTAGGTCATATGGTAATTCTATATTAAATATTTTGAAGAACTGCCAAATTGTTTCCCAAAGAGGCTGGTTCATGTTGCATTTCCACCATCAATGCATGAAATTCCAAATTCTCCACATTCTTGTCATTACTTGTTTGTTTCTGTCTTTTCATTATAGCCATCCAAGTATCGAGGGCATGGCATTAATGGTATATGATTATGGTTTTGATTTACATTTCTTCAATTGCCAATGATGCTGAGCATATTCCATGTACTTATTGGCCATTTGTATATCTTCTTTGGAGAAATATTTATTCAAATTCTTCATTATTTAATTGTTTCTCTCACTCTCTCCAAACCCCCTTCCCTCTCTCTCTCTCTCAAATCTTGAGTTGTAAAATTCTTTGTATTCTGGATACAGGTACTTTCACAGATCTTAATTACCAAATATTTCTTTCATTCTTTGGGTTGTTTTTGTGGGATAGTGTTTGAAGCATAGGCATTTTTAATTTTGATAAAAATTAATTCACCTATTTTTTTCTTCTGTTGTTTTTGGTGTTGTATCTAACAAGACTTTGACTACCACCAAAAGGTTATAAGAATTAATGCATATGTTTTCTTCTAAGAGTTTTACATTTTAGCTCTTAAATTTAGATCTATTACATTTTGAATCAATTTTTGTATGTCGTGTGATGTAGGGGTCCAGCATATTATTTTGCATGTGGGCATCCATTTGTTGATAATACTATTCTTTCTTCCATTGCATTTCTTGGCAGCTTTGTACAAGATCAACTGACTGCAAATATGAGAGTATTTCATTGATCCACATGTTTATTCTTATGACAGTACCACGCAGTCTTGATTATTACAACTATTATAGCTCAGAAGCAAATTTAAAAATTGGCAGGGTTGGGTCATTGAATTTTGTTATTCCTTTTCTTAGGGGAGGAGGAAGGTCCCTTACGTCTCCAAGTGGATTTTAAGGTCAGCTTCTCAATTTCTACAAAAAAGCAGCTTGGATTTCGCATTGAGACTGCAGATCAATTTGGGGATTATTGCCTTAACAATATTGAATATCCCCATGTGTGAAAGCGGTTTGTCTTTTTATTTATTTAGAACTTAAAATTTCTATCAACAATATTTGCAGTTTTCAGAATACGAAGTTTGTACTTCTTTTGTTAAGTTTATCTTCAAATATTATATTTTATACTATTGTAAGTGCATAAGTATATTGTATATGTCTCAATTTCATTTCAGATCATGCATGCTGGTGTACAGAAATGCAAATAATTTTTATATATTGATCTTGCATCTTGCAACCTTGCTGAATAACTTTATTAGTTCTAATAGATTTTTACAAGATGTCTTAGGATTTTTATATACAAAAGATTATGGTTGTCTGCAAATAGATATTATTTTGCTTCTGCATTTCAAATGTAGATGTCAATTTTTCAATTGCCTAACTGCCTAACCCTTGTCTTTTCCTGATCTTAGTGGAAAATAATTCCATCTTTCAACATTAAGTATAATGTTGGCTGTGAATTTTTTGTAGGTGACCTTTATCAAATTGAGGAAGTTCCTTATTATTCCTAGTTTATTGAATGTTTCCATTATGAGGGTGTGTTGGATTTTGTCAGCACTTTTGTAGCATGTATTGAAATGATAATAAGAATCTTGTCCTTTATCTTATTTAAATGGTTTATTACTTTAATTGGTTTTCTGATGTTAAACCAAGCTTGTATTCCTATGTTAAATCCCACTTAATCATAGTATAAAATCTTTTTTTACATTTTGCTAGATCCACTTGCTAGTATTTTGATTAGATTTATTTATTATTTTTTTTTGCATCTGTATCCTTAAGGGATATTAGTCTGTATTTTTATTTTCCTTCGATGTCTTTGGGTGATTTTGGTTTCAGGTTAATAATGAACTTAAAGGTTGAGTTGAGAAATGCCCCTTCTTATTCCATTTTCTGAGTTTGTGAAGAATTGGTATTAATTTTTCACTAAACATTTTGTAAAATTTACCAGGGAAGTCATCTAGATTCTTCATTGTGTAAAATTTTAATATTTCTAATTTAACCTCTTTACTTGTTTTAGATTTAATCAGATTTTCTATTACTTCTTACATTCATTTTTATAGTTCATGTCTTTACATGATTATGTCTATTTCATCTAAGTTAGCTAACTGATTAATATACAGTTGTGTGTAGTACTTTCTTAAAATTCTTCTGTTTTCTATAACATTGGTAGCAATTTCTCTTCTTAGATTTCTGATTTTAGTAATTCGAGTCCTGCCTCTTTTCTATTATTCAGTCTCACTAAAACTTTAGCCCAATTATCTCATAGTAACTTTTTTGCCATACTGGCAGGGCATATGCAGGGGCACCAGCCTGTGGTCTTAACTTGACTCTTCTGAAATGGAACATCGATGAGCTGTGGTAAATATAATTGAAGTTCTTGGCCTGCTGCAGCAGACTAGAGTTTACACCCGAGTAGAAAGTCATTGATTGGCTGCATCCTGCATGACCCTAACTGGAGACTGAGCCCGCAACCCAAGCATGTGCCCTGACCAGGGGAATTGAACCCTGATCGCCTGGATCCTAGGTAGACGCTCAACTGCTGAGCCGTGTCTGGCGGGGCACTGTGATTTTTCTGAAATGTTAAGAACCAATGCCTTAAAAAAAAAAAAAAAAAAAAAGAACCAATGCCTTAAGTTATGTTTAAGCAAGGTTAGTCCCCAAATTAATATTAAAATGTAGCAGGCACAATATATTGATGAAAGTTGGCATAGACAATACATTTTAAGTCTGTGTAGGATGTTGTACTTTTAAAATGTAAAATGAAAATGGCTCTTCAGAATTAAAAAAAAAAAAAAAAGTCATTTTGCTTCTGGTAAATCTATAGGGATATTTGTAAGAATTGGTATACTCCCAGGATAGAGGAAGTACCAATAAAAAGTCACCTGGGACCATGTTTCAGATTTGTTTCTCATGTTTTGGATTGCTATTTAGTTATTTCATAGTAACCAACACCATAAAGTAATCATGAAGACGAGCAGTACTGAATATTATTTACTGATATAAGCTAACAAGGAAAAATGTAATGTATTAAATTGGCCTCAATTTCTCATCAAAATCAGGTTTAACTTTACTTAGGCTTACCCTGTGTTTCTATTTTTCATTCTGTATTTTATAGGGGTTAAAATTGAGATGATGAAGAGAGAGAGGTTTGTTTTTCTCTTTAGAAGTAAATTAAAAGATGTGAAACTCTTTTATGTATTGTACAAAATTAGTATAATCTCAATCCTTAAATATATGAAAAAATTCAAGACAAAACTATAGCTCAATTTCTAATACTAATAAATGCTTAAAACTTAAATAAGATAGTGAGAAGTTATTCTCATACTAGGAAGATATCATTACCCTAAATCCAAGTTTAACCTAATACAAAAATGATTTAACATAAGAAAACTTATTAATAGATTTGTAATGGGTTGATTAAAATTATAAAAATATTTGAATATATATGGAACTCACATTTGATAAAAGTGAAAAACAATTCCTAATAAAAATATGTAAATAAAAAAGGAAATCTTCTTTAGGTGATAAAGACAACTTATTTTAAACCAAGAGCTTCATTATATTAGATAGTAAAATCCCAGAAGAATTTTATCTACTTGTGTAAAATGAGATCCTCATTATCACTTTACTATTCAGTGCAGTGCTGGCTGCTCTAGTCTATATAATAAAGCATTGGAAAAGAAATATAGATATAAATTCTAGAGACAGAGAGACAAAGGAGCCACTCTTATGAGTCAAATGGATGGCTTTTTCTTAGATTTTTTTTGTTATGTCCCAGAAAAATTTAATTTAAAGTTCTCATCACATTTTGAAAATGTTGAAATATGACTAGTTCTTTTGAAATGATGACCATGCATTTAACATAAAATGATGAAATAGGTACCTGTAAAAAGTAAGGTTTTTATGTGATATCTTGTTATTTTGTCAAATACAGATTCATATACTGTCAAATTTATATCCAGACTAATCCTGTATTGTACTTTTTAATTTAAAATAAAGAAACTCTAAAATATATTGTTGAATAAATTTGGCAATTGTTAATATGGGAGGGGGCAAAGGAAGATTTACAGTTGTGAGTATGCAAAACACAGAACTTATTCTTATTTATTAATTATAGTATTATTTTCCAAATGAGCAACTGTAAATCTACTTTTGCCAACCCTGTATTTCAGAAAGTATTTTTTATTGTAAAATTGAGTCTATTCCACATTTTTTGTTGAAATATTCTTGATTTTCTGAATAATGATGAGAGCAAATCATTATTTTAATTCTGATTTTATATCCACACTTTGCATAGTGAGATAGATGGGTCAATAGACAAGTAATATGTGTGTGTATACAGATGGAAACAAACACAGGCACACACATACACTTTATACCATTCATCAATCTCCCATTTTTCTCTCTATACTCTATTGGTTTTAAAAAGTCTGGCAAATAAAACTTTTGCAGCTGGCTTTCATGGACCAGAAAGGTCAGCCTAATTAAAAAGCCATGGAATTTGTAGTAAATCTTGTGTAATGAAGCAACAAAAAAAATAGTACATTTGGTAAACTTTGAATGACTTTAACAAGGCAAGGAACCTGTATGAAAGGAGTCCTGCCTTATCGATTTATCACATGTGACCAGGTTGTGTTGCGGGAATGCTGCTTTAGAATGCTGTGGCATCCACAGTTAAAGGAACATGCTGCAGTTAGCCACTGAATGCCCGAGGCCAGGAGATCCAAACAGGATAACTTTCAGGATCAAAAGAATGTTTCATGTAGAAAAGTTGGAACAAATATATTATCCTAAAGCCATCAATCAACAAAAAAGAAATTAATGCATGACACTAATCAAATATCAACAATGGCAGCATTATTATTACTATAAATCTGTTAATATAATTATTTAACTGATATGCTTTGTGAAACTAGTAATTCCAGAGATCTAACATTCTGTCAAGATAATAGTCATATGATTAGAAAGACTGATTTTTTTTCTATTAAAAGATGCTTGGGTTCTTTTGTTTTTAGTAGATATTTTAGAAATGCACTTCTTTTTCATCTATGCTGCCACTAAACAGATTAAAAGGCATTTTAAAAAATTAAAAGAAAAAATTTATCTAATTTACCAAATAATATCTGAGTAAGTACAAAATATATATTTTAAATGTATTACGATATTTTAGTATGGCAAGGTATAAATTTTAGGGCATGATCAAACAAGATAAAGCCAAGATGTAAAACCAAGGGTTGATGGTGGAGATTAATTGGTGTCTTTGAATAGATTACAATGGTAAGTGTGAATGTGGTGTAGATTGTACCACTGAACTGTAAGTCTGGCTAAAATCTTGGTTGCTATCATCTTAATAATGTGAACTACTTCCTGGAGTCCATTGACTTGGCTAATATTCAAAATTGGACATCATGTGATTAGAGTGAACTTCAGTTGGAAACTCAATATGAACTTAACCTTAAACTAAGTCTTTACCTGTGAAATTTGTAAAAATTTGATTATTATATAACCAACTTTCATGGATAAACTCATAGTTATTTGGCTTAATGGGGAAGGCTAGATCAGAGAACAATGCAAACTTTCTCCCAGCATCTATAATTCTATATATGGACATAACACATATATACCAATGATTCTCATATTACATGCCAAGACAAAGACAATCCCAAATTTGAGTGAAATGTAAATCCATTGAATTTTAAAGTTTTTAAATATATATGTGTATATGCATATATATTATAATGATGAAGGAATTTAATAATACATCCACAAACTTTAGAATAAAAATTCTAAAAAATTTCTTAAGCACAACAAAAGTAATGACACTTCTATATTATTTACAAGCACATACACATGCAGTGTGCATACACACAGATACACACACACGCGTGGCAATATTAAAATACTAGGAACTTAGGGTGCAGGCTAGCTGCGTTGATGTTAAACATAGAAAGGTGAGTGACTAGAGCTTTAATTACTTTAATCAGTCATGCCTTGTAGCTGTGTGTCAGCCTAAGCCAACACCAGTGACACGGAACAAAGGCCATGGCTGCTCCAACATAGTAACACATTTCTAATGGTTGATTAATAAGTGTATTGAATTAAATGCATGCTGGGAACTGAAGATGAAACTATAGAATTCAGGGACCTATAAATGTTTATATATTCATTATATCTACATGCATTTGTATTAATATGAAATATATTAATATATAAATATGTAAATTTTGACTACTGTATATCTGACATATATACATAGGTCAAATATATGTTTCTTGAGAAAGAAAAGTAGAATTCTCTATTTTAAAGTTAAACTATTTGAATAAATACATTAATAATATTTTTACACCAAGCAATACACTTTTTTAGTTTATTTATAAAAAAAGTACAGCCAAATTATAACAAAATAATATATGTAAGATTGAATCTACTAGTAGGTTGACTGTTTTTAAAAAAAAATGTTTTCCTCAGTGGTTTAATGTAATTTGCATATAGTAGTATGAAAGTGGTAGAGGATTTTGAACAAATGAAAATAATGCTATTATATTTTGCTTCACTCTATTTTCCCCAAACTGCAGAATTCCTTTAAGGTTTGCCAACGTTATAAGAAGAACGAATGAAGGAGAAGAAAACTTACCTTCCATTCAAATAGTGTAAATCAATTTCCAACAATGCTTTGAAGTTTTTGAATTTTAGAGATTTGCCCTTTTGTGGTTCCACAGAAAAGAGCATAACTAAAAATCTACTTAACTCATATATTAGAAGTTGTAACCAGAGGCCTGTTCATTCTAGACAGCACTTTGGGTTAAAGGCTGGAACTTCTTATCAATATGAACTGCTTTCTCAAAGGTATAGCATGTCATCAAAGACCCTTTGTTTTTTTATCATTGATGGTGACACTAAAAAGAAAAAAGAATGAATATCAAGTGTAATTCAGGCATATTTACTGTTTAGTATGTCACTGTATATTTTAGTGTTTTTTTTTTTTAACAAATGTGGATTGTTTTCTTATTTCTTCAAGTATAAAATGTCTTCCTATGAAGCTCTATGTAATCCTCTAATTTGGTCCTAATTTCATAAACGCTGGAACTTGGGGGTGTCCATATTTTATATTCTTTTGAGGTTGTCTTTTCTTTTTGTATCACAATAAAATAACTCAAATTCCTTTCTGAAAAGCTCAGTCAGTCCAATAACTTCATCAAGTAATTCCTAGGAGCTCTAGGGAATACAGGCGTCTCGTGAAGATATATATATATATGTATAATCGGCCCCTTGCAGGCAACATCTGTGATCTCAGCTCTGCTTTTCGGTGCCACTTGAAATGTCTGCATTAAGGGGTACTTTGGAAACGATACTATATAGTTCCTTGGAAAATGTCATCAGGGAATGAAAATGAAGAAACAGAATGTTGAAAATTGCCTAGCAGAATTCTGCTCCCCTGAAGTCCATTGGTTTTTCCCTTATATTTGGGACGTCCTTGCTCGTTGTTTCTCTTTTCCCTTTGCCTTGCTAGACCCTTTCCTCCAAGGGCACCTCCACATTCAGCTCCTTGATTCCCTCTGTCTCCTTCTTCTACTTTCACCATAAGATGCTGAAGATTCCTTCTTAATCTACAAATTATCTCTCCGCTGAGATGCCCCTTTCACACTAGGCAATTGGTATAACCTTTCACACTGTAATGAAAAAAACTTACCAACCTCTTATAGTGATATGACATTTTTCTTACTCAACAACTCTTTAGGCCTGCTGCCAACACAATGTGAAGGTATTGGGTTTACATATGCATGACTAAGAGGGTTTATCAAAATGATTCATTTCTAAGTACAAAAGTCTGACACAAAGACAAATTTCAGCTTTCTGATTTAGAACCACAGGAAGTAATGTGTGGACAGATTAAATGTAGCTAATTTTTCCCCCTCAAATCTTCTAGTCATCAAGGTCAAACAAATATTGAGGTAACTGAATACTTAAAATAATTAAATACAATTAGAATTAGATATAATATTTCTCCCATTATTTATTTTTGTTTATAATTTAAAATGAATTAGAAAGGAATTTTATTCCTAGCTATAAAGTACCTTAAAAGAAAAAGAGAAAAAAAAAGCCCTACTCAAAGCAACTGGAAAAACTGAATAAAATACAGATGAGAAGCAAACAAACCAGCTCTTTGAGGTAACCGCACAGTAGGGGCTAACATCCTGGTGAGTCTGAGAAAAGATAAAAACCAGAAGACAGCTGAATGGCATATTTACAGTCATGGAAACAACCAAAGTGCCCTTCGATAGATGATTGGATGAAGAAGATGTGGAATATCTACTGTGGAATACTACTGAGCCATGAGAAAAGATAAAACGGTGTCATCTGTGACAACATGGATGGATCTTGAGAATATTATGCCAAGTGGAGTAAGTCAGTCAGAAAAAGCTAAGAACCATATGATCTCACTCATATGTGGAATGTAGACTGTAACTCGCAGGCGCAGCCACCAGCATGGTGGTTACCAGAGGGAAGGGAGGTGCGTGTAGTAAAAGGTAAAGGGGGCCAAACATATGGAGAAGGAAGATAATTTGACTTTGGGTGGTGGACACATGATGTAATATACGGATCATATATCATAGAAATGTACCTTTGAAACCTATATGATCTTATTAACCAATGTCACCCTAATAAATTTAATTAAAAAAAGAAACAAACAAAAGCAAAAGTAAAAAGCAAACAAACTAAAAACAAAAGAACAACAAAGGGGCAGAAGAAACCTTTTTTTTTTTTTTTTTTTAACATGTCTTTATTTCAGAAAGAGAAAGGGAGAGGGAGAGGTAGAAACATCAGTGATGAGAGTCACTGATTGGTTCCCTCCTGCGTGACCCCACTGGGGATCCAGCCTGCAACCGGGTCATGTGCCCTGACTGGGAATCAAATCACAATCTTCTGGATGATAGGTTAACTCTCAACTGCTGAGCCACTCTGCCAGGGCCAGAAGAAACCTTTTGAAGGTGATGGATATATTTATTACCTGATTATGGTAGTAGTTTCATGGGTAGAAGCATACCTCCAAACTCATCAAATTGTATACATTTAATAGGCCCAATGTTTTTGTATGTAAATTATCCCTCAAGAAAGCTGTTATTATTTTAAACACTAACCAAATTAAGAGAAGAAATAAAAAAGTCTAGAACCACAATGAGAAATATAGGCAAACTTCTGTTGGAAAATGACAGAACAAACAGACCAAAAAAAATTGCACAAAAGAAACCACAATTAACAAAGGACCTAAAATCACAATGCCACTAAATAAAAAAAATATGAATATTACTGGAAATAAGACATTCAAATGTGTGGGCTTTACCTAAAGCCATGCTTATAGATAAAATGATAGCCTTGAATTGCTATATTAGAAAGAAAATGGAAAATATCAATGCCCTAACTATGCAACTGAAGTCGGAATAGCTACATCAATAAATCGACAAACAAGTATTGACGAGGGTGTGGAGAAAGGGGAACCCTCTAGCACTGTGGGTGGGAAGGCAGATTGGTGCAGCCACTGCGGAAAACAGTATGGAGTTACCTCAAAAAATTAAAAGTGGAAATGTTTTATGACCCAAAAAGTCCACTTCTGGGAATAAAAATCAAAGAAACCTGAAACACTAATTCAAAGGAGTATATGCACCCCTATGTTCATAGCAGCATTATTTACAGTAGTCAAGATCTGGAAACAGCCCAAGTGCCCCTCAGTAGATGAGTGGGTAAAAAGCTGTGGGGCATTCACACCATGGAATACTACGCAGCTGCAAAGAAGGATCTCTTACCCTTTGGGACAGTGTGGAGGGACCTAGAGAGTATTATGCTAGGTGAAATAAGACAGTCAGAAAAAGACAAATGCCATAGCATTTCACTTACATGTGGAATGTAATGAACAGAATAAGCTAATAAAAAGAACAGACTCATAGATGCAGAAAACACACTGACAGCCCTTATAGCGGTGGGAGGGGGGCTGAGTGAAAAAATGAAGGGACTAAGTAAAAAAAAAAGCCCAGACTCATAGACACAGACAATAGCATTGTGATTACCAAAGGAAAAGGGGGGTGCGGGAGGTAGAAGAGGGTACAGGGGGATAAATGGTGATGGAAGGAGACTTGACTTTGGGTGGTACAATATACAGTTGATGTGTGATAGAATTGTACACCTGAAACCTATTTAATTTATTAACCACTGTCAACCCAATAAGTTTAATATATATTTTTAAAAGTCTTATTTCAAATTGGGTCACAGATTTGGCATCTAGATAGGGGCAGGTGGCCAAGAGCCAGCCCATTGCCCATCTCTGATTTATACTGACATCACAGCAGTTAACATATTAGTTTATTTTATCAGAATCATTAAGTTAATTTGGTTTTATATGTTTAGGGAATTTATTGAGTCAATTGATTATATTTGTATGATCCATTAATTAATTTACTAATATTTATTTAACACCTGACAACCACATCAAGACAGAAACACTGCCCTCAGTCAATTTAATGCATTTAAATAGTTATTTTTATGGCATTATAAGGATAAAAAATGGAATACTCTAAAATAAGTATGTTTACATATCTGAAGGCTAAATTATATGGGAAAACACATCAAAATTGAAACCAAAAGGCAAATTATGGGTTTTTTTTTTTAGTAGGTGAGTTTGACTAATATGTAACTGCTGTGTAGCCAATTCTTAAACCAACATTTTATAGGAGCTAGTTCTCATTAAAGTAATTGAACCTAGTAATTTTCTTCAAATATCCTTACATCATTAACTACTTCCACTTCAGTAAACAGACAGGAGCTTTCACCTGAGAATTTAGAATCTATTTAGAATTTCTATGTGGTTTTTTTTCACTCTGAAGAAATAGTGGTCTGTAAATTGATAATAAAGTAATTGAAGTAGATGAGAAGACTGGCAAGGACGAGTTTATAAAAATAATTAAAGAAACAGTCATGCAAAATGTCACTGAGAAACAAGAGACTAGAAAGAAATGGAACTCAGCTGTGTGAAAGCCGCACCATTAATTCAGGATATCACTGGGGAAATAACTGTAATGGCCAGTGTCTGAATTTGGGTGGTGTTTATGTGTGTGCGTGCTTTCTTTGTGTTGTGCTATTTCTAGTATGTTGGATTTTTGAAAGTTTTATTTTCAAGCAGCGCACAATTAATAAAACAAACAGATGTACTGAAAGTAAAGAAGTTCTTGAAGCATCTATTGCTAAATTTTCTTGGTTCAATTCTCATTTTTCTTGTAGAAAAGCACATTTTAGATTTTTCTATTTTAATTGAGGTTATGGTAAAGGGGTACTAAAATTCAAATCAAATGTTAATGGATTTCCTTTTTTTTAAATATATTTTTATTGATTTCAGAGAGAGGAAAGGAGAGGGAGAGAGAGAGAGAAACATCAATGATGAGAGTCATTGATCAGCTGCCTCCTGCATGCCCCCGACTGGGGATCAAGCCCACAGCCCAGGCATGTGCCCTGACCGGGAATCGAACCCCGATCGCCTGGATCCTAGGTTGACGCTCAACCGCTGAGCCACACCCGGCCCGGCTGGATTTACTTTTAAATAATTATTAATGTGGTAAATAAATAGTCATATTGATCAAAATATGTGCCTGGAGAATTTAAAGCAGCTTGCAAAATGGCTAATTAATGACAATATTGGGAAATGTTTAAATCATGCAACTGTGTTGAAACAGAAGATGTACTCTCAGAAGGAATACCTTTTCACACTTTATGTGAGTAATTAGTTACTCTATATTAGAAAAAAATGCAACAATTCATTAGGGAATTAGAGTTATCTGTTTAAAGTTACACTATATTGTAAATATCAAAGGCACCTTAAATGAACTTCTTAAAGTATAAAGTACTTGAAAAGTCAAATTTAATATTATTTGCCTATTTTAAAATATAAATAATGTACAGAATAATTCATGTTTAGCTTAGTAATGGTCCAGATTTAACACCGTTTTGATAGCAAACGGAAATGAGTAAGCTTAGGGATTTCAGATAACTATATATTTTTTAAAATAGTTAGAGTATATATAAGAAGATCTCAAACTGTGTTTCATTCCTGAAAAGAGGTTAAACAGATTAGGTGAAAAGGTTAAAACTTCTTACCTATAGGGGAAACATCACCTATAATTAATATGAGCTATTTCCAGGACTTGGTGATTCATCCACAAAAATAAACTAAAAAACAAAAATTGGTTCACCAAGGAATTATTTTTAAAAGGATAAAGACCTAATAACAGTTAAATTAAAAAAGAAAAGCATATTTTGCCCATATAAAATTGAATAGACTTTTAAAGGAATGAGGGGGGATCAGAAACATGGAAAAATACCTAGTTAAATAAATATATATCTACAGTAACACTAAGTTATTAGTGTACTTTAATTCCACAAAATTAAATCAATTTTAAATCTCTTAATAAAGAAATGATAGAATAAATTCTGAATATATGATATCACTTAAAAAATGTATTAGCACCTCTGTTAAATATCATTTTTCATAAAGGGTTCTTTTGCAATTACTAATAAAGTAAGGCTTTAGTAACATGTTTCAGTATGTAGTAAAGAAGAAAGCTAAATTCTAGCTCTTAACTACCCCAAGTATACTGGGATTTCTTATAGAACCTAAGAATCCGAAAATAATTTTTCATAAAGAGAAAAAGTCTTAAATTCAAATAATATCCCAGTTGTATCAAATCAGGTTACTATCTGCTTGTATTTCCTTTAATGATCATAATCACATATCATCCAAGTGCACGTTTTCCATTATGAATGAAACCAGAATAGAAAAGTGGGAATGAGCAGGTGGTAACAAGGCTGAAATATTTCAGTGACACAGTCTTTAAAGTAACATTTCACAACCACTGGAAATGAAACCAAGGGAAGTTAAGAGAATGTCAGCAAATGATAGAGTGTTCCATAAAGACTATAGAAGAAATGGGCCCATCATTTCTGAGAAGCCAACGAGCTTCTCAACAGACTATTGAGGTTATATAGTATATCTTAATTGCCTTTCACTTCTTATAGGTGGTTGTTTTATTAAGCACAGAACATGAAATTTACCATCTCAATCATTTTTAAATGTACACTTCAGTAGCATTAAGTATATTCAAATTATTGTGTGACAGATTTCCACAACTTTTCCTTTTGCAAAACTGAAGCTCTATACCTATTAACAACTCCCCATTTCTTCCTCCCTCCAGCTCCTGGAAACCACTATTCTGCTTTCTGTTTCTATGAATTTGACTATTTTAGATAGCTCATATTAGTGAAATCTTACAGTATTTGTTTTTGTTTGGTAGTTGTGGTTTTTTGTGTGTGTGACTGGCTTGTTCCACTTGTATAATGCTTTTAATGTTGCTGCCTGTAGCAGGACTCCCTCTTCAACTCGGAATGATATAACACTGCATGCATATGCCGCATTTTCTCTGTCCATTCATTGGTTGTTGAACATCTGGGTTGCTTCCATTTCTTTGCTAGCGTGAATGATGCTCCTATAAACATGAGTGTGCAAATATCTCTTTGAGATTCTGCTTTCAATTATTTTAGAAGTGCACGCAGAAGTAGGAATTTCCAGATCCTATGGAAGTTCTATTTTTAATATTTTGATGAACTGCCATACTGTTTTCATTAGCAGTTGCCTCATCTTACAATCCCATCAACAGCGTACAAGAGTTCTAACTTCTCCACATCTTCACAAGGTGCAAGTGTTTTTTATATGAAATATGTAATAAATGATCAAGCCAAGTGAGAGATCTCAGCATTCACACAATTTATCTAAACTGAGTTTGAGCAGGCATTGATAGGTGTTGAAACAGCCTTCTATCCACTGTACATCAGAAACGCTTAAGTCTGAATTGATGAGTATCTTGTCCAAATGTTTGTGGAATTGCAGGTTAGAATGGGATTCTACAAAACACCGGGAGGATGTTTGAAAGTTGTGAATGTGAAAGGACAGGTGTTGAGGAAGAGGGGCTGTGGCCAGGAGGGGATATCAGAATGGGAAGTTCAACAGGATGCACACAGCATGAGAATGCTGGGAGCATTGCAGTTAACAAAATAGGTTGTCCTGGCTTGGATGGGAACTGGAAAAGATTAACTACGCTTCGTGACTTGCCAGTGTGATGTGATACAAAGACAGGCTTTGGAGCCAAAAAGACCTGCCTTTTGCCACCTGATTAAATTAGTGACATTTGGCGAGAAAATCAATCCACCTGAATCACAGTGTCCTCATATGGAATTTGGGATTAAAAAAACCAAATTTTTAGGTTTGTACTAAGAATTAAATGAGAAAAATCAATGTGAACTTGCCCACCACACTGTCATTCATGTACACAGTAGCTGCTCCATGTTTTTTTCCTGTCCTCTCTGTTTACATTCTGGTATACACATACTCTCCATTTCAACATCAAAGGAGCCCTATCTGCAGCTTCTGGCTTGAAAACCTCAAATATATTCCTTCAGCATAACATAGTGTAGTATATTAGAAGCAAATGATGACTTTTCCATGGTATACTATTTTTATTACGTTTAGTCTCCTTATTAGTGCAGAAATTTATACTGAGACATAAAATATCAGATACCATGCTAAATCTTGAAATACAGATGAATATTCTCTGTGCACATCTGAGTCAATTCAGCTGCAATATTAATACTTTAAAATTATTTTTTATAAAACATAACTAAGCTACCAAATCTGTAAGGTTTTAAAGGGTTAAAAATCAGATGATAGTAGTCAAAGTTCATGGACCAATTTTTAGAAGATATTTTATGATCCTTTATTAATTTTTGAAGCTTTGTTTCCTCCAGAACAAATCATTTTGCTAAAATGTTAAGAATGGCCATCATTGCAAACAGAATCTGTGGTGTTTTCTGAGATTTTATCAATGGATTTTTCATTTTAATTTTCCACAGTCTTTTTAAAATATTGTTGTGCTGAGCAACTGTTTCAATTTTTTCAGAAAAAAAATTGGTAATGTAAGTGATTATGTTTCCAGTGCATTGGCCACAAGGATGACTGTAGTCAGATTTGCAGCCTTCTGGCTAAATATACAGAACGGTACTTAACTTGCCATAGCTTTATTTTCTTCTATCCTTACTTTTTCTGTCTTCCACTTTTATTTACTTATTTTATAAATGATGGTTGGCACATAACACTATTAAAGAATGAAGTAGAGGTAAAAATAAACACTGTTAAATCAGTAGATATATTTGAATTTTGTACTGAAACATCACTTATTGCTTCTGTACAGCTTCTGTAAACTGAGCCAGACTTTCTTTCTTTAGTAGTTATTTACTGCTATACTCACCAGTTCTTCTTTCTCTGTTTATTCAAAGATGTATTACCTGTACAGATAGGAGCTTCAATCATGTGTGTGATCAATTCTATGTAACATAAACCTTTAAATATCTTGTCTGTAACATGAAGATAACATCTGCTCCAAAATGTCCTTAAAATAATCAAGTGATTAAATTAAATTACTCCACATGCCTCACCCAATGCTATCACTGTTTTCCTTCAGCCTCTGAATCTTTGGTAAGTTTCAACCTTTTATTACTAACTTAATAAAGATAAAAATGGAAATGAAAAGAAAGCGAACATAGTAGTAGCATATTAATGAATAAAGGTTTATAATTTTTCCTGTGCGTTTTAAAGCATGTTATATTGTCCCCTTTTTCTCAAACATTTTATTTTAATAACAGTGCTCAAACACTCTTAAAGTTCTTACTTAAAAATAAATAAATACCCACAATTAGCAAATAAATAGATTGTTCTAAAAATACCCTTAAAAAAGATAACTGAGGTTGTTTTTAAAATCATGCAAGCAACTTACTGCATATATTTAAAAATTTGGTAATTATCATCAGTTTTATTCATTACATTTCCAAAGTAGAAAAAATAATAAGTTAAATCAACATTTATTTTCTTATATTCGTAGAGAGGAAGATAGTAAGTTATTTCCTTGACAGGTACTGACCATTGTTGGAGGCCCTTCTGAATCTGTGAACACATACAAAACTGTCTCCTCAAACTAAAAGACAACTGCCTCATTATCACTTCTTTCCATTAACAGTGAAAATTCAATGAAGACATGGGTACATTTTAAGAATCACATTATAAGGTAGAATCCTCCTTTGCCAATAGAAACATATTGCAATATTATAAACGTGTAAGCCAGTTATTGTTAAGGAATTCAACGGATTATCCACGTTCAAAGTAAGAGATGAACAGTAGTAAATTTCATTAAAATATAGGTGGGGTGTAATTCTAGCATTTGTTATGCATCAGTAAATACCTATCAAACTAAGATATTTGACAAAATTTCATTTATCGTGCGGTTCAGGCTCAGGCTGCTGAGGGTGGCTGCCATCTTGTGATGGGGAAGGGTTGCACAAAATGTTTATTTTTTTTAAATATAAAACATTTATTTGAACAAAAAGAGTTGCAACCCAGGAGACACAGATTCAGGTAGCAACCCAAACTGTGGTTCAAAGAGAACAAAGAAAGGCGGGGTTTATAAAGACAAAACCACAGAATGTAATTTTTCATGCAAAGGAGGGGTTGCTCCCTGGGTTAGTTCCAATGTGCAAAGGAGGGAGGCAAAAACTACGAGGAAGCCAAGTCCATATGTGTCCACAGAGCAGGTGATACAGGACGTTCATGGCTCAGGCTTGAGCTGAGTTTAACAACAGGTTCAGCAATTTAATGGCAGCTCAGGGAACTGAGGCACAAGCTGTGCAAAGGATGCACAGGTCCCACTACCCTAATAGCCTTCTGCCTCTATTTTAAGTGACTCTCACAGCAATGCTTATTCCATTTCTTTTCATGATCAGTGTGTACAGATGCATAACCACCACAATCAAGATATACATTTCCATCATCTCCATGTTTCCTGTGCTTCTTTTTTTATTGAATTTATTGGGGTGACCATACAGGTTTCAAGTGTACAACTCAATAAAACATCATCTGCACACTGCATGGTGTGCCCATCACCCCAAGCGAAGTCTCTTTCTGTCTATTTCCACCCCTTTGCCCACCTCCACCTACCCCTACCCCTTTTTCCCTCTGGCTATCACCACACTGTAGTCTGTGTCTATGAGTCATGCAAATATGCTTTTTGGCTGACTATTTTTTCATATGTCTATTGCCCATCTGTATATCCTTTTTAGAGAAGTCTTTATTCAGATCCTTTACCGATTTTTAAAGTTTATTTATTGATTTGAGAGAGAGAGAGAGAGAGATCGATTTATTGTCCCACTTTTTAATGCATTCATTGGTTGATTTTTCTATGTGCCTTGACCAGGGATTGTACTTGTAACTTTGGCCTATGGGATGATGCTCTAACCAACTGAGCTACCCGGACAGGGCACTCATTTTTTAATTTGGTTGTTTATTTTCCTGTTGTTGAGTTGTATAAGTTCTTTATACATTTTGGAACTTAACCCCTTATCAGATGTATCATTGGTAGATATGTTCTCCCATTCAGTGGGTTCCCTTTTTATTTCATTGTTGGTTTATTTTGCTGTGCAAAAGCTTTTTAGTTTGATGCAGTCCCATTTGTTTATATTTTGCTTTGTTTCCCTTGCCCAAGGAGATATATCAGGAGAAATAGTTATGAGAGATTCTGAGATTTTAATGCTTATGTTTTCTTGTATAACTTTTATGGTTTCGCAATTTACATTTAAGCCTCTTATCCATTTTGAGTTTATTTTTGTGTATGGTGTAAGTTGGTGGTCTAGTTGCATTTTTTGTATGTGCCTGTCCAGCTTTCCCAACACCAGTTATTGAAGAGACTGTCTATACCCTATTGAGTGCTCTTACCTCCTTTGTCAAATATTTTACTTTTGACAGTGGTCATACTTTGATGAGAACAAAAATTGTGGAGGAGTCTTGAAGCTTGATACCTGCCAAAGAATTAGAGGAGAAGACAGTACCTCTCAGATAAACCAATGGCTAGTTTATTGCTTTATTAAAATATTTTGGCCAATAAAACCAGTACAGGAGATTTCTCCAATAGAGAAAATATCACCCTCAACATGGAGTTTTTCATTTTCAACCTAATACTCTTTTTAAACAAGATTCAGAATGAAGAATGCTGAATTTTGTAACAAAAGTACACTAGAGATTTAACATTATTTTCAATTTGAATGACGTTTCTGTTTCTTTAATATACCAGAAACATATTTGGGTTTATAAAATGACCTTTCTTTATTTGAATATAAGCCTTGAAATTATTTAACCTCTCTGGTACCAGGATGTTGCCTACCACAATATCTTGCCCAGTCTGTACTTCTACATAATTAGAGTGGGTTTACAAATCCACCGTTTGAAACCTCTCTTTTGATAGTTTCTCTTTTCCTAAACTAGATATTTGTAGGTATGAGAAATAGAAAGATTACTGGCATAGTTTAAGAGGCAGTTGTCCTACGATGATGAAAAGTGTTTATGTGTGTTTGACTGGGTACATTCTTCACTTTGTTACCATATGTGCAACATGGTCAGATGGTTAATGAGTTTTCAAGGCTGAAATGCATCTGGCCCAACTTTAAACTTATGGTTTATAATACTTCACTGGAAAGCATGTAATTAATCTTTCAGTGGATAATCTACCATAACTCCTAAACTAATTAAGAATAGATATTCTTTTTAGCAGGATTCGAAAATTAAGTTTTATATAGGTTAAGGAGGAAACAAAGCTTCACACTGATAGAAAGGTAGTAACATCTCAGATAAAATTGCCCTCCTCCTGCACCCAATCCTGTGGATAGAAATGTACCTCTTAATTGAATGTATGCTGTCGAATAGTCATTCCCTTAGGAAAAAAACAGCCTCTTATTCATCTTTGAATTCTGAGCATCTGGCGCAGAGTAAAACTATTAAAGGTTTTATGGTTTTATCAAAAGGTTTATCAGAATATTATAGGAGTTAATTCAGAGAGAAATTCTACCTTGAATTCTATGAACTTACACAAATATGTGGGCAAATACATGTATAATTATATGCATACATTAATATACAAATAGATAACACTATATGTATACAAATTTTACAAATGAATAAATTAAGGCACAAAATTTTTCAAAAAAATATGTGAAGTCAGACTGATACTTATGTTTTAGTTGTGATTCAAATGCAGAGAATTTATTGCTAAAGCTCAAGTTCTCAATGCAATGATATAAGAGCCACAAAATAGTTCCTCATGTGGATATAACATGATTTCTTTAATCTCTCTAATCTTCCCGATCACATTGGTTAATTTATTATAATTATAAATAATAAATGTATAATAAATTATAAAGTATAACTCATATTCTAATAAAACCCCCACAAGTGGTATTAGAAAATCATATGATATGTTCCTTTCTTTTTGCTCAAAATGCAAAATTTCTTTGTAAAGCATAATAATTTAAAGTACCATCTTGCTTTTTTTCTTCTTCATATCTTTGACAGTATTGGGCATTTAAGACTTTTTTTCCTCCCAAATTTTGTTAGTGTTAAAAATAATTTTTAAGATTTACATATTTAATTTAGGTGAAAATTTTTCCACATTTGTTTACTCATTACATTTTCACTTTGATTTTATATTCATGTTATTTGAAAATGTGTCTTTCCTCATATAGTGTATTTCACATCAATTTGTATGACCTAATTAATTATCAGTGACACTAGTACTTTATTATATTGCCTGTTAATTTACCCTAGTTTTTGTTTATTTTTTAATGTATAGTATTAAACAATGTTTAGTTTTCAAATCAATTTGCTTTTTCTTTAAAGAATTCTATTTTGTTTAAACTCAAAATATTTTGACTCTAGAAATTTGAAAAAAAATCATTATTCTTTTCTATTTCAATTACTTTTCTGTTTCTTTAATCTAGCAGAAACACATCTGGGTTTATTGGGTGAAATGACCCTTCTTTATTTGAACATAGGCTTTGAAATTATTTAAGCTCCCTGGTTACCAGGAAGTTACCTACCACAATATCTTGCCCAGTATCTACAGGTTAAAGCATTCTTAATAAATATTTGTTGAATTTGATTAAATGACTAACACATTAAAAACATTCAATATATTTATCAATTCATTTATTCATTTATAGGTACATTTACTAATCTAAAAAATACTCATTTAAAACCAACTTCCTGTCAGTCACAGTGCTAAATGTCTAAGGAGCAAATATTGTTAAGATAGAACTTTGTATTAAAGATTTCAGAGTTTATATAGACCTAAATCAGTATAATCTTCACATTTTAATAAATAAATGAATAATTATAGTATAGTCTAGGTAATATGTACATATATATGTATGTGTATATAATTAAACAATTTAAAAGTCATTATAGGTGTAGACTCAACTGGAGAAAAGTGAGCAAATTAAAATCTATACCATACCTCAGTATCCAAACTAACTACCAGCTATTTAGATGCTTTAGATCTATTAGATACTTCTAAACCTGCTTATCATTTTATTAAATCATCAAACATAAATGTCAGAATAATAATAATGTATTACTATTAACATTTTAAGGTTGTTTTTTTTTTAATCAAAGTGACTAGAGTAATTCACTATGGGGGAAAAAGCTGAGCCTACCATCATGAAATCAATTTACTAGGCAAAGAATAATATATGATCTTCTTAATCTGAATATTGTCCCTTTATACTTAGAGAATGCTTAAAGGAGCAGCAAGGATTTGTGATGGGGAAAAGACCAATATCACAGAGATCTTTGTGGTTATGTATTTGGGTTACTACTTTTAATTTTGTTTACCTTTTACTTACTTTACATTGAAGCAGTTTTGGTCTATTTCCTCAACCCTCTCTGGCTTTCCAGGGGCTCATTTTCTACATGCCCTTTCAATGAGGATCTTCTTAAAGTAAAGACTTCACTCAGGCCTTCAAAAGAATAGTTATTGGGTAATTTCTCTGATCTCATTTTCCCTTCAAAATGCCAAAGAGATTTAGTGAACTATACCAATTCTTGTTTTTCCCTTAAATTAATACTACAATTTGAAACTAAAATAAGAGAGAAAAGGTGAGAATTCTTGACTAAACAGCTGCAGTTTATTACATACTAATATATCCTTCCCTTCTCTTGTTTTCCTATATACTCTGAAATGACTGTGCTCAATCATTTTAATGATATAAATGTCATGTTTTAAAATCTCTACTTCTCTGACCTTCTAATGTATGTACAATACTAATGCCCTACCATGAAACAAGAGGCTATTTCAAAACTTATTTATTTAAACTTTTAAATAAATAAAAAATAAAAATTTGTCTTTACCACCACCATCCTAAGAATATGATTTCTCATGTCTTATTTTTGCAAAATTATAGAACGTATTTAAGAGAACACCCAATATCTGTACCCTGGTTTGCACTTTCCTTAATTAGTTTAGAATTATTTTCTAATAATTTTAATAATTAATTAAGCAATCTCCTGAATCCCAAAAACTGTTAGATAGAAATATCAAAGTGAAAAGATAATTCAATACATGAGGGTATATAGACCGCATGTGTTTAGCATGGAAGGTGGATGTTGAATAAGTAGTTACAGAACTTCTTCCAGTTAAGGGAGAGTAATAAGATCAAACAGCTGTGTGAGCAAACAGAGAGCTGAACAAAATATTAAAAATAACAGTTTTAGACATAGAATTACAAATATGATGGGACTATGATCACTTTCTCTCAAAAGGGAAACAAATGGTGGAAGCCTTTTAGTTGCAATGACTTTCTGGTCCAAATCAATTTCAACCAGCAGCACTGGTGGGAAATAATTTAACAGAGACCATCATTTTTGTTGATATAAGAGGGAAGAATTTGGAGCTTGGAGAGGCTGTGTGCATATAATTTTCAGGACCCAAATGCCCATCATTCCATTTAACATGAGAAAAATGTAAGACAAAATCACACTTGAGGAACTTCTCCCAGAATACCTGACCAGTACACACCTCTCCCAGGGACTGACCCGGCAATATGGCTGGGAATCATGCCCCCCACCTTTTGGTGTATGGGATGCTCCAAACAACTGAGTCACACTGGCCAGGGCACTCTCCTCATTTTTTTGGATTCTTGTCTCTTTTTACTGTTCTGGTTGGGTGATTTCTGCTTCCTTATCTTCCAAATCACTGATTTGATTCTCTGCTTCATCTAATCTCCTGCTGAATTCCTGTAATGTATTCTCTGTTTCAGTTAGTGTAGTCTTCATTTCTGACTAGTTCTCTTTTTTTTGTTTCCTATCTCTCTGTTGAAATTCTCACTAAGTTCTTCTATTCTTGGCCAATTTTCATTGAGCATCCTTATAACCAGTGTTTTGAACTCTACATCTGGTAGATTGCTTGTCTCCATTTTGTTTAGGTTTTTTCCCCAGACTTTTCTTCTGTTCTTTCATTTGGAATATGTTTCTTCATCTCCTCATTTTGGCTGCCTCCCTGTGTTTGTTCCTATGTATTACGTAGAGCTGCTGCTTCCTCATCTTGGTTGAGTGGTCTTATGCAGGAGGTTTCCTGTAGGGCCCACTGGAGCAGCCACCCCCATCACCCAAGCTGTGCACTTTCAGGTATGCCCTCTGTGAGGTCAGTGTCCACCCTCCTATTACACTTGAGCCTTGATTGCTGCTGGCACATCAATGAGATGGATTTCCCCGCAGACCAATGGCCTTTGAGAACTGTCTGCAATTCCATGGAGGATCTGCTGTGCAGGGGCAAACCCCATGGGACAGAACTCACTTCAGTGGGGCTCAGGTACCTGCTGAGTCCACCCCTTGAGTGTGTCACTGGTGGAGGTGGTTGGGTGGTACTTTGGCATGATCTGAAGCTGTCCACCATATCCACTGGCTCTGGAGCCTCCTGGGAGGTGCAGACCAAGGTGACCCATGGCCTGTGCCCTGCCCAGGGCACCCAGCATAATCTACAGAGCAATCTGAAAATGGCTGCTACTTTTTCTGGGCTTGGATGTGCCCAGGGGTGGCCAAGCTACAAACTAAGGTTGGCTACCACTAGTGCCAGGCCTGGGACCATTTAGCAAGACGTAGGGGGTACACCAAGACCAAATGCTGCTTGTTTCAGATTTTAGGAAAGTATGAAGCCTTGGCCAAGACAGGCTGTTTATATAGGAAAGCCACTAAAAAGGGCTTGTTTGGACCCACAAGTTGGGTGGGGTCTCAGAGAGTCACCAGGGTGGAGAACAGTGTTAACCAGTTTGATGGAGACTAAGATATGGCACCAGCCTGCGGGGTCTGTGGCGGGAGGGCTCGGAAAAGAAACACTGGCCTCTGCCAGCACCGCTGTCCGCCGGAAGCTGCCCCACCAGCTCTCATCCTGATCCCAGACATTTCCTTTCCTTCCCTTACATCTCTACTGTCTTTCGGGCTGCTGCCCCATCACTGGCGCTCAGAGCAAGTGGGTCCTTGCAGTCGGTGCACAGGCCCTTTAAGAGGAACACATGGGACTCCAGGGAGCCTCCGTCTCACTCAGCCACAATCTCTGCTGGTTCTTAGAGGCAAAAGTTATGGTATTTCTCTTCCCAACACTGGAACCCTTGGCTGGGGCGCCTAGTGTGGGCCTGGAGCCCCTGGCTGCAGTGGGGGCCTCTGCAGCCGAGACACCCCTCTTGATTTTTAGCTTCCACAGGTAGGTATGGACCAGCTCTTTCTGCAGCTCGTGCCCTTCTACCAGTCTTGACGTAGTTTCTTCTCTATATCCTTAGATGTAGGCCTTCTGCCCAACTAGATTTCAGGAGGTTTTGAATGGTGGTTGTTCTGTAGTTTTGTCGTAATTTTGATGTCGTTGTGGGAAGTTCTGAGTACAGTATTTACCTATGCCACCATCTTGACCAGAAGCCTAAAATCACAAGTTAGTTTGTTATAATAATTAGTGTAATTTAATGCATTAGCAGAATAAAACGAAAAATTCCCATCTCAGTATATACAGACAAAGCATTTAGTAAAAATTAAACTTATTTGTAATAAGTTTAAATACACAGAAAAATAGGACTTGAAGGGAAGTGTAACTTTCTATTAAGCTCAACAAACCACAGAGGCTACATCACCCTTAATGGTAAAATTCTGAATGCTCTTTCCCTAGGATCAGCACTTTGTTATTACATTTTAGTTCCTGGCCCTTGCAGTAAGGCAGGGCAAGGAAATAAAAATCAGAAAAAAATTAAAAAATGACTTTATTCACATAGGACATAATTGTTTACATAGAACATTCTAAGGACTCTACAAAACACCTGTAGAACTAATAATTATACCTAATGTATCAAAGGCAATAATATAAAGGCAATATTTAAAAAATAATAAAATTCTATATACTAGTAAACAATTGAAAAATTTAAATGAAAATACCATTAAAATAACATCCAAAATCAAAAATAATTAGGAATAAATTGAACAAAATATATGCCAGATTTATACAGTGAAAACTATAAAACACTTCTGGGAGAAATTAAATAATATAGAGATGTACTATGCCTGAGGACTGGAAAGACTCAATACTGATAAGATATTAATTTTCCCCAAATTGATCTGTCTATTCAACCTAATTCCAATGAAAATCTCAGTAGAGCTTTTTTTTTAAGTAGAAATTTAGAAGCTTAAATGATAATATATGGAAATGTAATTAATCTAGAATAGCTAAAACTATTTTACAAAAGAATACAATGGGAGTACTTATGTACTTAACATCAAGATGTATTATAAAGCTATATTTATCAATAAACGGTATCATTGACATAATAAAAACCTATATATCAATGGTATGAAATAGAGACTTCAGAAATAGAACCAAATATGCATTACAAGCAACTTCTGGAGCAATTATATTATCTTTCATGACTGAGGTTCATACCTTGTCAACCAGCTCAAAATCACTATAAGGAGTTGAGAAGTACAATTCTATCGTGTGCCAGCAATATTTGGACAGCAACATTAATACAGGTGAGGTCTGGCAGGAAGTCAGTTAGATTATGTAGTCTCCAATTTCAATATAGGTTTGTTTTTCTTGTTACTCATTCATGAAGTTTATTACTTTCTTTGCATAAGGAGTGCATTTCCCTTCAATTGTTGAGCTCAAGATATGGGTAGAGTGTGTGGGTGTGACGCATGGATAGGAAGCATAGAAATGCTATTTAAGTCACTGATTCTAATTATCACACACACAGTCCTCCATGCCATCTTCCATGTTCACTCAGGACCCTTATACTTCCTAGGTATGGTTCTTCAACCACAAATGGCATATTAGTACGATTTCTCCCTCAGTAACTTCTCTGCCGGTACTCTGTGTTGTCTACCTGAATCGCCATAGAGAGTGGCCATTCAAGTCTCTGACTGTCATGACTCTAAAGGAAAAAGTCATTGAAATAAACCTACATTGCAGGACTTCCATTACCAGAGATCAATTTTCTGATAAAATCTCAGGTACCCACAAGTCCCCACATTCACTACCATTTTGCTCCATATTTCATAAAACTAGGCAGGCATATAACAAAAATTTAGTCTGGTGCTGGGATCTTTTTCTTATTTCATTTTTTTGTTTTTATTTTGCGTTATATCAAGTAAAAGAGGAAAGTTTAAAGGCGGGGAGTAAATACAATAAAACCCTTTTTCTCCTATATTTCATGACCACTTCCCTAATTCTTTAATGGAGCTGTGTTTCTAACTGTTGGGAGACTCAACACATTACAGGGTTTTGTTGTCCTTTTTCCAACTTGCCCCTCTCCTTTATCCCCTGGGTTGTGTGAGTACTTTCTTAAAAATATTGATGCCCTATCCTTTCCTTTCTTTTCCCACTTCAGGTCTTTATTTTTCTTGCCTCTACAGTTAAACTTTGTTCTTCTCTATTCAATCATTTACATCTAATTCACTCTAAGTGTGGTTAAGGTTGAATGTTTCTCTAAACAACGTTCTCTAAGACAAATACTATTCATTGCCTAACACAGTCTTCATGCTTTTCTCCAAGCACACTTGGCAGGAAAACTAATTTAGTTAGAACTTACACTATATGAATATAAATGCAGATTGAGACTAAATATTAGAGAAGCTTAAATATTTGTCTAAGGAAGTTAGTCTTCAGAGACCATCATGCCCACACACAATATTCTCTGTCTGGTCAGAAGAAAACTACCACCTCTTAACTCTAATAGCATTCTCCTGTTCATCTCTAGTACTTTGAAATGGATTTTAATGTCTATTTTGTGTCTTGTTAACGTCAAATGCTATGTTTTTATATATCAGTATCCGATTCTGATATATTA
Organism: Miniopterus schreibersii; assembly: GCF_964146895.1. Lineage (NCBI taxonomy): Eukaryota > Metazoa > Chordata > Mammalia > Chiroptera > Miniopteridae > Miniopterus > Miniopterus schreibersii. The sequence goes on from NC_138108.1 coordinate 60,691,702, forward strand.
ATTAATTAATTAATTATAGAATGGAAAATAGACTACTAATGTGTTATACTCAGAATTGAAGTGAATAAGACAGAAAATTTGTTCTTTATAAATAATATGATTTGTTTTTGCTTTATTATCTCATTTACAAGGTATCTTAGAAAATACTTATAATTTCCACAATAATTAATGCTGTGAGATAAAATTTGTTACTCATCCTTCTTTTTCCTATTTGATTCATTTTTTTAAATCAAACTCTGCGTATTATCCCAAATGACAAGAAAATGTCCTGCAAAGCTTTTCAATTTTCCTAAAAAATTCCTAGCATAAAGCCATAGAATTTCATAGCTGCAGAGCATAAGTTCATTAGCACTAAAAGCTAACTTCATTGCCTATAAATTCAGTTATCATTTGGTTCTTTTAAATTATTACCATTTCACATATATATTAAAAATATTATTTGGGCAGCAGTGTGCATATCATTTAACTAAATTTGATTCAGTACAGAAACATCTAATATATATCTTTAACAATTTAAACTAAAACAGTTATCTATAAGTAAAACTTTATATGCCTTTTATAGTTCAAATGAGATGGCTAAATATCTTATAATTATTTTTCTCCATTCTTGTTTTTGCAAAGGATCATTACAAATTTCTGGGATTTAAGATGTTTATAAAGTGTCAAGGTGTTTTATAATTTATAACTTTTAAAATCAATGCTGTTATATTTCTCCACCATTAATAGAGGATTTTGTTACAAGTAAACAGGATATTGATTTATTTTTCTTCCCTGTACTTAAATGAGCCATGTCTTTAGGATCAGTCTTAGAAATACATCAGTCAAAACTAGAATGACTCAGCATTTCCAATAAACCATTCATATCCTGATCTCTGATACTTTGATATCCTGAAATTAAAGCTTCATGTGCCTATTAAAAATACAAACATTTTAATAAGAATGATAACATTCAACATTCAGCAAACGATTATTGTCTATTACATCAGGCACTGTTATCAACAGTCCATACCTGGTGCATGAATAGTGGGAAATGGTGTGAAGAAACTGGATAAGCAAAGCAATGCTCCCAGACTTGTTCTAGGTCATGGCACACACAGAAATCAAATACTATCTGTGCAGATCACTGAACCACTGCTTACTTGGGTCACTAGATGTATAGATTCAAAGTTGGCAGTGCCCAGCCAGCTTCCTCAAGGGCTGAGTGTGTCAAAATCATGCACACCTGCGACCCATGCACAAAAAGATGGTGAAAAGCTCTGACTCGGGGAAGCGGAGAGCAAGAATGCACCAAAAGGAAAGGGAGGAACTGGCACAGAGAGGCAAAGGCAAAAAGGCAAAGGAGGCAGCTGTTACTGACAGTTTTGACTCAGTTGTGACCAGTCACCTATATGCAGCTGCTGAGTCCATAATTCCTTATCTAAAAACCCTTGGTGCAAGATGTCTCTTGGAAAACAATGTTTTCCCACATTAAAGGGTAATATGGTGTATATATCCATATGTTATTTAATTCTCCAGCGGAATTTGGAGCAGTATCTTGTAAAAATATTCATACAAAAGAACATAATTAAAGGCTATCAACAATCTCCTCCAAAATATTCAGGTCACATTTTGATACCAAATGAGTTAATGTCAAGTTGGCTTCATGTGGGGTCAGCATGCCAAGAAATAAGTTCCAAAAAATCATCTGATTTTTAGAACTGTTTTGATTTCAGCATTGTGGGAAAAGTTTTGTGCACCTATATCATATTAGATAGTTTATACTTATCATTATCTGTATAACTAATATATTCTTTTATAATTTGAGGTGAATTTTAAGGACTAATAACTAAAATTTATATATAAGACTATGGAGGGACTTGGAATACCAGGGTACCATACAAATGAACCCATTGGAAAAAATATGAAACAATTAAAATAATTAGAATTTATTATATTTTGAAGGTCTCGAGATCTCAAGTTCAATTATTCATTCATGTTCATATCATTTCCTGCACTTCTAAAAGGCTAAGTTTAAAACTTGGGATGCACAGAGTGATGCATTCACTGTGATTGCTAAGTCATCATTTCTTCATCTCACATGAGTAGCACCATCTCATTTAAGAAATGAAATGCACAAACTGATTACACTGAAAAGAGAGAGGGTTTCTGTGGCATTCTGCTATTTTTTTTAACAGCACCTTGTAATAGTTGGGCTTATTGCTCTGAAGCAATCTACTCTAAGGGCACTGTTTGTATCAAAAGCCTTCCATACATAATGTGAAAGTTTCTTCAATTGTGAGCAGAACAGTAGTAGTAGTTAGGGCTTTATTACTTAGTTCTAATTTGTATTGATGGCCTAAAAAAGTAGCATGCTTTGCAGTTCTATGAAAGAAAAGATTATAAATGGAGATTAATTATAATTTTGCTAGCTCAGTACTTGTAAAACTAAAGCAATTTATATTCTTTCTCTTAATGATCTCCATTCCTGATTGCAGTAATGTAATCTAATTGTGATTATGATAGTATCTGAATCATGTGGGCCTCAATGTGATTGAAACTACTCTTTGCATTAAAAAGTAATTTTGGAGTAATGATGAAAAGTTACTGTGGAAAATTGGCAAGTAATATATTTTACTCTGTGTCTTAAGTTTCTGCTTTCACTTTTGATTATATCTCATAGCATGGATAAGTATGATATTATATCAAGGATTTATTACCTCGAAGCCTTATCGATGATACATGTGAGCATGAACATCAGGGATAAGCATGATATTGAAATAGTAGTGATATGGTTGAGTCAGGGAAATGACTGAGTTTAAAATGCTAGTATAAGATTTACTGAAAATAGAAACCAAATAAGGAGAGGGATGCTTCAATATTGCATAGATATGATAGGCTGGGAAAAGAAAAACTGTGAGTGTTTTAGCTGACACAGCAGATACTGTTTGGATAGGCATTAAGGAAAATAAGGATAGTCAGGTATTTTGTAAATGTTGAAATATACCTCCAGGGCATTAAGAGAAAATAGAGCAGGAAATGTTTTTCTTCTAGATAAAATTTCCTTTGCAAGGCTGAAACTTATTCAGGGGGAAAAAATACATTTCACATTTGTGTTCAGCTAAAGAAAATGATTTGTGGAATCATTCCTAGAATTTGAAAAACAAACAAGTGAATGTTTAATATTTGAGAAATATTTACTGTTGAAATACTAAGGTATTTACATATTGTGGAAATCAAGAAATCCAAAAGAGGTTGCCCTGGGAAAAGGTATTTTGGAAAGTGCAAAAATCACAATATTATATTTATCAGAATCTTATGCATGATGAATTCATGGTAGATAATTATAATTAGAAAAGGTTATGAGGCATTTGATATTGATTTAAATTGTGATGAAAGGAGAAAGCTAATATGATTTGTAAAAGGACAACCTAAGCAAAAATATGTTTAAAATATCCAGAAACAGATACTAAAGAATGGAACTGAATTGATAATAGGTAACAAAAAAAGAGAAGCTATCTCATTGAAATCTGTCAAAATATTTGAAGGACAGACTAGCTCATTTTATTTTTTGTTGTTCTTTTTTTAGAATAGAATATATCTTCTAAAACCCTTAAGTTGTGTGGATGAACTAAGAACATGAAGGAGGTAATCTCCCCATAACAGTGATTCCAAGTGTAAGAAAGCAACTCTTTCCAACCATCTTCTCAGGATGACACCACTGGGGGGGAAAATAAACAAGAAACAAATTACAAATTCATTTTGTAGTTACTACTGACAGTAAAAAAACCCCACAAAATCCTTTCTCTCCATCCCTGGAGTATCTGAAGATCCATTTTAAAATGTCTCTTGCAGCATTGATGTAACTCAGAAGACAAGGGATTGCCTATATATAAATGGCTCAATGAATGTTTCCAGTAGGAAGAAGCACATTAACTCTTTCAAGCCACTAGAGTCCATTTACCAGATTACTTTTTTTTTTTTTTTAGTGCAACAAATTGTACTGAAGAAGTAATGCAACTCCATGAAGTGCATCATTTACTCCCATTCTGTCTTCGATGCTTACATACAGATAAGTGCTTCATCTATTGCCATTTGTAGACTCTCCCTTTAAGGGGAATACACTGTGAAATAGATACTCTCCAGGCTCAGTCAAGAAGAGAACATCTTGAGCCTCTATGGTACATTACGGCCAGTTATAATAGACCAGGGAGGGAAGTGTGCCTCCTGCCATAATGACTGTAATATGATGACCCTGTGAACACATACATGCATCAAACTGCAGCACTGGAACTTTTGCAGTTTTTCTTTATCAGGGAGAGTATAGCTGTAAGAATGTCCAAAATAGACCAGATGCTTACTGCTTCCCAACCTGCTGGTGAACTTATTCCCTATATGGGAACAGGACAAGCCCACTCTACCTTATTTCTGCCTTCTCAAATGAAGTCCAAAGCTTTCTCACTTAAGGAGAGGAAATCCATTATTTTGTTCTGGTGAATTACAGGTCTGTTGGCCAATATTTTTGTCAGCCTTTCTCAGAAGACTATAGAAAAGTTCCATAGTAGAATAATTGTTAGATTCTTGAGCAAAAGCTATAGGTATTTGGGGGTTGGGTATCGGTTTGGGAAAAGTCTTGGTAGGAATAGCTCATTTATATATTGTCACACCCAGCAAATGCATGTTAAGTAAGTGCCTGCAATTGACAAATAGTGAGATGAAAGCTGGGCAAACAAGGATGACCCCACCACACATAAGCGCTGTTTTCTAGGGCCAAAGCCAATGGAAAATATCTCATTGTGTTCAGTGCTCTTCACTCTATCAATCTACTTTAATAAAAGAATTAGAGGACACTGGGCAGACACAGAACAGACACATCAAATGTACACATAGGGTTGGGGGAGACTTCTTAGACAAAGGGGCTGGAGAACATAAAGCCTCAGTGAACACTGGAAAAAGGAGGCCCAAAGTCCCATGTTATTCCTTCAGCATGTCTGTGTGAAAAAGGAATTAAAAGAAGCTTTTAACACAAGGTGGATAGTTGGACAATCATACAATTTGAGTGAGACTGTTGTGTGAGTTACTGATTCTTAAGAGGATACAGCGAGGTAATAATATAATTTCTTTTTTTCAGGCATTGAAAACTCTCTTTCCTCTTCTCTTAAACAGCTCCTTTCTTTTGTTTCCAGCCACTGCACGACTGCCTATTTGCAATAACATTTTTCTTGCAAAGTTAATTATGGCTACTGACATGTGGCACATTTTGAGAAAAATGGTAATTAAGTTATTAGATTTCTTCATCTAAGGCAATGATGTTTAGCCCAGACTGGACTTTAGAGTCAATTGGGTAACTCTGCAAAAAACACTGGTGCTCCATCTATACCGATTAAACGAGGAAACTTGAAGAGCTGAGCAAATGACTAGAATGGACCAACAGGCAGAAGGACCACCTGTGCTTGTCCATTAAGAGCAATATATTAAGCATTGCAAGTTGCAGGACCACGTCAGTCACTCATGGCAAAGCAAATTAAGTCTGTCTAATAACAGAAATATGGCAGTATCAACGTCTATTCTTACCTGTTATTTTTGCATAAGAACTTTTGTTAGTAACCCTAGGTCTAATCCTTCATTAAGAAAATGTCTCAGCATTTCCTTTTATATTTTGACGAGGCCATTCCTTAAAAACTATCATAGCTAAACCTTGACTTAGCCCTAGGTAATAATCTCTGTAGTCTGGGGATTAACATGCTCAGTATTGGGATTTGGAAGGAAAATTGTTTATCAAAGTCAATAATTCTTAATATCCTCCTTGTCTTGATCTTCAGTGCCAAAGACCATGAAATTGTGGGAATATATTTGGTCAATCAAAGTAATAATGATTATTCTTTATTGAGCTTCCATTCCAATGACTATGCTGGGTATTTTTCATGCATAACCTCATTTAATCCTCAGAAATACTCGTTCTCAGCAAGAAAGCTGTGTCTCAGAGAAGTTTCACAAATTTACTGAGGCAACATAGCTCATGCAAGCTGATGTTCAAACCCAGGGTATGTCTGACACTAAAGCCTCTACGCTTTTCGCTTTGCCATACTGCCTCCCTCTACAGAGAACACTAGAGCTGTCTTTAGAAAAATCATGTAGAAATTCGCTCAAAAACTAGGGCACTTTTCTATGACAAGGGACATATAACTGCAGTTATAATCACAGAAAAAAACAGTTATATTTGACAACTGTTCATGAAAACAAGACCTCTTAAAAGGAGATTAATGCCACCAAATCCTCTCAACTCAGACCTACACCTGTTTATACAATTGGCCTTTCACACAGCAGTCGGTAAAATCCAGCCTCAGGAGAGAGAGACACATGTAGTATTTATACTGTTGCTGAAAGTTTCATAGTCTTCAAACCACACAGGTTGGAATTGAATTTGAAAATCTGTCTCCTGACTTCTTTTGAGGAATCACTAATCTTCCAAAGGATGCTGTGCTTGCTCCGTACAAATGATTTGACTAGAGAAAGGGGTTATGCTGTGGTCACTAAAGGAGGCTAAGTTATTTTCTGCTTTACGTAGACCAGAAAACACTCACCATATTAAAACTGTTCAAAATCGGTATCAAAAAGGATAGAACACCTCCTTAGCCTTTAAAACATTGTCCCTAATGTTTTGACTTCCAAACAAACCTATAAAATAAAAATAAATGGCTAAATAAAAGGCAGAATTAAATAGTCTCTTGATCTCATAGACCTAGGTCAGGAACAAGTGACTGGTCATAACTGCTCCAGCAATATTTCCCAACAAATGGGAGGTAAACTATAGTATCATGCTGTTACTGAGGCATTAAACTGTTCACTGTTTAAGTTCAGAAATAACAATTGATTTCTGCATTATTCTCTATAATATCCAAATTTCTAAAGAGTTGAAAGTCTTTGCTTTTAAAACAAATACCATATCTTATTTGATTAAGTTTAGGTTGCCTAGTGCTTTATTCTTCTGAAAGCTGGTACAAATATTAGAGTCAACTAATTACCAAACTGCATAAGTGATAGGCTATTAGAGTCTGAAGAACCATGTAATGATTCCATTTAACATCTTTCTTGTATCTTGTTTTTATAACAGTTGATCTTGTCTTTTGCCATAAGAAGAGAGGTAGCTTAAAGTACTACCCGAAGTGGCAGAGTTGCAGGAAAAATCCTATTGCCAAAGCCAGTTTCTTAGCAACAGCACCCTCTCAATGTGTCACAAAGTCTGAAGCCCTTTGGCCTCTCAAAGGAAGTTCCTTAGGTGTCTTTTACACATTGAATGCTTTGTGATAGTTGAGGCCTGCTGGCTGTCAACTCCGTCCCTTAAGGGAACTTGACAGATCTTAAAAAAAATCAATTTTAAGCTCACATGCCCCAGTGGGTGCCAAAGCCACTTCAGAGAGCCTGAAAGATGGCTGAGTCGACAGGATTTGACTTCTAGAGGTAGAAAGGTGACAAACTCTATCATGAGAAAGGGGCAGCTCCGGGCCTTAGAGGCCTAACCTGCTCCCAGGATCTGGGGCCTAGTGTTGTATTGAACCTATTTATCTCTTTCAGGGGCCTAAGGTACCACAGGGAAAGAAAAGTTGTTCAAAAAATGCTGGCAGAATTCAGGGGTGTAAATGATGAATTACTTTTCATCAGCTGAAAGGAAACATACTCCGGAACAATACTGAAAGGGAGCAGGAGCGGCTGACCCCCTGCTTCAGAGCAGCCAATATCTTCATTCAAGAAGACAACCATGAAATTACACAGAAAATGGGATTGTCATGAACAGCCCCTTGAAATCTCAGTATACAGTCATTACTGCATGGGAAAAAGCCTTCATCCACACATCATAACTTGTAACAGACAAGGGGGGGGGAGAACAGAAGAAAAAAAGGTCTTGAGAGTTACCAGTAGGAATGTAGAAAATATTTGTTGATTCAAACTTTCCCTCATAGCTTTCTCAATACTTACACATAGCTTTAACAGTGTATTAATTTTATGCTGATTACTGATTTCTTTTTCTGAGCAATTTTGGGAAAGTTTGTATACATTTTAAAGAAGTTGAAGGCAGAGAAATAACTATCTTTATATTTGATAAAGCCTTCCTCCTACAAGATAATAATTAAATGGACCAGTGTCATATGTTCCAAATATGGCTTAATTAATATTCTAAAACTCAATACTACATATTATTTAACTATCATATAGAGCTTACTTAAATTCTTCATTTAACTGTAAAATTTTAGAAGATTAACTAACTTTTGGGTCTATGTTGTAAAGTTTAAGTCCAAATATATAAAGGTAGAATCAGAATATAGAACTTTTAGTAGGGTAGCTCAAATATAAAATTTTAGGGATCCAAAAATATTATAATAAATATTTTTGTCATTCTGGCTACTTTTTACAGTGAGTTTAATTACGTCTACTCTAGTCTTTTTGTTTGTTCGTTTTTCCTTAAAAGATCACTCATTACACTATGTTCTTCCTCTAGATTCCTGTGTTTCAAATGACTAACCCTTATGAAAATCTAAATTACAGATTTTTGTCACAAGTTCAGCTACAAACAAATGGAAACATATGATCAATTCGTGGGATGCATTTATTTCCCAGGTGATAAGGAGAGGAAACCAGAGTAGGGAGTGCCTATTCAGGCCAACCAACTCCCTGGGAATGTCTTGGAGACTACTCTTTGGAATTTAGGGGTGTTCTTGATAGTCTTTTATCTATGCTCTTTACAATAAGTTAATAAAAAAGGCACATTGCATTGATTATATGAGTAGGAGTTATTTTCCCTGCTTATTTATAATTCTCTTAAACAATTTAGACCATAAAACCAACTAAAAAGAAAGAATTCCCCAACAGTGCACTTCAGACAAGAAAGTTACTTCCCTAGAACAGCGTTTCTCACATATCATGCAAAACTATCTTATAGGTTGTTATGCTTGGGAAGCGCTGCCTTGGTATTATTGAAGGGTTGAGTAAAATATACCTAATATGTTACTATTCAGGGTGTAAGATACAAGGAGGCTCCTAAAGAGAAGGAAATGCCATACACACTGGAAGCCAGGACTTGCATCAAGCTCTAGAGAAGATTGTCCAGAGAATCAGAATACAAGTAGAATGAATATGTGATCACACCTGACCTTAGAAATACAATCACATTCAAACAGGAATAACTGTCAAAGCTTTCGATAGCTTTTGAGAGTTGTCAAGGCTTTTGTTACTACCTCTATTATTTTAGTAAATGTAATTTACCCGAGGTATCACAAGAGGAGTACAGAAAAACAGAAATTTTGCCCTAATTATAAGCTAATTTTATTATAAGTGTTCAAGCTCTTATTTTAAAAGTTGATAAGACCATGGGGCTAACCATTCACTTCTCTAGTTATCTGTTAAATTGAAGATACTGGTTTGGCCGTCTCTATTCTCCCTTTTGTTTTATTTCCCATGTTAACGTGCCACAGGACCACCTTTACACGTTGTCATCTGCAGCTACATTTACATATCTGGATCAAACACTGGGGAGAAAAAGCATAATAGCTTAACCTGACTGAAGTATAATTTTCAAAGATTAGGTTAAATCATAGTCACATTTTAATAAGGATCGCTTTCCTTTTCACAGAATCACGTTTAAGAAAACTTTTAAAAATATTGTATGTGCATGTGTGTGTGTGCACGTAAGTACATACAAGTTATAACTTCAGCATCCCCCCCTTCTTTTTCCCCTATTTTATTTTCCCATGCTTTTGTGGTAAGTGCAGAATTTCTAACCATTATGGAAGACTTGTTTATTCTTCCTGGCATATTTTTTATCTTAATAAATAGCCATTTACTGTACCACCAAAGTGTTTTCAACAGCATATAATGATTGATTATAAAATATTATTAATGTCTTTTATTGAAAGATTGCTGTTCATAATTGCAATACCTTTCAATGCAATTCAATGTCTCCTTACACCCCCACAAAAAAATCTAAAATTAGTTTACAGTTCTTTTCTTTTTGTCATGTGTATAGTTCCATAGGTTCAAATACATGATCAAATGTTATTTATTTGACCCAAAGACAGCAACAGTATGCTACAACTGTACACCAATGGGTAAAATATGCTTATTAAATAAGGAACATTCTCAGCAGTAGATACACATTCTAACATATAGCTTTGCTGACATTTAGTTAGTTTTAGCATTTAGCATTCATCCTTCTCTTCTAATTATTTTTATTTTTAAAAATTAGGTTAGAGGAACCAAAATAAAGTTCTTTGGCAGATAGGAATCCTGTTTACTTTCCAACTCTGAACTCAGCAGGTTAAGTAATTGGGCTACAGAAAAGTTCCTCCATTTCTATTTCCAGCTGGTGATACACAAAAGGCAGGAAGTTATCTCATTAATGGGGCACCAGCTTTATGCAAATTATAGTAACAAAAAGGCTTCCCTTCATACTTTTTCATAAATTACCTAATAAAGTGGGAATAAATGGCCATATTCAAGAGCCTTTGTTGTATTTTTAGCACAAGACTCTTTCTGTTACTGCAAATATGACTAAATGCGCCTTGTTCAAAAGGGGTGTTTATGAAATAAGGCCACTCAAAAGCTTTTATTTCTTAACAGCCTTCAGTTACTTTTATGGCACAAAATTAACATAATTAGTCACAGAGAATGGATGACATAAGCAGCGTGCCATGCACAAAAGGCGAAAGCAGTATCTAAGGAAGGTATTTTGAGAGATCAAAAATTTTCAAAGTGCTTAATACTAGAAGGTCCTTTTTATTTGTGCACAGCCTTAAGATACTTTTTTTTTTCAACTCCGTGAAATTCACATAATGAGATGCAGTAGACAGATGACATTAGCGATGTGCCATTAGAAAGAGGTCAGTTTCCTCTGAAAGATAGTCACTGTTCCTGCTCGTCATTAATTTGCAGCTTCAAAGCGCTGAGCCTATGATAGCCTGGCATGTTAAGCAAGTTGCAGTTATCTTTAAATAACCATTTTTTCCAGTTATTAGAAGCTAAAGTTTTTAAACTACTGACTGAAAGCAAAATTAAAGCACACAGCAGTGCGACGGGGAAAAAAGCTAAGAAGGAAAGGCTGGAAGAAGATTAGGAGAAGAAAATCAAATATATTTTAAAAATGAAGTTGCTGTGGTTCTCGCTGGGGGTGGCCTGTTTTAACTTCTAACTGTGTTAGAATTTGGGGGGTAGTAACTGGCCTCAAAGACTGGAGCACTAGCTAGCAAATGAAACAAGTGGGGATTTTCGGTTTCTGTGTCCTTATTATGGCACATATTACAAGGCTAAATAGCTCTGTGTGGTTATTTATAATTCCACTGAGGGAGAACAATGCTTTTTGACGCCTGAGGGCTCTATGAGGTAGGAGCCTAAAAAGGGTTACGAACACATGAATGCCTGTGACTTGAGTACTGATCAAATAAAAATGCACGGAGAAATATATCAGATGATCTTACTTAAAGAGATTTAAAGGAGATCAATGAGATTTCTCTGGTTTGGTTTGTAAATAAATCACAGGAGAGAGAACACAAAAAACTAAAGAATTAGGACTTCATTCATCTGATTTCAAACCTATTATTTACAGGACTTTTCTGTTTTAATTTATTTTTAAATAATTTACTTTTTGTATATAAACCCATGAAATGGTATAACACTTATTTCAAATCCCCTTGGAGTTTAATTTGTACTTGGAAATTCTAGAGGCATTGCACAGGACTAAACTGTTTTAAAAACATCCTGATTTATAAGTTCATCTCCCACCACCCCAAATAAAATTTAGTCGCCAAAATCTCAGGTATGCACATGGTGACTGATTTTCTGCACTATTTTTAGCTTTCCTGTCAATGGAATGGCAAGACCAAACAGCTTTGGGTGAATATACTGGCATGAAAATGGCAAACCATATTGGGCAACATTTTGGAACTATTGAAACAGAATATTTTTTTTTGGCCTGTGATAAATAAGAAAAAAATGGTGGCAATCAGATGATGTTGTCACATCTGCAGTGACATTTTACTCTTAGGAGTATTATTTGTAAACATTGTCTAGATTGCTGGAATTGCATCTTTGCTGTACATGAATTTCCTGGGGCTGTGCAGGCTGGGGGAAGACACATGGAGCTGTCATTCGTGGCGAGGAGAGGAAGCAGAGCCCTGATCCAGGTGACGCTATCGCAGCGGTGCCAGTGCATGGCATGGACCACGGAGGGTGAACCAACAATGCCCGTGGGGGACTTCAGACATGAAAACCAAGGATTTGGAAGATTAACACAAACAGCAGCTCTCCTTTCTTAAAAGTTGTTTTTTTACCACATAACTTGCTTTTGATATTTCTTTATTAACTTTCATTTTGTTAAGAAAATTTTAATTTCTTTTTCATGGTATAGTTCTCAAATAACTTCACTGTTTCTCTTCTAGTACCTTGCAGGTAACATTAGTGCTAGAGAAACACAATGGTGCAGCTCCTGTGGAGGAAGCAAATATCAACAGATGTACAGAGAAGAATTCGATGCTGCAATAATAGAAACGCTCTGTGATTATTCCTGTCTTGTTGTATCAAAGAAGATATCATTGAAGAGTGACTGGGAATTCACTTGACTGACTAAGTGAGAAGCATATTTAAACAAAGGTTGTCTGGAGACCTGGAAGGGTAAGGGTCACGCAGGGCAAGGTTAGTTCACCACTGATGGAGCTGGAAGCTTAATCAGTAAGAGAGATCCGAGACATGCCAACCCAGGAAGATTAAAAGCAATGGTGATAGCAGCTTAAAAAGTGAAGAATTTGTATTTTAAATGTTAATTTAAAACATCATCTTATACATATTTAGACCGACTTGGACACTTTTAGGTATTACTTTAGATTTGGAGAGGAAGTAACAATACCATTTCTGCCTTTTTTACTAATGTGTGCCAGGCTCTGTGATAAGCACTTTGAGAGGATTCTCGCTGTAACTCTCTACAATTCTATAAAGTAGATATTTCTATCTGTTTTTCCAATGAGATGATTGAAGCTCAAATTAACTGATTTGCCCAGCATCACACAGTTTAAGAAATACCAGCTGGGCCCGGCCGGGCTTGGCTCAGCGGTTGAGCATCGACCTAGGATCCAGGCGATCGGGGTTCTATTCCCGGTCAGGGCACATGCCCGGGTTGGGGGTTCGGTCCCCATTTGGGGGCGTGCAGGAGGCAGCTCATCAATGACTCTCTCATCATTGATGCTCTTATTTCTCTCCCTCTCCCTTGCTCTCTCTGAAATCAGTAAAGATATATTTAAAAAATAAAACAAGAAAAGAAAAAAGAAATACCAGCTGGATTCAAACCCAGTTCTGAATGGAAAGGACTGTGGCCTTTCCATTACGCTACACACAGAAATTGTACATTTAAGTAACAGGCTAGAATTCATCCTCTGCTACTAACTTTTAAGGCATGACCTAGAGGACCTGAGTGTGAATTACAAGAGAGAACACTTGGATAGCATAATACTGGAATTTTCAGAGACTCAGTTATTAATTGTGTTCACATTTAACTTTTCAATGGTTTAAAATTCTATATGTATTTGTAAATACAATTGATGATACAGATATTCCTTTTAAATATCATGCTATAAAATATTACAGAATGAATATAAATGGCAAAAATAAACAAAAACAATCAAACAACCAAGAAAATGCTTATCTATAATGTAGAGTCATTGAAGAAAAATTCCAGTTTAGTTGAAATGCTATAATTGCTTTTTTGTCACTGTTGCTTTCCATGAAAAAATGCTGTAGAATAATTATATGTGTTCAGCTAGATAAAAGAAGCAATGATGGTTAATACTGTATTTTTTCCTTGCAAAATGAATTCCATCTGCTTTTATCAAGAATAGTTATAGTAGAGTGAGATACTTATTAATCTAGCTAGTCTAGGTAAGGTCTAGTTCACTTTAATTAAAAAGCCGGATTTCTAAGGAATTGCATATATGCAGACACACTGAAAGCACCTTACGTTTCACCCTTCACCTTGTATTTTAATCCTTAAGCTTTCTGTATTGTTATTTTAAGTACATGTTAATAATATGCAAGCTGATGCTTTAAAAAATTCTCTGAGATGTGGTTAATGAAGAGAAACTGCACCATAAATTGGATCCAAAATATGCAGTCCATGCAGATGTAATTTTTCTTGAACTACAGTATTTTGCAATAAACATTTTTTAGCTTGTTTGGATTTATCCTCTATTGTTTATAAAAAGTACCATCAGGCAATACCACATGAAACAACTACATGTAGTAGCAGGCAATCTTAGTTTAATAAGATCCCTTGGAGAAAAATAGATTTCAGATCTCTCTTGTGCTAAGAGAATGCAAATACTAAGGAAACTGCACACTAGTGTTTTTCATAATTTAAAGTTTGTCACATGGTATAATGAACTTGCTCACTTTCCCCTGAGTTCCGCCAGAGGATGCATAGTGGCTCTGCCAGTTATGATCAATAGAGACAGAATGTTCTACAAGGTATTCTGGGAACTGTAGTTAACTGAGAACATTTTTCTTTCAAATGCATTTGTTATAACAATGCCCAAAAGAGACATGATATTCCGGCGACTGTCAGAGTTTCTATGATAAACCCTGCATTTTTCAGAGGGTCGTAACTGGCAATTTGGCCATTGCTAAATGGCACCATCTGTAGTTTAGCCTGCAGGGTTGCACACACCGAGATCTTGTCACCATTTAGGAAAGTGTATCTTTCAAAGACCTCATGTAAGCCTAGGTTAAGAGAGACATGAAGGTAGTTGGCCTTTTCACTGATTTTCATTTCAGGTTGCAGTATCAAGCATAAAGAAGACATGCTCAGAGTGAGTGGGAGAGGTTGTGGCCAGTTTATCTCACAATGGATTATTTTGCACTTCTGCTTGTTTCACTTTCCATATTATATTATTATTATCTGGGAGTGGGTGGAAAGGTTGCCAGGAAGAAAATAAGAAAATGCTATGATTCTATTTTTTGCAAAGAAATAAGAATCATTGGGATCATAGGCTATCCCAGGAGGCAAAACTAAAATCTTGCTGAAGACAGGGGTGCATGGTAATGAAGGAAATGGGAGTCTGGCTACCTGGGGCGCAATGCCCAGCTGAAAAGAGCAGGGAGTATATAGCTCCAGCTGATGGCTGCGGTGCCCTGTGTTGTAAACTAGCCTTATACGTTTTCAAAATATGCCAGAATTATGGATTTTTTTACAGTGTCAAATGCCTTCACTTTTAAATGGTGCCATGACGTACAGATTTAAAATAAATATAATCCTGTGTGAGTACAAATAGCTACTTCCCTAGACCAGTGTTAGCTAATCGCCTTAATTTGAGAACTGTAATCGTGCATCTTCACACCAGTGAAATATCAATGTCTTCTTAAAAATGAACAAAAAACTCTGGCCCGGCTGGGAGTGGCTCAGCTGTTGAGCGTCGACCTAGGATCCAGGCGATCGGGGTTCAATTCCGGGCCAGGGCACATTCCCGGGTTGCAGGCTCGATCAATGACTCTCTCATCATTGACGTTTCTGTCTCTCTCTCCCTCTCCCTTTCTCTCTCTGAAATCCATAAAGATATATTAAAAAAAAAAAAAACCTCTGAAAAGATAAAACAATAGAAGAAATCAAATTTGATCTTTTTTTGTTAATCTGTTTCTGTTTCAAATGAGTTGATTACATTTAAATTATTTTATAACTTCCTCAAAACTCTTTAATTTCTTTTTATGTATTTTTCTGTGACTTCTGTGCTTACACTCTAATTACTTCATATGTCATCGGTACTTTTGTATTTATTGTATAATTGTGTTTGTTTTTTTAAGTGGACCAAATTCTATACATCAGAAATCATCTTCATGGAAGAATTAATACCATTAAATCTAATCTAAATATCAAAATAGTAAAATAATGTATATTAATTTGTGAAAAGGTTATTTTCTAGAGAACCCTCTGGAAATTGAACAAAAGAAAGTGATAATATTGGCAGAAATTTGCCTCAAAATGAAGGTAATCTCTGACAATGGAGTCCTTCTTTAGGTCCCTTTCAATACCCTAACTTTGGCTGCATAGACTTGAAGTACAGTAAAAATGGCATTGTTTGGAAAACAGTCAGGAAGAGAACTGTGCAGTTTTGGAGAAGACATAAAAATAAGAAAATCTTGTATTTTTTTCCTACAAGAATATATATCCATGTATACAGATATGTAGGATGCCGTTTTATCCATTTAAAAAAGATAAAAGCACAGTCAAGAACATTTTTATTATTTTTATTATATACACCAAAATCAATGCATTTTATATTTACAGTTAATATTAGGATTGTTATTGTCTTAAATGTATTTAAGCTCCACCTACCATTTTCCAAACTGTGGTCATTTTATTTGGAACAAATGTACCAGGCTAGCATATCAAATGACAAGCTATCGCACAGGAATCAGTTTCTACTTTAAAATTATTGGATATGTTTAAAATCTGAGTTTGTTTCCTATTTGGCCCTTTAATAAATGCTTGTTGCCTTAATTTGTTTCCTTAAAAGTCTAATGATCGCTGAAAACAAAAACGAAAAGTACATGTACTCTTCACTGAGGCAGAAAGAACTCTAATCGTAAAGTTTCCGGCCAGAACAGGGTCACCTACACTTAAATTTTCTGTAAACAAATAAGTGCTGAGATAGCAGATAGACTTCCTTAGTGCATTTTTCCTTAATAAAATCAGTTTGAGATAAATTACAAAATAAATAAATGTCAAATAACAATTCCCATGACTAGTATTTGAACTGAATTTAATGATTATTATGAAGACAAAGCTGTGATAGGCCTCTGTGTAGAATGCTTAAAGGGGACAATCTGGAACGATTTTAGCTTGGAACCATTTTAACAAATGAATAGATTTCTTAAATTGCCACATCAACCAACCCTGAGATCTAATTACTGCCAGCAAATAGGGCTACAGATTAACTGTTCCAAAGCCTCAGCCATTATTTTGGGTTGACATTCCTCAACATTCAGTTAATAAATCCGAAGAGCATTTTGCTCATTCAGTAGTCTAGATTTCCATTTTACAACTGGTTGAGAGCCTAACAGGAAGTTGCATTGCTCCAAGTTAGATTTTCTCTAAGGACTTTATTCAGACTCTACTCTTGTTGGCCATTAATGTTTTAACCATTTTTCAGGTTGCTTCTTAGAATAGAAAGTTAAGGCACCTAAAACCCTTCATTTCAAAATTATTTAGTAGGAAAATAAAATAACAAAATGCCCACCCTATATTCAACTGGGTGAAACATCCTGAGAGCATGTGACTCTCTAGCCTCTGGCTCATTTTGAAAGCATGTGTCTCTGTACTGATCAACACATAGCAGGGCAGCACCCCTAAACTTTCAGAGAAAACAATCTTGAATTCACTGGTTATCAAAAATAATTTTAGAGAAACAGACGTAGAAGTATTAATGAAAAATTTAAGAATATGTCTACCACATTCTAAAATGTATTTTGGTATTAAGAAGCTTGTCCTTTGGAAAGTTGTGTACCTGCCAACATTAAATCAGTTTCCTGGTAGACTTATATTTGTTGATATTCTATCCACTTATTTTGAGGAAATCTTTAAAATGTTATTATAAACCTTGGAACTGCATTTGCTATCTACAATATATCACACAGTCATCACTATTTAACAGCCATGGGGGAAATTTCTCTTTCCCCGGGGGAATACAGTTGTTCTTTACCTAACCAATACTGATTTCATTTCCCCTTTTGCATTGGCTACCAAAATGCACAGACCTTTACTTATGTTCCACTTCTAGGAAATATATAAGGCTTCATGACTGTTTTCTACCTTAACCTTATTATTGGTATCAACTTTCCCTCTTAAACTTTGCCTGAATGCCTTCACCTACTCTTAGGGTATTCATCTGGTTGAATTGAATCCTTGGAGGCAGCCATGAATCCTATTTTGAACACAGTAAAGTTAGGAAAATTGGTTCATAATTTTTTCTTTTGTCATACCACTTTTTAGAGATTATTTGTTAAACAGGAAATCATCAAAAACCTTTGAAGAGTCCAGGTTTGGGTTTTTGTTCTGTTTTTTCTAAACTAGTTCAATGTGTTTTTTAATCACTAGTTAGTTCTCATAAATTCATAAGAATACAAAAGTAACCACTTAATTTAGGTGAAAGAATAAAACAGTTTTGCACAATCAAACCTATAAGTAAAACATTCAAACAAGTAAGTATTTTGTTCCACTTGTTAAAAATACTCACTCAACTCCTGTTGAAATAAATTTTGGAAATATATATTAGATTTGTTGTAAGTCTTTTGCATAAATACAGAAGAAAAATAAGCATTTTTTAATACTTTTTAAGTAGCTAATCTATTTGTCTCAGTTAAACATGTAATCTTCATCAATCGCATAAAAGTAACCTCTGCATGGCTGGGTTTCTGTCTGTCTTTAGCTCAATGATCATGTTGCTGAGGAGCCCTTTTCTGGCCACTGAAATACTAAAATCCTCACCTACTTGCTCCCACTTGACTTTTAGCAACGTATCTTTTATTTGTTGCTTGACTTGTTTATTGCATTTCTCCATCACTCTAAGCACCAACAGGTGAAAGAGCTTGTCTGTCTTGAACATCAATGTCCGAATAACTGCTGCTACCTGATGCTGGGCACATTGCAGGGATTCAGTGACTATTTCTTGATTAAATAAATGGAGGAGAAGTAGCATCATACAGCAAAAAGTGAGAAAGTATGCAAATAAGCAAAAATTGCATTGTCAAGGTAACAGTTCAACAAAGTCAGTAATTCAATATGTGACAACAAGTCCTAATTATCAATGCAATGTAAAACAATATTTGGGGAAACAATTGCTTTTTTTTTTTTCAAAAGGGCATTAAAAAAATCACTAAGCTGGTAGGCAGCTGATTATAATTTAAATAAGATGATAAGGAATGAGCTACCATATTGTCTACATTTTCACATCCATGGAAAAAAGTAACAAAAAATAATAACTGCTTTCATATATAAGGTTTTTCTTTCTTTAAAATCTATACTACCCACCAAAAACAGTTATTGAATATAATCACATCTATAAATATATTACCATTATATTTATTTATCTAAATTTACCCTTCTAACTATCTGTATATACATACAGATGTCATTATAAAAATCACTGAAGTGATAAGTCGTCCATTCTGAAATTCTAACAAATAGGGGCATCTCAGTAAAGTTTTGTAAGGAAAACCCATGCCTTTCATCCTATATCCTTCTCATGAATCTAGTTCATTGATGCAAAATATTAAACCATTGAACAAGAAAATAGATTCTATGCAAGAAGTCATTTCTTTAGAGGTAGGAAATTTGTAGGACTGAAGACTTGATTGTCTGAGAATAAAATTCAAAATAACTATTGAAGAAAAACATGAAGATTTAATTCTTTCCCAAGGGAAATTGTAAAGAAGAGCAAATGATTTAATGCTAATCTAAAAGCTAATGAGAGTTAACTGTGGAATAAAAATTATAAAAAGCTTAGTGTACATGTAATCTATTGTCTGTTCTCCATTATCACAATAGCTGTTAAAATTGTAAGGAGATCTGTATATATCTTTATATTCTGCTTCAAATATTTTTGTTGCTTGTAAAGAATTCTGCATACCTATGTGTATGGCTATCTTTTTGAATTGCCACATTGACATAAACCTCTCTTTCCCTTCTGAGTTTAATAAAGTAAAATTTCCAATACAAACAAAATAAACTTTGCAACAAGTGAGAGGGAAAGGTATTTTTCACTCAATAATATAAATATACCTTATCTCTTTCTGTTTAAATATCATGTGCTTTGGTTTTGTTCTTCCTTTAAGTTTACATATTCAGGTGATTAAAGTAAATTTATCATACTATCAAAAACAAAATAAAAGTATTTGACCAAACTTGAAATTAAAGTTGCAGTAATGTGACCATAATTATTTTTTCCCCCTCGATAGCCTTATTTAGCCCTGTTTAAATGATTTAGAAGCATTTTCAATTTTATGCACAATCTATGCCAGTAGGTGGTGGTAGTATTTTCTACAAGCACTACAATGCTGTTTTCATTAGTAAATAACCCCCAAAATAAAGATCATTTTCAGATCCTCTGAAATTTCTAGAGAGATATAGAGATTTCAGAGATAATCTTTCCCAAGTTGTATTCCCAGACTTTATTTAAAAGCAAAGCTAAGTATTTTAATCAGGGCACCTGATTTTTGAGGGAGGAAGGGAAAGCCTCTCATAAATTTGGTGGGCTACAGATTTAATTCCACAGCATCGACCAGTACATTTTTCTTTTCTAACAGATTCCAGCCATTACATTGGAAAATTGAAATTGAAGATAAAGGGGGGGATATGGGCATCCAGCTAGTGGGTGACATTAACCAGATTTTCTCCATCATGGCTCATTTGCATTGTGACTACTCAGAGAAAGACAGCTTTTGTGGACTCTTTGCTGGGTTTATTGCTCCTACAATGTAATGCTATTCAAAGAGTCTGATTGTGTATTCAGATATCACATACATATTGCCCTGAGTCTGGGATTTCCTGTTACTGTGAATGATAAAGATTCTTTCCTATTTAACATACAATTCACTCATTGTGCCCACTTATGTGAAAGCGCACCTCTTTGGGATCTATGTAAGCAGGGGAAGAGACCAACAAACTATGGGATGTAGACTTTTGGCAGATTATACAAAAAAAAAAAAAAAGGGTACATTTAGTAAGGGGATGAAGAGAAATAAACAGCGGACGTCATCTCATGAAGAAACCAACTTCAGTTTGAGATGGGACGGTTTGGAAAGTGATCTGGAATTGAGGGCCTTCTGAGATGCATTTCTAAAGAGTTTCCCTGACCTTAATTTAATCCAACTTTCGGGAATCTAAAATACCCCTTCCAGTTCTCAGTCCAATTTTATTTTTAGAAATCAGGAACTTGAAGAATGTACAGAAACACTATTCACATTTAGAAAGCCAAGATTTCTTTCAATTTGGATATAAAGATAGGCAGAGAATAGTTTACAACCATGTTACTTTCAAAGTCTGGTCTTCGGACCAGCAGCTTTGTAATCACCTGGAAGCTTGTTAGAAATGTACAATCTGAGGCCCCACCTCCCTCCAGACCTAAATCAGAGCCTGCAGTTTCACAGGATACCATGAAGATTTGTATTCATGTGAAAGTTTAAGAAACACTAACAGAAGATACCCAGTTAACAAAACCAACTTACTTACTCTGTTCTTAGTGGAGAAAGCAACTATTGAGTGGTCTCATTTTATATCACATATCTTCTTAACAGAATATCTCATCTAGAGCATGGATGTCAGTCACCTGAGGTCTAGATTTTTCTATCTTAACTCTATTTAGAGATCTGCTTACACTAAATTAAGGATTAAAAAACAAACAAACAAACAAAAAAAACTGGACAGATGGCCAAACAGAAGAAAAAAATCAGGAGGGTGCTACAATTTTAGGGGTGACCAAATCTTAAAGATCATTTAGTTCCTCAGTTTCCCTGGATAGGCAGCCGGTAACAATGACCTTACATATTATCCTTCCATCAGGACTTGTTGTCCTGAGAAGCCATGCACATAAAAACTGGTGTCACAGCTCCTAGGAAGCAAAAAGCAAAAATCTCCAATAAGATTAGGCACCAAAATTTTGGAAATGTAGTTATCAGCAACAGAATGGAAACAAATTAAGCTTTTAAGCTCCAGTAAGTTTTCAATTGTTCTACCAGGTTTCCTCTTAAAATGAATCTGAAAGTTTTTTAAATATATTAGAAGCATTTTATAACAATTTAATCAATTATTGCTATTAAAAATGTCCATCTTTTTTTAAAAAAAAGTGAAAATAACCTATTATGTTATTGTATCCATCCCCAATCATAAACCTCTTGAGCAAAAGAAATTCAATAGTTGTATTCTAGTTTCAATGCCCTTCTTGAGATAAGAATTCTCCCACATTTATGTTAAGTAGGGATTGATATAATTTCCAAGTTATGCAATTACTCATTAACAAGAAAGCTGAATCCAAAACTATTTTACTTAAGCTATCCAAAGAGACTTAAACAATAAATCAAAACAAACACAACAAGGTAGGTCCTTGGTTAATGTCATTTCTTTACAACATTGATGAGAAGAAAAAAATAGAGTCCCAGATGGGGCCACCGCCTATGTGGAGCTTACCCATTCTCCCCACCTTTGTGGGGGTTTTCTCAGGGACTCTGGTGTCCTCCCACAGCCCAAAGACACGCATGTGAGGTGAATGGGGCGTCTGCATTGTGCTTATCTGAGGCAGTGTGTGTATGTGAGTGGCCCTGCGAAGGGAGAGCGTCTGGGAGGCCGTCTGTCCAGGGTGGCTTCCCCTTGTGCCCTGAGCTGCAGAGATAGGCTCCTGCCACCTGTGACCCTGCCCTGGAGTAAGCAGGCCGGAAAATAATGATCTTATTTGTTTTTATTAGTATTTCTTAAATGTATGTACAGCTCACATTTAATTCAGTGTTTAATGTTAGAAGTATTTGGGGTCTTTATTGATGATGTTTGGGGATGTTTTGGGGACCAGAAATATTGTGGAGGGATTTAACCCTTGTTTATGTCAACCAGCCTATGGTAAAATTGGTTTTGTTATACAATGTTTTACTTAAAGTCAGTTTCCAAGAACCTGTCAATGCCCTTAAGTGAAAATTTAATATGCCATACAGTATATTCTAGAACCCAATGTGAGATATTTCAGGTAGAGAAAAAATGCAAATAGTTACCTTTTGCCTTAATTTTGGGCCAGAATGTTGGCGGACATCCAATTCTGATTCCAATTTACATTCATGGGTAGAAAGATATTTTCTAAAATGGATTTCAGGCAGTGGGAGTACTTTAATCAGTTATTTTACTAAGAAAAAAGTTTTTAAGGTGGAAAAACTCTTGATATTCAAGAGTCATCAGACTTGGTTGTTGACACTATAAGAATCTTTCTTATGACTTGTTTTTCAGTTGCCACCAGTATAAGGCTGGCACCACCAACAGTCTGGCCAATCTCCCCTGAACCTTTGCAAATAGTCTATCTATAAAGAAACCATTCTGGAAATACCAAATTTTAAGTATGACATATGTTTTATTTTGAGACCCCCAAGAGATTCAGAAGTATATAAAACCAATTTTAAAATTTTTAAATGAAGATTTAAATTACAGGAATTGAGGTGTTTGTCAAGTCACTTGTTAGTAGCAGACCTGGGCAGAAATCTCCTGATTTACAACTCCCAACTTTGCTCTTTTTCTCTATATTGAAGTTGGAAATTAGATGCAGAAAGAATCGCTTCCTGAGTATCTTTTCCCCTCAATGAATTCAAAGAGAACCCGGGTGTTTCTCTGGAGGCTCTACCCAGGGCATTATCCTCTGCAAGGCTGTCGATGGTTCAAGGTCAGACCACTCACTACAGTGTCCACCTGAAATGGGGAAGCATGATTTTCCTAAGTACTGTCACCTTTATTTGACCAAATGTAGTTCATAAAATGCACTCAATGCCAGTGGCTTTCCATGGCTCTGTACTTTTCCTACTTTTTAAAGTGATGCTAGAAACGGAAAAGAAAGAAAAGTTGATATCAGCTTATTTTCACAAAAACACACATGATATCATTGATAAAATATTATTCAGACCATCAATTTTTATTTTAATATATTGTTTACATATACCATGTAATAAATCCTTCGACAAAGTAATTAAAAACATCAGTTATCTACACAATGTGTCTGCTCATTTATACTTAAATTTTTCCACACATATTACCCTCATATATACAAACTCACACATACGCATACTTTGATTCTGTCATCCATCCCACATGTATTGAGATTCACTACAGCCCTACACTAAGTTTTCTTTGTTGAGGTGGGCAAAAATTCTCCTTTTACAAATGTCTGGAAAGTCAGCGATGACAATATGCTCTAGGGCAGGAGAAAGAGTGTATTAGTTCCTAAAAAACAAACAAACAAACAAAAACTCACACTTGATTAATTGAACAAAATTATTAGTAGTGAGCTTGCCCAGAATCACTGCTTATCATTCCAACATTTTAACTTCATTATTTTCTGCCTTAAATCCATGTTGGTGTTCAAGGAAGCATTCTTTAAGTGTAAATGCCCAGATAGATTTTTAAGCTTCGTCAGTTAACACATCTCAGGATTATCTCAGGATTATCTAAGTACAGAATAAAGAGAGCCTATGATGACAGGGTGCCAGATAGTGCCACAGGGAGGGGACAGAGTTAATAGGAAATGAAGGTAAATGGCCACTAAGTCAAACTTAATTTCTCTCAGGTTAACCTAGGCCTCGGGCTATGAGCATCCAAAACCCTATTTGGAAATTTTCTTTAAAAAACCTAATTAAATAATTATAAGGGTCACTTTAAACTCCTGATGTAAAAAATGGAATCATTCTTCTCCTTTTTAATCTTACATTGAGGAGGTACAACCAGCCCTGCAGGGACAGTCCCAGGCAGTGTCCTCCTTGGGCTGTGAGCGAGGTCTGCCCCAAGCCCTTGGAGCAGAAACTGGCTCCACAAAGGAGGTGGGGAGGCCTGGGGGCAGAACCACGAGGTGGTGAATCGGGTGGGCGGGCTTGAAAAGCCACTGTGCAGGGAACAAGCAAGCCACGGAGCGGGCTGTCGGGGCAGCAGGCTGTGTGGGAGTAGCAGAAAAAGAGTCTCTTTCTTGGTCAGGAACCAGATTGAGCACATTTGTAAAGATCAGTTAAGTCATCTGAAGCGCAGCAGTTGCTGCTGCTTTGGGGGCCCAGTTGCCTTTTCACACATGGTTTAGTGTATACTCTGTTCCTGGCTGCAAAACAAGCTGAGGTGGAACAAGAAAAACGCACTTTCTCCATATTTCCCCAGGCTGGCTCAATCCTCATTTCTTGCCCCTTTGGACTGAACTAGTTCCATTCCCTTAGCTCCCCCTCCTTTTCTTCCCCTCCCAAAGGAAGGAGGTGGTGATCTTATACAGTGTTACATTCAAGCCCATCACTGACTCAGAGAGTAATCAGAAGGGATCTTTAACTATTCATCCCCCGGGAGGCTTCGCCAACCGTAGCCTTCCCAGGGATTTAGGAATGCAGGTTTTCCCAGGATTCTCTATGAGTCTAAGCATGTGAGAATTAGTGCTACACACTATGGCCATTTAAAATGTTTCCTTTCTTTTTCCTAAACAGAGCTGTATTTGTTTAAACTGAAAAGCATGATGTTGACCAAAAAAAAAAGAGAGAAACTTCACTTGTGTGAAGAGAAAATATTTTATTAATTATAACCATTTATGAGTGTACTGTTGGTTTTTCCCCCCTTTGATATCATGTGACCAAGTTTGACACCTAAAACCCCATGTCTAAAAAAACATGTTTTTCTCCTCTGATTATAAAAGTACTGAATTCTAATTACAGGCATTTGAAAAATATAGAGAACTGAAAGCAATAGCCTGTAATTCTACTGTTGAAAAAAATCACTATTAATACTTTGATGTATTTCTTTCAAGTGTTGTTTTTAATTATTATTCCTATATAACTGTTTAAGCCCAAAGCACATTGTGGTGCATATAAAATTTTATAAGACTATTATCTAATTTAACTATTTTTACATAATTATTTCGATGTTTTAGACATCATTTTAGTTGAGCTCATACATGAGCCTGATTTCAACTAATTATCTCCTTTATGGATGAGTGTTCATTTTCCCAGTGCTTTACTATTATAAATAATGCTGCAATAAACATGGTTATGCTTATTTCTGACCATTTTTAAGATACATTTCTGGAAGTGGAATTAATGCAACAAAATATACAAACGTTTAGGTATAAGAATTTTTAAAAATTTTAAAAAATATTTCCAAATACCTTTCCATAAAATTTATGAAGCCTCACCTTCCTATCAGTGGCTTAGAAGAGGTCCATCCTAGAAAAATATTTTTTTTGTAAAAGTAAAAACGTATTTTATTTATACTGTTTGAATTGTAATAAAAATAGAATTTTAATAATACATTAGTTAACTCTATTTCTTATTTTGTGAATTACCTGTTCATTTATTTTTTCAGTATTTTATTACATAGTGGTCTTTTTTATTGGACTCAACAAACAAATTAAAAAGAATACCTCAAGTCTATTTGGAAAATTATAAAATTTGTCTTAGTTTTTGCTTGCTTTGAAATTTTAATATGTCACTTTGATATCTAGAAATTCCTTTAATGTTATAAAACCTGTTGATTTCTCATTTGAGAATTCCTCTATTGTTTAGAAGTTTAGAAAGATTCTACACAATCATAGATTTCATATCTATCTACAATGCTTCTATTTGATGTTTTAATTTAACATTTTAACCAATAAGGAAATAACTTTAGCCTTGAATAAAGACAAATATTTGTTATCTACAAATATTTAACTAATGTTTCAGCATCGTTTAGTAAGCATTCATGCAAGAAACTATTAAATCATGATGTCAATTTAATCATTTTCTGAATTCTTGTTTTGATTTTTTCTGAGCCATGAATCTGATAATCTTGATCAGTGTTTTTGTTTGTTTGTTTTTTGTGGGTTTTTTTGTACAGCAATTCACATTTTTAGATATTAAAGTTGAACAATACATTTTATTATTTTATAGCTCAAGAGTCCACCGGGTGTTATTTTTTAAGGTGTCATGAGTCGCTTATTGCATTTAATTCGAATGTGCATTGTTTATGTTTATAGAGCATCTACTTAGCCATTTTACTTTGCAATACTTTCTTTCAGACTGCTCTTTTTTTAAGGTGATACGTTTTACTACGATCAAATGTGTAACTAATACAAATTTCAAGATGAAACTTTTGAAAAGACACATCAGTGAAGTTACGTGCCCATTGTCACTCAACAAGCCAGTAAATTATAGATCTGGAATCAGAACTCATGCTATTACAAGTTTCCACCCTGATGCTTAACCCACTGAAATTCACAACTGTATTGTTTATAGGCTGAGAAAAGGCCTCGCTATGGGGAACCTGGCTCACAGGGAGCTTTCCCTACCCACTGTGTAGAGTCTCCCTATTGGCTTGCAACCGTTTCTTAAAGCCTCCATCTGAGAAAGAGAAGGCACTCAGGACAATGCCCTTGCCATGCCATCTTATCTTTGTGAGTTGAAAATAAAATAATATTCAAAACCTCTATTGAGAATGCTCTTATGGAAATAGACAGTCTCTCAGGGGGTAAGCGGAGGTTGAAAGGGCAGGTTCCTGGAATGTTATGGGGGCCTAATGATATGTCTGTGATATGAAATAGTTTCTGATGTTTTCCAAATGGGTTATTGTTCATGTTTAAGTGATTATAGTGTTGATTTAAGCCAAACTAAATATCCTCTTTCCACGGTTTACTTCAACTCATTCTAACCCCTCTTCATAAGAAACTGTCCAACAGTGATTTTTTTTTCTTATGTGGGCATTTCATCATCTGGGCAAAATTTACTGGGTGAAAAAAGTGTGAAAACACAAAAACAAACAAAAAGAACAATGCAGGCAGGGACTGTGTGGTTGGTAGGATTGATTGCAAAGTGTTCTAAGAAAAATGACACATCCGACTGGGCATCAGGAGTCATTCCTTGCCAATAAATTTCTGAGGCTGTGGAATCATCTCTAAAAGAAATGATTGAAACCTCTTGTCTGAGCCACTTACAATTGCACCCAATAAAGCTTTGAGAACTCTATACTGATGGTAAGAGATGATGACCTAATAAGTCCAGTCCATTGATTCTGTGATAGTCTTGGCAAGGCCTACTCATGGAATAACTTCATAATCAAATCTAAGACACCCTGAAAGCACTATATAAATCCATGTCTCCAATGTTAGATGACTATTAGATACATCTTTGTATTTTTTAAAATACTTTTTTCTCACAAAGGAGTGTATTCATCTTAGCACTGGAGAAATAAGTGATTTGAAAAATAAAATAAAAACACAAAACAGCGTTTTATCAAACTATAATACATAACAGCCCAGATGCTTGTTTCTAGCTGCTGGTGTTGTAATTTCAAAACTAAAAAAAAAAAATCAGAGACCCAATTATTATTTTATCAAAATAAAAGTGAAGGAGGAAGAAGAAAACACTCTAAGCTGACAATTCTCATATTGCATTTCGATGTGATGTGATTTAAAACGGCTGATCTATTAAACACTCAAATTAGACTTTACAAGCAAATAACCAATTCTACCTTGACTTTAGCATTGCCTCTGGCACCTTTATAATATGAATATCTGAACAAAATTATAAGAGCCTCCCTTTTGGTGCCTGGGTAATGTATTAACAGATATTCAAGGTGAGGACTTCACAATATAAAAAGTTAGTGCTAATACTTGATATTAGTCCGACTGAACCTTGTGTACTGACTACAAAAAGATGCAATTGGCAGCTCCCTCCTTTTCCCAAATATTGATTCTTTTTCTAAATCCCTTTATGTTTTAAATTAACCTGGGAATTTCCACCTTGACTTCTTTAGTTTCCATGAGAAATACACACAGACACTTGCCTGTTAAACTACCACGTGGGACAGAATTTGGTTTCTGTAATCATAAGCTCAGAGCCCTATAGAGAGCTTCTAAGTGATTAAAGGGAAGGGAATTGGGTGGAGGAACTGAAGATATTTTTCTCTTATGAATTAGCACAAATACAGATTTATAGCCTACACATGTGTTTTGTTTTTACTGATGGTTGTAACTAGGGACACCTGTAAGACAGAGCCAAACGGGAAGAATTAAAAATAAATGGAAGAAAAATGTAATAATAAGTTGCACTTCAGAGCTTGATTTGAAGCCTAGTATGTGGGACTTTAAAATCCCCCTTTCCTGGAAAATATTTTATCATTTAGCTTATGTAATTTATCATACAGTACAAAAGCCGAAATATAACAACAGTTTTGAAAAGATTATTTCAGTATTTCCAACAGAAATGTTGAGCTAAGTGTAGAATTTGTGGGATCAGTTAACTTATAAATAATGATCCTTTATGCTGGCATTGGGAAATCCCTGTTCCCACAGCTAGTTCAATAAAGCAATTAATATCAATAAATGCTGAAGAAAGCAAATCTCTGTTCACTTTTGTCTGGATTAGTTAACATGAGAAAAATCCTATCCCTCTCAATTATTTAACCTTCTCATAGGAAGACATTCTAATGAAAGGTAAATAAAGAATGTCTTTGACATATGTTCGTCTTGTCAGACACTGTCTACTTATAAAAGTTTGTCACATAAACTCTCCAGAAATTTTTAATGTGTTGGTTTTTTTTAAAATCCAGGTTTATGTAACAAACTTGTATTGTAAATATACCTTAACATTTTCTCTAATATTTCTAAATTTACTTTCTGTATAGATGAATTTCCTGAAAGGAAGCTTAACTTCCAATCTGCAAATACAATGTTTCTTTTTCTGTTGTGATGCTTACACTTTTCATGCAGAACAGCTCACATGTACTCAATTTACAGAGGATGTTTGAGAGAAAGCAATTTTTCTGTGCCATGGCATGTTTTAGTGACTCTCTTAAAAACAGTCTGCACAATGAAAAAATGCTTTGTCAGGGTGATGGGTGAGGTATAATAGACCCCACTGATATATACAGATTTGTGCATTCAAACTTCCACAGATCAGCATTCAGTAAATCAATGTTGTGGAATCACCCTGAACTTTCACTACATTTGGCTAAATTTTTGTGATTTCACACACAAGCAGTAAAAAAGCTTAAAAGATATTATTCTGTAGCGTCCAGGAAGTGTAGTTAAAGTTGAAGTGCCTCGTTGGCATAAGAAGCCCATGGCTCAGGCTTGATTTATAACACGCCCAGTTTCGTCAGAGTTGGCATCAGTGCACTCTTTCTGACGGTATGGTGATAACATTCTGCAGGAGTTGAAGCTGCCAATTCTTACACCTTCATTCTACTAGCAAAGGATTTTTAAATAAAAAATCGATATTGCTGCAATACCACACTCCTTTGCTAATTCCCCCAAACTGACAAACCCCCCCTGCTTGCTAATGCAAGCAGGAGAGATAGCTAACTCTAAACATACTTAACTAAATGAATGTATTTGTTCTTTTTATATATATACCAAAGCTATGAACAGTTTAAAATTTGTGATGATATGCCTATTACTAAGTCACAAACAGGTGATAGTTTAATTCGAAATGGAATAGTCATCTCAAATTAGTGCCTTAAAAGTCAAAAACATAAAAATAGGCAATATTATTACTCTCATTTCAATAGATTAAAAATATTGTCATTCTGTTTATGGGGATTAAATAAGCAAGAAGACAAATTTTCTTACAGCAATTCCATTTAAAACTTATATTACAGCCCAGCCAGGCGTGGGTCAGTGTTTGAGCATCGACCTAGGATCCAGGAGATCGGGGTTCGATTCCCGGTCAGGGCAGATGCCCGGGTTGCGGGCTCCATCCTCACTCGGGGGCGTGCAGGAGGCAGCCGATCAATGACTCTCTCATCACTGATGTTTCTATCTCTCTCTCTCTCCTTTCCTCTCTCTGAAATCAATAAAGGTACATTTTAAAAAAATAAAAACATAGTAAAGCAAGTAACAGCTTTTTTTAAAGAAGCTAAAGATTTACTTCTGGATGATAAAAAGATACACTTTATGTAGAGAAAGAAGAAATCATTCTGTGTGAAAAAATAAGGGGACTGTTAGCATTTATTGTTTTTAACTTCCACATTAGCAATTTTTAAACTATTTTCATTTTTAATCCAATTAAAAAGTATATTTGAAAGTACTTTATATGTCAATTGAATTATGTTCAAAAGTGAATAATAGTCTTGATGTTTATATCAAGGGATTAAGTGATACATTAAAGTACAATGTGGCCCTGGCCGGTGTGGTTCAGCGTTACCCCACCCACCAAAAAAGGTCACTGGTTCAATTCCTCATCAGGTCACATGCCTGGTTTCAGACTAGATCCCTAGTAAGGGATCTGTGCAGGAGGCAGCTGATTGATGTTTATCTTTCACATCAGTGTTTCTCTCCCACTCCCTTCCTCTGTCTTAAAAAAGATAAAATAAAATAAAAAGTACAATATGTATTATTTGAACTTTTTATTTTGAGATAATTGTAGATTCACATGCAATTGGGAGAAATAATGCAGATAGATTTCACGTTCCCTTTACCTAGTTATCCTCAGTGGTAACACTTGTATAACTATAATACAATCCAACAATAATTTTCAAATATTGCCATTTTTACTTGTACTTATTTGTGTAGGGGTATGTGTATTCAGTTCTATAAAATTTTGTCACATTTATAAGTTCATGTATCCATCCCCATGGTCAAGGTGCCGAAGAGTTCCATCACCACATTCTTTTCTCACGTGACCTTTTATAATAACATCCACTTCCCCTTCCCACTCTCACCTTATTCCTAAACCATGACAATCCTAATTGACACTCCATTTCTAAAAGTTTTTTGTTTCAAAAATATTATATTAATGGAACCCTATAGTATATAACCTTTGGCAATGGATTTTTTTCACTCAGCAAAATTCATGGGAGGTTTATCTAAGTTCTTGTGGCTATCAATAGTTTGTTTTTTTATGGCTGACTAGTATTCCACGATGTGAATACCCTACAGTTTGTTTAGCCTTTCACCTGTTGAAGGGCATCTGGGTTGTTTCTTTTTATTTTTCCCAGTTTGGGCTATTATGCCAAGTACCTACAGATTTTCCTCTGGTCTTTCTTTTATTAAGTTCTTCCATGATCCCGCTATATTCATAGAGCATGCACCATATAATTATTTTAAATATGTTGAGGCTTGCTTTATAGCCTACTGTATGGATATTGAGAAAAAATGTATATTCTACTGTTGCTGGGTGGAGTGATATAGATAGGTGATAGATGATAGATAAATAGATAGATATAGATAGATATAGATAGATTATATAGATAGATGATATATAGGTAAATCAATTTAGATAGATATAGATAGGTGATATAGATAGATATAAATGATAAATAGATGGTAGATGATAAACAGAGAATAGATAAGTAGATAGATAGATGATAGATTAGATAGATGATAGGTAGATAGATGATAGATAAGTTATAGATAGATGATAGGTAGATAGATAGATGTCAGTAGATCATGTTGGTTGATTGTATTGTTCAGGTCATTTATATCTTTGCTAATTTTCTGCGTAGCAGTTCCATCTCTCTGCCCAGATGCCTCACCTTTTAACCTCAGTATCATACTGTTTTCTTCACTCTCTTCTTCCCTTCACAGCAACTACCAAATCTTTTTCATCCTACCTCCTAATCTTTCATAAGTCCTCTGCTTCTTCTCCACCATTTTATCATTACCTAATTCAGACTGCTCTCATCTTTCATCTATTTTTATACAATACTCTTGACTGACATTATAGCATCTATGAGAATATGATACTGTTGCTAAAGTAAACCTGCAAAAACAAATCTGATTACTGCTATATAAAAATTCTTCCACTGCCTGGTAAATACCCTCAAGATGAATATATCTTCTTGGACATAGCTTAATTATTTTTCATTATTAGATCCATGTTGTCTACATTAAGAATTTTTCCTCAAGCCCACTTAAGTACTTGTATTCTTGGAAAAACCAATAATATATCAATTTGGAGCTTTGTTACATGTTTCCTAGGCCTGAACCCTCTCTTCCTGCCCCCCATCCTCTCCTGCATCTCTTTGGAAACTGATGCATTCTCAGGGTAGACATCATAACCAAGAAGCCTTCTCAGCCAAAGCTGAGTTTGAACATCTCTTAGGTGTTCTCATAACAACTTAACCCCTCATCAAACTCTTGGATTTCTTGCTTACATGTGGAGTCCTAACTAGACAGCAACCTACTCAAGGTGCAAGCTTATATCTTATTTGTTGTACCTCCAGTATCTCCAAGAGTACCACATATTTAGTAGGCATTTTGTGAAAATGCCTTGGATAAAAAAATGACTATGTAGATAGCAAATTTACTGTGCAGAGCCTGCTTGAAGTTTTAAGTTTTGCAACTCTTTAATTCACAAATAGATGTAGTGGACTGTCAACAGAATGAAGATGTAATGCAAACTATCAAACAAACAATAAAAAAAAAAAACCAAAAAAACCCCTCAGAACTCACCAGAGTGTGGGAGAAATCACAAAAAGGTGGAAGAGAAAATGTTTGTGAATGGTTGGGTGGGAAAACTTTCTGTCACTCTAAGATAAACAAGGTCCTTTACCCTAAATGAATTGCATAGAGTTGTTTTGAAAATACACTGAATAGAATATCAAAAAGTAAGGATTAAAGGAGTGCTTCTAAGAACAAAGAGTTAAAAAAAAAAGAATGAAGAGTAACCTCTGAAGACTAGTAGTTAGAAAGATTATTGCATAACTAATGGAAGATGGGTTACAATCACACTGAAACTCAGGTGAAAAGACTTGACACACATACAGTCACCACAAAGGAGGTAAAATACACTCATAAGCCCAGAAATTTAGTATGTGGTAAAAAAATAAGCCAAAGATGGATTATCTAGTAACTATATTGAGGGTGAATATTAATTCTGATTAATAATTTTTAATTAAAATTTTACTTTTAAAGTTCTGTTTATACTATAAGTTATATAAATGAGTATATTATTTCATGTAAGAAATTATTTTGGGGATAACAACTGTTGTATCAGTCAAGACAGGATATATTATATTGCAATAACCAATAATCACAATATTTCAGTGATTTATACATTGAATGCTTTGTGCTACATGTCCATTTTCAGTCAGTAAGAATCCAAATTATCTTATTTACTCAAGTACCCTGACTATAAATGCTCTAACTTGACATGATCTTCCATGACCATCATTGCAAAAGAAAATTATGGACTTTCTCAAAGTTTTCCCTAGAAATGATCAGTGTCACTGACACTCGTATTTCATTGGCTAGAGCAAATCATGTGGTCATAGTCAACTTCAAAAGGCATGAGGAAGTGAGATCTTACCAAATGCATGCACAGAGAAACAACTAGAATATTTTTGACAGTCCAAATGATAGCTTTCAAAGGGTAACAACAAGTAGGACACTGAAAAAACTTATTTTGGGCCCTCTAGTAAATCAAACCACACTAGGAATGTGGGGCAAAGAAGGAAATTTAGTTCTGAGAAGTGAAATGACATTCCTATGTGAAACAACCAGTAATTGGCAGAGCTATATCTAAATTTCAGTTTCAGAATCTCCCTTTCATATCCTTTAATAATACAGTATAACCTACTGTCTCCATTTTCACATGTTTAAAAAGGAATCTGTGAATGCCATATTTCTGTGGCAGTCTATAATATGCTTTCATTTGTTTTGTCTCTTCCAATACTCCCTTCATGACTGAACTGTCAGAAAAAAGACTTGGTTTAAAGGGTACCTTGTATATCAAGTCACCTGGGTTTCATAGGTATATAATTATCATTATATTTTAAAGGAATTTAGTGATCTTTAGTGAGTATATTTTTTAATCAATATTAAAGAAAAGAGTATCTTCTTGCCCCTGGAAAAAATTTTGCTCCAACTGTTTAGTTGAGATGGGCCAACCTTGTGACAAGTGAAAACCTTTAACTAAGAATGATGTAAAAACAATCAAACCATGTTTGGCTCATATCTACGTCACCAATGGAGTGGAACCTTAGCATTATCCCAGGATTGTTACTCTTAATCCCCAGGCTGAAATGGCCAGACAATCATCTGCTTGAAAGCCAGTTCAGGAACAACTACTCTCAGGATTCTAATGTTATAATTTCAGGAGTAAGAGAGAGGATCACACAACCTCAAAAAAAAAAAAAAAAAAAGTTCTACGTATAAAAAATAATGCCACATACTGGGAATATTCACACTTTCCATACCCCCCTTTTACTCCAAAAAGCTCATAAGAGATTTAACTGTGATACTTAATCAATCACAATTTGCTAATGATATCAAAGTGGCAGATTCAAGTGCACTTTAGATCATTTGAAAAGCCTTTTATTTTTCATGTACTCCTTTTGTCTGGTGTAGAATAACCTTTAAAACTCTGTCTCAACCCTCTCTTCAGTGAAAAGACAGAGACTAATCACAAATGGGAACTGATTACTGTTCACCAAACTTGAAATAAAATGCAGGTCTAACGCTTCATATTCAGAGAAGATGGAGTCCTCTTATCTCATATTGAAATGATTGCTGCCTCTCTCCCCACCCTCTGGCATCCATTACCATATTAAGAACATCTTTACAGAGAAGAGAAGGAACTGTAGATTTAAATTTGATAGCCATTTTAGTTCTACCAAATGTTTCTTTAATTTTTGTTTGTTTTACCTAATTTAACAGGTCTCTACCATCTCTCTTCTTTCTCCAACCTATCTTTTCTAAATTTCCTTAGAAATTATTGGCATTGCCATTGGTCTCTACCTGAAAATAATTTAAGTCCTTAGGTTGTTTATGAAAATAAAATGTTTAATTTTGCTGAATTCCTTGACACTTTTCAGAAACAAATCTGTCCAGAACTCTCTACTTACTCTCCATGTCAGAGCTTACATATTGGATTTCTTCAGGATTATTTCATGCCAACTATAACTTTTATTTTATCTGAAGTATGGTTTTTTGTCTCTGTGTTATTTCAAACAAACACATACATACAATACTAGCATAATCATCCAGTTTTTTGCCTTCTCTTGAATGTAATCAAAAGGGCCAACATTCTTTCAGAAAATTGCTTTTCTTATGTAGCAACTACCACCTTCAGCTAGAGCTTGTGTGTTGCTGTTTTTCCTATCCAGCCCTCTTTATGAAGGTCTGTTTTCTTTCTAATTCCTATATGAATTCTTATTTGTCCATCAGAATTTATACATTTAACAACTCATTTTGTTGATGGCAAAATAGTGCTAGACCTCAGTTCAGCAACCTCAGTATTTGAGTTCTGGCTAAGAAAGAATTCAGAGCCAATACTCAAACTATAAGAGAAGCTTTATTTAGAAAGTCACAGAGGTAGAACTGAATGGTAGAATAAAGGGGCTTAGGAAACAAATTACAGAGTCAAAATAAGGGCTCTTAAGCTTAGGAGAGAGAGAGAGGCAAGGAAAATGCACCTGGGAGAATGGGGTGGGAAAAGGCACAGATGTGCTCCAAAGAGAAAGAAACACTGGGTCCTCTGGCTTGAGGATATTTATCTGGGGGTTTCAGGGAAGGACAACAGAATATTTATAAGCTTTCTAGGTGTGTCCTTTCAGGGACATGGTCTCTACTGATTGGTTGACATCAGGGCAGGGAGCCATTAGTCAAAGCAGCTGGTCCTTGCCCGGCCGGGCGTGGCTCAGCGGTTGAGCATCGACCTGGGATCCAGGTGATCCGGGTTCGATTCCCTGTCAGGGCACATGCCCGGGTTGAGGGCTCGATCAATGACTCTCTCATCATTGATGTTTCTATCTCTCTCTCCCTCTCCTTTCCTCTCTCTGAAATCAATAAAGATATATTTAAAAAAAAAAAAAAAAAAAAGCAGCTGGTCCTGATATCAGCCATTGCGTGACTTATTTGGTTTTGCTGTTTTTCTGGGCCTGGAGCTGAAACACTACTGTGGCCTAGAGTTATTTGATGTGGGTCAGAACCTCATTGTCCTGAGGGCTTAATGCTTCAGGGCTATTCTCCAGCCCCCTTGTTTGTTTCCCTACTAAGGGGGTCTCACCGGCTTGACTAGAAACATGCCAGGCAAGGAAAGGTTACTCTGGGGGTGAGGTCCTTGTTTTCTCAGTTCTGCCCATTGCTAGGCACCCAGGGCCTTCCCCACTGGTGACCTTCTGTACCTAGCCCATTGTCCTTGCTTTGCTCATGCCTAACTGCCTACCACAATTTCAATCAATGTTATTGAAGGTGAAGTTGTTGCATTCTTTTCTTTTTACATACTAGATTACTAGTGTATTATAAAAGAGATGACTGAGGAACAGCCAGTTGGAAGAGATGCATAAGGCAAGTACGTGGGAAGGAGTGTGGAGCTTCCATGGACTCTGGGAGTGTGCTACTCTTCTGGAATCTCTGTTCACAAAACCGAAAACTCTCTGAACC
Organism: Miniopterus schreibersii; assembly: GCF_964146895.1. Classification (NCBI taxonomy): domain Eukaryota; kingdom Metazoa; phylum Chordata; class Mammalia; order Chiroptera; family Miniopteridae; genus Miniopterus; species Miniopterus schreibersii. The sequence goes on from NC_138108.1 coordinate 60,728,769, forward strand.
TCATCTTTTTGGGGGGATAAATTTCTAATAAATTATTTTGAAATAAACATTTTATTATATCTAGAGTGATAATTCTCAAGAAACAACATTTTTAGAGATATTTAACTGTTCAGGAAAATCAGTTCTGTATATTTGTTATAACTTTAATATATAAATGTAATTTAATTAATATATAAATTTGAATGTAAATTTATACAAGAGCACTTTAGTGTTTCTAATGACGTATCCTGTAACTATTGAGGGTTGTACAAAACAAAAAAGGCCTCATAACTTGTATATATTCTAAAATTTCAGCCCAGCCGGGCGTGGCTCAGCGGTTGAGCATCAACCTAGGATCCAGGCGATCGGGGTTTGATTCCCGGTTCAGGGTACATGCCCGGGTTGTGGGCTCGATCAATGACTCTCTCATCATTGATGTTTCTATCTCTCTCTCTCTCCCTCTCGGTTCTTCTCTCTGAAATCAATAAAGATATATTTAAAAAATAAAAATAAAATTTCAAAACACGTTTATATATTTTATAGCTTTAAATTCAATAACAAGGAAATAAATAATTTTAAAATTGCTTTCTTCATTACTAATTGATTGATTCAGTTTCAGATGAAAATAGTGTTCTTTTCTGTCAAATACAGCATTTTAAACCTAAGTTTTGTAATTCTGTGGACATGTGCTTTGATATGTTGCAGTAGTTTTTAAAGCCATAGATTTAAAACTCTTTAAAAAATTCTATTGCCTCTCTAACATCCTTTATTGTGATGCCCATGCATATGCTTTTATTGGCCAAAAATGCACAAACAACGGTTAGTGCCTAAGCATTGACTTTACCTGCAATAGTGCTCAGGCCAGACCTTTGATATCTGTGGGATCACAGGCCAGGGCTCCCGTCTGTGCTCTACCCTCTTTGAAGCGCTATGCTCTCAAGGAACCATGGCACCTGCAACCACTTCTGCTGCTATTGCTAAAGTTCCTTCCCTCGCTTCAGCCAAGCCTGACCTAGGTCCCCACCAGACACCCCCCTGAGACAATGGAGAGCCTGGACCACCCAGAGTGAGCGCCTGAACTCTAGAGTCCAAGACAAAATTTTGGCACATTATCTTCCACCACGGTCTTCTTCTAAATTATTTCATTAAGTTGAACCATAATGCATTTAGTTGTGCAAGCCTGCAGTCCAAGCATTCCTTTGATTCTTTTATCTTATTCACCCTCTACAAATACCTAAACTTTATTTTTTAAAATATGTTTTTTATTGATTTCAGAGAGAGGAAGGGAGAGGGAAAGAGAGAAACATCAATGATGAGAGAAAATCATCAGTCAACTGCCTCCTACACACTCCCTACTGGGGATCGAACCAGCAACCTGGAGAGGTGCCCTGACTAGAGTCAAACCATGGCCTCCTGGTTCATAGGTTGATACTCAACCATTGAGCAGCACAAGCTGGGCTAAACTTTCTTAATTCCCTTTTTACTCCAACTGTCAGTAGCATTTGACACAATCGAGCACAAGTTTTTTATCAAAACCCTTCTCTTGTTTTTTAGGGCACTCGGCTCTTAATTTTTTGTCTCACTTAGTAGTCACCCCTTAATCTCCTCTGTAGTTCTCTCTTCTCCTAACCTCTTAATGTTGGAGTTCCTCACAGCTCAGTCCTCAGCCCTCTTCTCTCCTCTTCTTTTCTCTTCTTATCTGCACCTGCTCCCTTGATTATCTCATGCATTCTCATGGCTTTAAATATTATCTCTATGCTGATAATCATCACACTGTCTCGATACAAGGTATCTTTCCACAGTCCAGAATGTCTATGCTTGGACATTCAGTAGAGATTCCAACTTAACATGTCCAAAACTAAACTTCTTATCTCTCCCAAAACTTGCTCTGAGCTCACCTTTCCTATTTCACTTTATTGAACTCTATTCACTCTACTACTAGGTCATAAAAGTATCTTCCTCACACTTAATATCCAATCCCAAAGGAAATAGTATTAGTTCAAACTCTTAAATAAATCCTGTTTCTAACCACTTCTCAGACCTTCACTGCTACGACCCCAGATGCAGCCACCATTGTCTCTTTCCAGAATTTCTGCCATAGTGTCTCAAAAAAATCTCTCAGTTTATTCTTGTCCCCCTACAGGCTAGTCTTCATGAACCAGTAAGTATGAAATATTTAAACATGGATGTTCAATCATAACATGCCCTGCTCAAAGCCCTTACTCAGTGTAATGCTGATGGACTTAAATGGTCTACAAAGCCTACATTATCTAGATTCTATTGCCACTCTGACATCTCTGGTCTTCATATCATTCTAACATGTTAGGTGTATTTTTCCTGCCTTAGAGCCTTTGTGCCATCATTCTCTCCACCTGCTATGCTGTTCTGCCAATTTTAGCATTGCCCATTCTCTCACCCTCTTCAAGTTTTCTTCAAGCCACCAGTTCTCCAGGCAGCTAGGTTTTTCACTTAATTTAGTCTGCAATCCAGGTAACACAGGCTCCCTTCTGATGTTCCAATATCTGCAGGTAGGTATGACAATAACCAGCTCTTCACCTTTAATGACCTTTGGAAGTACAGAGGTAGTCACTTTTGGTAAGTAGCCTCTTCAAGTTCAGAGACAGCAAGGACCACTTTTTCCAATGGTCTCCCCATGAATCTCTAGGAATCCCCTTACTGTGAGAAGTGCTTTATGTGTTACGTTCTCTAACGGATATTCTCATTTTGTAGAATTGACAACACCGGGTCCAACAGAAGACCTTGACTGCTCTTTTGCCAGCTGAAGTATGTTTCTGTAGCAGCTGTACAGGAACTCTCAGCTGTTGCAAGATACTCTTGTATTTAGATCCCACTGTGTGAATGATGAATCATGCAGCTAGATTAAATTATTTTGTCAATGTTGCTTCACCTTTCTGGCAACCTTTAAGTTTCTAGAGAGGTCCTCCTCCAAATCAGGACTTGCAAATGTGAAAATATGTTCTGGTACAAGCTTCTAATATGTGAGACTCTCATTGCTGGTATTCACAATGACTATACAGTTCAGTAATGCCACATTTCCTTTCCAAAGGACCAGTTTTTCATTGATATTCTTATTATAAAGAAAAAATTATCTGATAGTGTCTTCCTGAAATGTTTCAGCTACAGTAGTAGAAGTATTTAATTAATTAGTCTTCACAGGAGTTGCCCCAGTTCAGTACTATATCTACATCCACAAACTGTGAAGGTGTACCCAAGGGATCCATGAAATGGAAACTTCAGCTTGTCTTTGCCCAAATTCCTTAGCAATTCAATATTCCCTGGAGACTTCAGAGTACTTAGTCCCATTTAGGTGGCATCAACTCATAGAAAGTAGTGAAACAGCAGCCAAGAGCCTCTTACATAATAAAAGCTCAATCGTTATTGTTTTTCTTACTTCTCACTTAACAATCTATAGTTAAACATATGGTTGTACTTCTCACACTTTATTATAATAGCCTGCTCATTTGTCAGAAGCCCTGGACTCAACTAAGTTTCTTGAGAGCAAGGAATGTCATGAGGTCACATTCATTCTCCTAGAATTTGCAAATAATTAGATTGATTGACTGAAGTCCATATAAATTAGTCAGAGGGTTCTAAGTTACTAGAAAATTTCATGTGTTGGATGGATAATGATTCAGGAAGTTATTACAAAGGAAATTAAAATAAATATGCAATAAATATCCACCCCTATGCCTAGATCTGTTAAGAGTAACAGTGATACATATCAAAATATGTTTTATAACAATGATACGGAAGCATTGTAAGAGTCTCAATTATCAAAAATGATGTATTATTTTCAGGATACTAGATTTATTAAGGTAGAAAAAATAGACTACTATGTTTTAGGAAATTTGTCAGTGGTGGTTGAAATAAAAATGTTTTTCCTTAACATTGTGTTATTCCAAAATATTAATTTATCACATGCAACTTTTTCAATTATCTTAGTGTATCAAATATCATTATATAAAGAGAGAGATCAGAGTTTGCAGATTAATTTAGGAGGTATAATTTTGTGGAAACATTTACATGTAAAAACATAAAAATGTGTGTTTTTTAATAGTAAAAACAAATATGTGAAATCTTTTTATAGAAACAAAAAGTTACACATAATTGTTAATAATTATACTTTTTAAGAAAAGGAGCAAGGTCATAACTTGCTAGAGAGCAATTTATCAATTTCCTAAAGTATTTTTCAGTAGATTTCCCAGTTTTATCCTACTGTATTTGAACAATTTTTAAAATTCAGTTTGTAAGGTATACCTTATTCCTTAATGACAAAGCTTTACATGATATGACAAAATCTTTTGTGATATTAAAGGAAATCCACACCAATATAGAAATAAAAACACTTCCTATTTGTGCAATTTTTCCATTAATTATGTAGAGTAGTGCTTTTTGATTGGAATGCAGTTAGTGAAATGAGGTTCTAGATTATCCATGTGCAATGTAGAAATTTACTCAATAATGGAAAATGTTGCCCTGGCTGGTTTTCTCAATGGTTAGAGCATCAGCCAGCAGACTGAAGGGTCCTGGGTTCCATTTCGGCCAAGGGCTTGTACCTCGGTTGCAGGCTCGATTCCTGGCCCTAGTTGTGGTACATGAGGGAGGCAAGCAATCCAATCAATGTGTCTCTCTCCCACTGATGTTTCTCTCACTCTCCCTTCCACTCTGAAAAGCAATGGAAAAAATATCCTCAGGTGAGGATTAAAAATAAAAATAATAATAATGGAATGGAAATGTTCTTGTGGTTCAGTATGGTAGCCACTAACCATAAGAGGCTATTTAACACTTGAAATGTGGCTATTGCAACTGAGGAACTGAGTTTTTCCATTTTATTTCATTTAAATCACCATATGATGCCAATTGCTACCATATTAGACAGTGCAGTTCTAGAGAAATGACCCTTATATTCTGAACTGGGACACAAATAGACATTTCTAACCTATCTCTATATTACATCCAAGAATACATTAACTTGTAGGTTTTCTCATATGTTGATCAAGAGTAAAATTCATTCTAGGATATCATTTTTATAAATCTAAATTTCTTTGGAAAGAACCTGCAATGAAATTTACTCTAGATCCATGAGCATTAGGCTGCTTGCATTATAGCTCTACACTACTTTGGCACGCTATGTGTGACATGATGTAAACCTACATCATTACATGCGTTCATATATTTATATTATTTCATCAGTTTAAATTGTTTATCTAACAGAAATAGCTATTTTAAAAATGCAGGTAAAGTAATGACTAAAACACTCTCTGGCATTTATTCTATTTTGTACAGGTGCCACTTTCTATAATTTCATAAGACACACAAATTATGAAAACAAAAATGTGTCAGGAAGGAAGAATATGACATAAAATTGATGTTTAAAAAAGCATAAGCTACAACCCTGGTATTGTTAAAACATTTGTTTTCACAGGTGGGAAAAATGTTTACTAGATATTTTATAACATATTATTAAAATAGATAATATTTAAGTTTTGAAAATATATACACATTATCTCATTAGCCTCTTAAAGCAGCTGTCATTAAGTGATTATAATTTGGAAAATTAATTTACAAATGTTTCTATAAAATATATTAATATCAACAAAATAGAATTTCAGTTCTTTTACTATCATTTTATATTCTGCATGTGTGACATCTGTCATCATTTGAGATGTTCAAATAAGTAAATCTAACACCCAGGAGTCTGAGAATTTATTTCTAGGTGTTTCATCTTTATTTTTAAATATATATATATATATATATATATATATATATATACACACACACACACACATACATACGTACATACATATATATATATATGTATTTCAGAGAGAGGAAGGAAGAGGGAGAGATAGGAACACCAGTGGTGAGAGTCATTGATTGGCTTCCTCCTGCACCCCCCCTACTGGGACCTCAACCCGGGGGCCCATGTGCCCTGACCAGTAATCGAACCCTGACCCCCTGGTTCATGGGTCGACACTCAACCACTGAGCAATACTGGCCAAGCTAAGTGTTTCATCTTTAGATAGAATAGACAGCCTCTGTGATTCTAGATTTTAACTTTATGTTCCAAATTGATATACTCCATAACCTAAACAAAACCAATGGCGTATTTTACCACTTAATACATTCTTCAATAAAAGTGTAGTTTTAAATATTGCATTATATATGTGTGTGTGTGTGTGTGTGTGTGTATTAGTTTGTGTGTCTAGCTATTTATTATTTATTTATTTTTATTATTAAATTTATTGGGGGTGACACTGGTTAATAAATTTATATAGGTTTCAAACGTACAACTCAATAATATATCATCTGTATATTGCATTGTGAGTTTAACCACTCAAAGTCAAATTTCTTTCTGTCCCCATGTATTCAACCACTTTTACCCTTTACTCCGTCCCCCAAAGGAGAACCAGAGCAAATCACAATAATGCATACAGTTATTTAATTTCTCATTAATACCTAAGTGTTAGAAATACTTTATTTTAACATGATTTCTATCCAGCCTACTTTGAGAAATTATTTGATGTAATTTAAAATAAATACCCATAAAATTCTATTGTAAAAATAGAAAAAGAAAATGTAAAATGGAAGATGCTGGAGAAATTAAAATTCCAAGAGCTTAGGCTAATACAGTGACTGTAATGGAACATTAAGTTTCGCCCAAAGCTTTCTGGGAATAAAAACATATTTAAAAATTAAAAAGGAAGCCCAAAATATCACAAACATAGAGCCTTAAAATGGTTATGGTATTGCAATGAAAGGGGATGAGCAATTTGACATTTATAATATTATCCTTGATATTAAAATAGACACTAGACAATAGAAACTTTGTTTATCTAAAAACTGAACTCTGAAAGTAACTTATTAATAATCTTTATGGAAATAATATTGAAAAACTCCCTCAGTAGTGCCTTTGCAGGAGATGCAAAGATGTACTTCATGTGACCATTTGACTTCGATCTTTTATTCTAGGGAGGTAGGCTAATGATGTCCAGGTATATGGATTTCTGGTTCCAAACTGATCTTTCATAAAGCTTAGAAATTAAAAGAGAAATGATTAGTTAGCAAGGGTCTCAGCCTTTCTCTTTCAGATATAGATTATCCCAGCTACACTCTCAACAGGAACATTGCGGTAATAGTGCAAGACTGAACGGTAGTCAATGTCTGGAGACAGGTGTTATATTGTGCACTAACAATATCCTCCCTCTTTGGGGATACCATGTGTCATAGCCACAGTATTTACTCTGCATCATCAAAATTCAAAAACCTGAATCATATTATAGCTCATTCAAAAAAAGAGAAAAGTAATTTCTTACATATGTGCAGGAGTAGATTGCAAAATCCACTCAAAACTGACCAAACTATTTCCTAAGTGGTAATACTAACTCTGCTGAATTATCTGAATAAATTGTCTTTCAACAAGCCAGAATCCCACACCATAGAGCACAGACTAAATTAATTTGGCCAGGAAAAATTGAGACCAGGTATGAATACCCACTTTGACCATTAAATTAATTACTACTACTCATTAGAATTAATATCTGTCATTTGCATGGTTTTCTGAAGATTTATATAATATACATTCCACCAATGATCTAAAAAGTCACTAGGGACTGTATGTTTTACTCTAGTAAAATTTAAATTCCAAAGGCCAGGCTTGCTACAGATATGTTGTAAAGTTCCCTCTTCTTGTGAATATACCTTCCATTTTTAACATGGTACCATTTTCACAGGTATTCATTTATTCACACATCTTTACTTCATTCTCCTGGTGCCCCCTACTGCCTGCCTCATTGTCCTGAGATTGAAAACTTTCACTGGTTCAGCTATCATTAATCAACCACCTCGCCATAGCCAATCTATAAAACTTCCCATCATAATTTAATGCTTCAAGTGATTTCTCTGGGCGTAGTGTGACACCCATACCCAAGTTTTAAACTGAGGCACTAACTTCACAAGTGTTCAAGGGTATTGGCTACTTAGACTGTTCATAGCTGCATCTTTCTGTGGGAATGGCCTTTTCTGAGGGACACCGGCATGGAATAACTAACGAGAGGATACAGAAGCCCAACAATTTGCCTCAATTAAGAACAACTGTTGAAGCTTCTTTTCAGTTGTATATGGCTTTGGCATCAGCTAATGCCTCTAGTGTAACTTATCACAGTTCAGCTTTCCATTTGCCTAATACTGCTACGCTCACTTCCTTACATGTATTCCTGAAAGCATCCCCAATAAAATTCCTGCTGACGAATCTTAATCTCAGATTTCTAGAAAAACTGATATCTAAGATGAGGATATTTTAAAATGGGATTTGGGAACTGAATCATCCTTTGGTTTGTTGACACTGAGAACTTCATCACTGGTGGTAAGTGGAACATTGATAGCTACTGATATATTATAGGATAAATTATTAAAATTTCCTTTGGTGATAAGCAGGTATTAAATAGCACTGAAAGGGAAGGTGGTGGCCAGTGTAATAACTCAGGTGTTTGAGAAAATCAGATAAAGTAATAATTGTATGGGCTTTGAGGTTGGAAGGATTTTGATAAGTGCTCTTGGTAAAGACAATAATAGGCTGAAGATAATTATTGACAGTGTAATACAAAGTGTGAATGTGAAAGTACCTTGATAGTACATAAAGATATAGTCATTCTTGGCAGCCAGAAGTTAGACAAAGCCAAGCATCAAGCCCTGCACTTACTAAAATGGATCTCTAGAGAAGCTAAAATTCCCAATCCCAGCACATCTGCTACACCATGATTAGAGCACCAATTTGAAAGAGTGGGACTCCTGAGACTTGGAATAATTTCATCTGGGTTGGTGCACTCAAGAATTTTGTAATGCCAGGTCTTCCTGAACATTCTGGACTTGCAAAAATATTTCACTACCCCATTAAAATCTGGCTTTTCTCTCTTGGTGAAAAAAGTGCAGAGAACTCTTTCATATTTCAAACCAAGCTTTTTTCAGGATCAACCACTGCCTCTTCTCCTGACCAAAAGGCCAATAATAATATACCATCCGGGGAATTGCTGAAAGCTGCAAGTTCTAGCCAACATGTACTGACAATAGCTTAGAGAATATATATGGGACTGGATATGAGCACAATGGATTAAGCAGAATGGAGTAAAAAGTTGGAAAAGGGAGAGTTTATCCATATGAGAGCATTCTTCCATGATATAGCATTTAACATTCTGGCAAGAACTCAGCGAGATGATACTAATATGTTACTAGAATGTCTCTTGGAAAGTTGAATAAAGTAATGGTCCATTCAAATGTGAAGTACAAATGCTGACTGCTATGGCAAACAGTGGAAGAAAAATTGGAACTACTCAGAGAAATGGAAATGTTAACATGGATATATCATGTAAGCCCAGAAATTTACCAGCTAACTGACTAACTAAAGGAGAAATCAGCTTCCACATTCAGAAAGATCCTGCTATACCATGGCATGTCTGTATAGTAATGATCTTTCTGTCCTTCCCCAAAGGGATCTTTGACCATTTGCTTAGATAACTGTATGTTTGGAAAAGAGAAATGCCCAATTCAAGCACTATTAGACATTAATACTCAAGAAATTGAAGCATCACCATGGTTCCTACATTAAAGTAGAGGCATGTAAGGGCCAGATATTGAACCTACGTCCAGCTTGAAATGGTCCTACTTTGTCCACAGACCCTACTCAGTGCTCATTTACCTGGTGTCCAAATGTTCAATTAAAAATGATATGCTTGTTTGACCTGTGGGATAAGAGCTGTCACAGTGGGAAAAGCACAGAAGTGTCTGAAACGGCCACTCACATCCAACAAATATATTAAAACAAAACAAAACAAAAGTTTGCATCTTAGGTGCAGTTAGAGATGATTAATACCACCTTTAATGACTTGAAGGATACAAGGGTAATAGTCTACATCACATTACTATTAATTGCAAGAGCCTGACCCTTTACAAAAAAAGTAAAAATCATTAGAAGATCAGAAGAAAGTTGACTACTGCAAACATAACCAGTTGAAGCTGCTGCACTGAATATATTTTTGCCAAAGCCAATTGATACACCTGTGATACAAGGTGTGTGATTATTGATCCGGTATATGAGTTCATTTATATCCCTATGAGAAAGTGGGATCAAAGGAGTTCATATTTATGTAGGACAGGCAGCAGTCTGTATTTTCTACTTTACTTCAGGGTTAAGTTTACACCTAGTCTACTATATCAATGGCATCAGGTTAATAAGACTAGATAAGAAGAAGGAGAAAATGCATTGGAGACCTTGGTATGACTCCTACTCGAGAGGGTGAGAGATAAACCTTCTAAAGATGGAAGCTTCAGGAGTTCAGTTGACTGGGGTATGCCTAGACATACCTTCCGAAGTAAAGAACAAATGATTGTATCTTATAACTTCCACCACTGAGAAGGAAGCACAATGCTTGGTAGGTCTTTTTAGGTTCTGGTAACACAGAGATCAGCCACATTTGAACTGGGTCCTGAACAGAAAAGAGCTCTTTAACAAGTCTAAGGTAAAGAGCAAGCCTACCGCTTGGGCCATATAATCTGGCAGACCTTGTAGTACTGGAGATACCAGTGATGAGAAAATTATTATGTAGTATTTATAGCAAGCCCCAGTAGGAAAATCTCAATTTAAAGACCCAGGGTTCTTGAGAAGGAACATGCTATCTGTAAGGAAGAACTATAAACCATTCAAAAAAGAGCTCCCACTTTGTACTGAGTCTTGGCATAGATAAAGCTGCTGATCTTGAGATATCACATGACCATGTAGTCAGAGCTATACATCATGAGCTGGATTCTATCAGACCAAAGAGTGATAAAGCTTGGTGGGCTCAATAGCAATCCATCATAGGATGTGTTATAGCCAGAAGCAGGCATAAGGAGGAAAAGAGACACAAATAAGCTGCATGAGCAGGTGGCCCAGACTCATATCAAGCTCCACGGTTGTTCCAGTGTTTTTCACTCAGCTCACACCTCTGACCATATGGTGGACAACTCTTTTAAATGACTAAGGACAAACCAGTCCCCGAATGGGTTGGCTTAATACATTAATATAAGCTGAAAATGGATTGCTGTGGCATTATATCCCCAAACAGCAGTATCTTGGATACAAAGTGGTGAGGAGAAATTTTCTCAGAAGACAGAGAGAGCTTTGAATAATTTACCTAATTATCTACTTTTTGTGCAAGGAAAAGTGGCTCAGTATAAGAATACACACAAAATTAATGGCAGTGATGGATGTTTTGGTTAGTTGGTCAGGAGCATAAAAGGAAAAATACTGGAAGATTGGAGATGAGCTCTAAGGAAGGAGCAAGTCGATGGGCCCATGGGAGTGAGTACAAATATAAGACTCTTTATTATATATTAATGCTGAGCAGCAGACTCATTGACAGAGCAGCCATGGTGGTGGAAATAAAAGCTATTCATGAGCTCCAAACTTGGGTTCGAACTCACCAAGGCCGAACTCTGCACAATGTCCAAACTCCAGATACAGGGACAAACTTTGAGCCCCCATTACAACACCATCCCCTGAAGGGACCAACCTATTTGGCTGCAAAGGGAATATATTGAACTCTTGCTGCTGCGAAAGGGAGAATAATTAATTTTGAAAAGGATTGCACATATTTTGGGCATGGGTTTTCCTTTTCTGCCTCAGCCAACACCACTAGCCAAGGACCTAAGCACTGTCTGACCCCAGTGGCACAGGGACCTGCATGAAATTGCTTTGGACTAAAGAATCTACTTTCCGTCAAGGAGGAAGAAGCAGTGGGCATATGACTATGGCCATAGCATATTCCACACCTCCCATAATCTGCTAGCCTAAAAATTCTGTTTTCTGAAGCTACAATTGAGGGCCCGCCTTAAAGATATCTGAGAATGGGACATAATATGTGATTTACAATTTACTGTAAAATAATACTTAATTTAAAAAGTGATTTACACAAATCATTTCTTTTATTTTTACAACATATTTGTAAAGTAGATATTCACTTATTTTTTATTTTTTTGTCCCTAGGTTCTTTTTATCTTAGTTACCCTTATCCCCACCTTTATTTCATCTATACAGGCAAAGGAGTGATATTGCATTGTAGAAAGCAACAACTATAATGACAACTATAATAATAGAAACATTTTGTAACTTCCTGGCTTATAAAACCTAAATCCAATTTAAAAGTGAATCCTTTGTGATGCATAGGCAAATATCACCATAAGAGTGTTTCTTAGGTAAAACTACAAGAAAAGAGAGGGAGAAATTTCCCCAGGACAGGAAAAATATATTCCCTTAGATTCGGAGGAGAGTGTAATGGAATGGGGAGTGATAGTTGTGAATCCCAGAGAGAGGTGTCCTGGGCCCTATTTTATGGGCAGATCCCTCAGGGAGGTGACAAAACCACAAAGAATTTGGGAGGATTCCAGAGCAGAAAGATCCTGCAAATTTCCATCCATATAGACTCTTAGGAGGCATTGAGCTCTGAGAGACAGAATGGTTGCTAATGTGTCTAGGACAGACCCTGGCAGAGATTAATATGCTGAATGATGGGAGAAAGTACCAGATATCTGTCCATGGCCCAAGTGTAGCCCTGAAGTAATGGAAGAGAATGCAGGAGTGAAGAACCTAAGTGAGCAGGAATGAGGGATCTTTCACCAGTAGCCTGGTGGACTGACAATAAGCAGCGATGGGACGGTGTATTCCTCCACTTATGTCTTCGTGGACAAATGAGGCCCTCACCCAAACTTTGGCTGTTTGGAGGCTTAAAATAGAAATTAATTTATGGCTTGTAAAAAGAAAGTTATTATGCTTTTTGATACCTGAGATTGTGGATATAGCTGTTACAATTCATTTAGGGAGCAAAACTGTCCAGGACTAAATCTTCAGAAGGTCATACAAGTGATGGTGGTAAAGGAGGAAGAAGCATTCAGGCTTTCCAGCTTCAAACCGATATAATTTCTCTTCTCATCTCCATCACCATATATATTTACTTTAAAAAGTAAAACATTTGTTCCAGAAACCCATAAACCCAGTCTACTCAAGAGAAAAATATGAGGCAAATATGAATTGAGTGGCATTCGCCAATCATCTATTGAAGGACACTTTGGTTGTTTTCATGTCTTGGCCACTGTGAATAATGCTGCACTGAACATAGGGACGCAGATATCTTTGTGAATAAATGTTTTCAAATTTTTCAGGTAGACACCCAGAAGAGGGATTATTGGGTCATATGGTAACTCTATTCTCAAATTTTTGAGGAACCTCCATACTGTTTTCCAAAGTGGCTGTACCAGTTTACATTCCCACCAGCAGTGAATGAGGGCTCCTTTTTCTTTACTCTCTTTCAAATACTTGTTGTTACCTGTCTTGTTGATAACAGCCACTCTAACAAGTGTGAGGTGATACCTCATTGTAGTTTTGAATTGCATTTCCCTAACAGCTGGTGAGGTTGAGCATCTTTTCATATATCTGTTGGCCATTTGTATGTCTTCTTGGGAAAATTATCACTTCAGGTCTTCTGCCCATTTTTAAATTGGATTGTTTGTTTGTTTGGTGTTCTTTATATATATGAGTTCTTTATATATTTTGGATATTAACCTTTTGTTGGAGCGGTTGTTTGCAAATATCTTCCCATATTTGGTTGGTTGCCTTTTGTTTTGTTGGTGCTTTCTTTTGCTGTGCAGAAGCTTTTTAGTTTTATATCGTCCCATTCATTTATTTTGTCTTTACTTCCCTTGCCTTTGGGGTTAAATTCATAAAATTTTTTCTAAGACTGAGGTCCACATGTTTAGTGCCTATGTTTTCTTTTATGTAACTTATTGTTTCAGGTTTTATATTTAGGTCTTTGATCATTTCTGAGTTAATTTTCTATATTGGGACAAACTGTACTCTAGTTTCATCCTTTTGCATGCCACTTTCCAATTTTCCCAGATCCATTTATTAAAGAGGCTTTCTTTTCTCCATTTTATGTTTTTGGCTCATATATATGTGGTTTTATTTCTGGGCTCTCAATTCTGTTCCATTGGCCTGTGTGTCTGTTTTTTTTCTTTCAATACCATGCTATTTTTATTATCATTTCTTTTCGTATAATTTGAAGTCAGGTAGTGTGATACCTAAGCTTTTGTTCTTTTTCCTAAAGATTGCTTTGACTATTTGGTGTCTTTTGTGGTTCCATACAAATCTGATGATTTTTTGTTCTATTTCTTTAAAAAATGCCATTGGAATTTTGATGGGAATTGCATTAAATATGCATATTGCTTTGGGTAACATGGACATTTAACTATGGCAATTCTTCCAATCTATAAACAGGGAATCTTTTTATTTCATTGTGTCTTTTTCAATCTCTTCAATAATGCTTTGTAGTTTTCAGTATATAGGTCCTTCACATCCTTTGTCAAGTTTATTCCTGGTTATTTTATTCTTTTTGTTGAAATTACAAAAGGAATTATTTCTTTTATTTATTTTTCTAAAATTTCATTGTTAGACTATAGGAATGCAATGGATTTTTGTACAATTATTCTTTTATCCTGCACCTGTACTGTATTTGTTTATTGTTTCTAATAGTTATTTGGTGGGATCTTTAAAGTTTTCTATATAAAAAAATGTGTCATCTGCAAAAAGTGACACTTTTATTTCTTTATTCTCAATTTGGGTGTGTTTTTTCTTTCTTTCTTTTGCCTGATTGTTCTGGGTAGGACTTCCAGTACTATGTTGAATAAGAGTGGTGAAAATAGACCCTTTTTATCCCTCAGTAAATATGAAGTAGTTCCGGAGGAGACAGCTAAGGGTTTTCTACTTTAAAATTCTGCCTATCGTCTAACATTTCCTTTGTAATACAGCATCTTATGGGGTCTTGGTGCCTCAGCAGAAACTCCCAATTTAACATTCTGTTGCATGTAGTTCATAGGTAGTGATGCAAACTGGAGATTATTAAAGTACTTTCCTTAATGGAACTTTATTAGTACTCACCTGTGTGCCAGGGACAGGCTATAAGAGTGTGAGTTAGAGTGCAATTAATATGGGGTCTCTCTGGACCACTGGGAAGGTTTCTCAAAATATGTAGCAATATTCTTTTGGAAAAATGAGAATTATTTCTATAGAAAAGAGTTGACAAATACTATTCAGAGATAAAATGATTTGTAAGTTAAGGACTTACTCAAATTGGTGATTGACTTGGTACCCAAACCCTCAAACTGTGACCTTTCACCCAGTGGCTTGTAGGTTAAAGATGTCTGGCTGGAGCCACAGTATAAGTTGTGCTCTGAGAACAAACCATTGACCCTCAGAAAGCTGACAGTGCCACCGAACTAAACACAGGCTTAACTATATTGTTGCTTCCGGCCTATGCTCCAAACAACTGAGCAGGTAAATACTATTCAACCAGAAGAAAATCTTCAATTTTTGATGATGTTTACTTAAAATTATCATTCTAATCTATTCCAGCCCTCAACATGGCTTAGATAAGCTTACAAAGTAAATTTAACCCCTAGTGATCGGTGACTTTGAATTTGGGCAGCTTCTACATTCTTTGTGGTATCTTGAAATCTGTTGATAAATAATTTTTGATTTTACACAACTTGCCTATCACCATTCCTAACAAAAGGTAACATGTTAATCCTCGAAAAGAAGATATTTTATGCAAGACATGCTTTCTTGAAAGCTTCATGTAATTTGAAAATCATGTAATTAAAAATTATATTTCATAGGAGTAAGTATAAAGTTAAAATTGCATTTTTTCAAATTTTGCAAAACTAAATTCATTAGTATTTTATATCATACTATTTCGAATTTCCATAATCTAAATTTACATAAAATATAACCCCACTTTGTGAATCTAAGCAATGACAAGGTTACAGGTATGTGTTATATAGCTATATACAAGGTTATATAGCTCTTCAGTTTCTTTTTTGACAGATATTATTAATGGTAATCTCTTTAGGACTAATTCTAAATATAAACAGCAGTATTTTCTTGAGTGTAAGTATGTGAGAAATAAATATTGAATTAGGGATATACATCTTTCATCAAGTCAATCTGCATTTTTTATATCCATAGTGAATGAAAAAATCTTCCTGATTTTCAAGTTTTGAGCTTAGGACTTGTGCCTCAGTGGTAAAAAAAAACCTCAGTTCTTGAATTTGCTTCTAATGTTAATCATTTCACCAAATATCTCTTTGAGAACTGGGCACTGGTTCTGGCAGCCAACTACAGAAAGCTTAAAATGAGTGCCTTAATTCTATCAGAGTATGCATTTTGTGGTCTGTTAATATTTTGCATTAAGCCAATTTTGAGCTATTAAAGGTTTTCTTTTTTTTTTTCTTTTTAAGTTTGCTAATCATCAGGAAGCACTCACTTTCATCTGGGATTTGTTTGCACTGATTGTGTTTCCTTAGGTCCTGTCCTTCATACCAAGCTCTCAGAATTAGTGATGGAAGTGCCTGCAGTACAGAGCTGTTGGAAAGCACTGGCTCCATCCTACCACACCCGCCATCCCAGGGTGCTCCCATTGCTCTTCCTTGGGTTCATAGAATTAAAACTAGAGGGGAATAGAGGGATAATGTCAGGCAGTTGGGAAAATATCCCTATTCATTTTATATAACGGGCAAAAAAGGATATATGCTGGTTGTATTAGTTAGAAGAGTAGTTATCATAGTCATTTATGCTGATTTTTCATTGTACGCATATTAGTGCTTCCTACATGAGTTTGAGGTCCTTTTCTGGAAATCTGTCACATATCTCTTCTCTGTTTCCTCTTGGTTTAAAATCCTCTGCTCTATCAATTGGGTTCTCAGTAAGAAACATTTGGTACTTTTAAAGTGGTTTAGTTGAGAACAATTTTATAGAAAGACCAAGATCAAGGGAACCAGTTAGAGATATTTGAGGAACTGTGATACATTTAAACAATGAGAAGACTGAAGGAGGAAAGGAGGAGACAGTGTTACTGGAGTCCAAAGAAAGATGGAACCATGCAAGAACATCCACTCCAGATATTCAGTAGGAAAATAACCAGTATTCCTCTTCCAATCTCTAATATCCTGCCTGTAGTTTTCCCATTCATCTCCTATTGGCTGGAACCAATCGGAAGCACAGAACAATAATAACAACAAACAACAATAAACCTAGCAATACAGCCTATAGAAGCTGGGTGGCTCATAAATAACAGAAATTTATTTCTCATAGTTCTAAAAGCTGGGAAGCCCAAGGTCAAGGTGCCAACATGGCTGTGTTCTGGTGAGAGCCCCCTTCTTGGTTCATAGCTAGTGCCTTCTCCCTGTGTTCTCATGTATGGAAAGGGGTGAGGAATCACTACGGTTTCTTTTAAAAGAACACTAATCCACCCTGTCGGCATGGCTCAGTGGTTAAGCATCGACCTATGATCCAAGGAATTGAGGTTTGATTCCCAGTCAGGACACATGCCTGGGTTGCTGGCTCAATCCCCAATAGGGGGCGTGCAGGAAGCATCTGACCAATGACTCTCTCATCATTGATGTTTCTATTTCTTCCTCTCCCTTCCTCTCTCTGAAATCAATAAAGACATACTTAAAACACACACACACACACAAAACACTAATCCCATTAGTGAGGGTTATACCTTAGTAACCTAAGTACCTCCCAAATGCCCTAGCATCCACCTAATACTACCATCTTTTGGTGTTAAGATTGTAAGATATGAATTTGGGGGAACAAAAACATTCAGAGTAATTGTATTAATTCACTTTTATTGAATGCAACTACACAATGAGCTCAATACTACAATTGGAAATACAAAGACAAATCAGGTGAAATCCCTGAATATTATGATAAAGCATAATGACAAGTGGCTTGAAAATGTAAATTGAGTGGGAAGAACATCAATACATCTACTATTCCCCCCTCATTCAAACACCTCCTCCATCACCCAGTTTGAAGCCAGTCATCTTTGCCAGCAATTTCTTCCACTCAAGCCCCACTTCTTTTCATAGGCCCCACCCAGCTGTTCAGCAGAAAACTAAAACTCTCCTCTCAGACAGACACATACTCACACATGCAAACATGCAAACACACATTAGTTAGCGCTTGGAATATAATATGCAGTGTTCAGGAAATCAGTTATAAGTAAAAAGAGAGAAAATAGAAATAGAAGAAATAATGCACCTTTTACTTCTTGTCAGTTTCCCCAATATTAGTAGGAAAAATAGAAGTATACATGTACATACACAGGCAGATGTGTAAGCTTAGAAAATAACCACTGAGGGTTCTTCAGGCAGTACCAGTAGACAGGAGAGAGCAGTCCAATTCTTTTGGCTAGTCACACAGAACACTTTTGGAACACACAGGGGAGCCAGTGGCAGAAGAGCCTACTTCTTACAACTCACTTCCAGGACCCTTATTTGGAACCATCCAAATCTACCAGCTCTTGATTGACTGTAACCATGTCTTAAGATGCTGGATCTATTCCCATTTCTACTGCCACAATGTGGTAGGGGAAAGGAGAACGTTACATTTAAGCACCCCCATCTTATTGCCGAGAAAAGAAGACTGCTGTTGAGCTCCAAAACATTGTGCCATAGACACATTGTTTACACAACACAGCTGCTGTCTTGGATGACAGGAACTTATTAAGGCCTTTGGGGGATGATGAGATTTGTTGAAATCAAGATGGCTGTTTGCTGCCCTTGATCGATTTACAATCACCAGTCCTGGGCTTCAGGCATATATGGCTTACACAAGTTTTGAGGGCTGAACTGTGAGCTTATCCCTACTATAAAAACAAATCAATCCCTTGTTTAAAAGCTTTCAGTGTCTCCTACAGCCTGAGAAATAAAATTCAAGCTCCCTAACAATATACATAAGGCCTCTTATGATCTGGCTCCTATCTCCACGACTGCCCCTACAGGAAACAAATTGTACCTACCCAATCTTTATAAATTATTTATTTTCCCCTTCTTACTTCTCTGTTTAGAATGCCTAATTTACCCTCAAAAATTCCTGTTTATCTTTAAGGCTCATCTCAGGCATCACTTCTTTCCTGAAGCCATCCCTGATATCCCTCCCTTTCCCATGTAATGGTTCTTGATTAAGGTCCAGTAACATTATATAATTTTTTCTATCAGTGTTCTGGACACATTGCATACCAGTGGAGTCCTGCTACCTTATCAGAGGCATAATTTTTTTTCCACACACATGCCTCCTTCCTTCTGTCCTGTGTCACTCTTAGGTTCATAGTTTAGCTCCATGAACTCATGTCTTCCAGTAGAGATCCAACTGTATTTGGATTTTTGGTAACTTTTCTGAAGATGTAAGGGCTCCAAAGAGAAATGCATTGTATGAGTCTCACCTTCAACATCATATTGAGGTACTCTGCCTCAGCTTTTTCCACAGTCCACATTCCTGCTAAGTGCCCTACCCAGTTGTGAACAGATAGGTAAGAGAGTGAAAAGGGTGGTTTATTTTACCACTCATACCTCTTTTGTAGGAAGCAGCCTTGTGACACTGGACTGCCTTACCCATCACTTTGGGAATTACAGTAACTTTAATTTTCTCCCTCTTGAGGTTTTTATGAGACTGAGAAGAGCATGAATTCTTTGAGGGCAAGAATTCTACTAATGTATCTTTATATCCCCAATGTCAAAGAATGTATCTTTATATATATAAAGAATGTATCTTTATATTCCCAATGTACATGGGAAATAGTGGATCCCAATAATGAATAATAATGTTATTAAAGGAGAAAATTACTTTTAAATTCTAAACAACCCCTTTACAATGGCCTTTGGGATCTAACCTCTTTGGCTGCTAGGAAATGCTGTATTTTACAATAGGACAGAATTGCTAACTTTGATGTGGTCTTCAGGAATTTACCAAGCCACAACTACATCTTTCCTTCTACTTCAGATGCTAAATGCTAGCCCTAGTTGTTACCTGTGCTTCTAAACCACTGGCTATACATCAGAGTTTCATAAGATCTCCTCCTCTGGTTTAATTAATATGCTAGAGAAGCTCACAGAACTTGAGAAACTCTTTACTCACCAAATTATCAGTGTAGTACAAAAAATATTGAATGATGTAAAATAATAGTCAGATAAAGAGATATATGGGGTGAAGTCCCAAACACAGAAGCTACCGTCCTCCTGGAGTTTGAGGTCCAGCACACTGGGATGTGGAAGTGGCCTGGTTCCCCAAGCTGGAAGCTCTCTGAACCCCAACCTACTGGTGTTTTATGGAGACTTCATTATATAGTCATGTTTGATATAATCACTGGTCATTGATTCATTGGAGAATGATCCAATCTCTAGTCACCCTCCCCCTTCAGGAAGCCGGGAGGTGGGACTGAAAGTTATAACTCTGGAATCATATGGTTCTTTTGCCTGGTAACCAGCTCTCATTTTTAGGTTCAAAAGTCACCTGTTAACATAACCAAAGACATCTTTGCTGCTCTTATCACTTAGGGTGTAAGAACTCTGTGGCAGAAATGGGGATGAAGACCAAATATATATATATTTCCTATTATAAATCACAGTATTACAACAAATATCCATCAACTTACATGTGTCTTAGATGAGGAAAATAAAACTACACTTATGTATGTTTTTAAATAGATGTACAATTTATGTGTCTGTATATAAGTAACCAATTTTTATCCCCCAAAAGTGAATCCATTTATTTACTTGGAAGTGGAGAATAGGAAAGAGTGTTGTATGGGAGTCACAGTGAAACCGGACAATGAATGGATCTGGGCTGCCTATCTCTATTTGAGTCAATAAAGCAGAGACAGGGTTGAACTGTATATGTGTATTTATTCCAATATCGCCGGCACTATGGGAGAGCAAGGGGTCAAAATTAGCTCTACTACCCCCAATAAGCCAGCTACTTATATTGGGTAATAGGACAAAGATTACATGGGAAAGTAGGAATTATAGGCATCAGGAAGTAGGCAAGGTATAATGCTAACAGGTTACAGGCACTGCAGGCTAGAGGTCACAAAGGGCAGGAGCCTCCAGGATTCCATTGTTATAGGAACAAGGCTAGTGATCTTCCTCTGACCATTGGCAGTTCTCAGAAAAGAGACTGGACCAAATTCCAAAGTTAACTCCCATGTCCCAGGGGGTACAGCTCTCAGCCAGGTTAGAATGTGCTTTCTCTAATCAGAACAGAACAATCACGGTTAACAGAGCATGATTAATATTTCTTATAACTTAACTAGTCCCCACTATTCTATTTCTTCCCCTAACACCACTATTCTATTTCTGCCCCTAAAAACAGTAGGATTTAATTTAATAATGAACATGAATAGTAAAAGCTTTATTCAATACTGGCTTGTTCATAGTTGCTGTTCTCAATGTTGTATAAAGAAAAATTAATAATTACTATTTACTGAACACACAAGATGTACTAAATGCCTATATAAACTTATTCCCTTGTATTTCTGAGCTTGAAATCTTAGCAAAGATATGAAGATGTTTCAGATAAAGGAGCATTTTTTTTCATCTGATGTCATACTTAATAAATGTCAAAAGGGGTGGTAAATACCAAGAAGTAAACCATATTCCAATAATTCAGAGAGAGTTCTTCTAAATTGTTACTTATCTTCAATCACAAAACTGTCCTTAAAAATAATATTCCTTGGGCTTAAAAAAGAAAAAAGAAAAAAAATATTCCTTGGGCTTGATAATCACTAGCAATGATAGCAGTTTCCCAGAACATCATTTTATTCTGAACTTAGTATTTATACATATAATTCTTGATAGATAACTCCAAAAAAAATCTCTCTTTATTTTTTGTTTTTGTTTAACTTTATGTTAAAATGTTGATTTTTCAGATCCAAAATAAATGCTAGGATTTATCCTTCAGAAATAAATCATGTCTCAACCATGGGTGGTGGGGTCCTTAGATTTACTTGGTAATTCAGTGATTGGATTTTTTAAAATTTTTATTTGACTTAACATAGAGTCAGCTCAACAATTTATTCACTATTTCTGGCCAGGTCAATAAGCTGAGGAGGAGTATACATTTTAATAAAATGGCTATGATGACTTTTCAAAGGATTGAGGCTGAGAATGACTTGAGCCCCACATAGGCAGTTTATGGGCAATTTATTGTCATGGGGGAGCTCTGCCAAGAAAATTAAAAACAAATTCTTTCTTCCCAAAGTGCCAAATATTTCCCCATTAAGAAATTTCCACGAAATTCCGTGCAAAGTCTCTCCTGTAAAATGAGACTCCATACTTCTGCACAGCTGCAATACCTGGCAACTTCCCTAGCCCTGGGAAGCTAGTAAAGCAAACAACAACTACACCGGCTGTTGAAACCGTGAACAAGTTCTGGAAATGGCTGTGCACTGCGGCTCTCACCACAGAAAACGAAGAGCACGCCGATTTTATTACCTGTGCACTCTCAACTAGCAGGATGCTACTTAAAAGATGATCAGAACAGTGGTTTATTACAGGCATCTTATGTACCTTGGTAGAAGCAATCGGTTTTTGTTTTCCTTTGCTATAATTCTTGACCCTCTCAGCAAGGATGACTAAGCAATGCTAATTGAAGAAATCGGTAATGTGTGCTTAGAAGTGCTAGGATTCAGGCAGCAGAGACAAGCATAAGTGTTCCCTAAGAGTTTTCTTCCTCTCCCTTTCTAGGAGAACTAGAAGTGCCATCTTGTGAACTAAAAGTGCCCCTAACTGACACTGAAAATTAAAGATGAATGTTCTGCATATCAACTGCAATACAAATCACTCTGTTATCCTCCTGAGTTTGCAGAGAAGATAACTTTGACTTTATTTGCTATAGGGCGGTGTATCTTTCTGGCATCTTCCACAGCACTGTGCTGTTCTGGACTCTGTCCAGAGTCAACAGCTGAGCAGCATGATGTAGCCTATGATTCAAAGGCCCAGGGCAGAAGGGAAATAATTCCCCAGTGCCACTTTGTATTATCTTGCTTTTTACATAAATAAATCAACATCCTCTGAAAGATATTTGACCGTGTAGGTAGTAAATTTAAGAAGTTTGCTTCATGTGAAGATGAAACAAGTGTTATTACGCCCTTTAAAAATTGGTCAATGTTGAGAGAAGAACCACACATGTCAGAAATTACTTTTAAGATACACATTTGGGGGGGGGGGAAAACACTGTAATAGGAATGTCAGGTTCTCTCATGATGGATTTTTTCCACAAACATATTTTTTTTTATTACTCTAAAAATATAACTGCCTTAGTGAGTAAAATTTAAAAAAAAACACATTTTGCTAAGTTGTGTATGTTTTATTCACTGAGCTTAGAAAATAGATTTTAAGATGTATTTAACTTCTTAATGCATTTAAAATGAAAATTAACCTGTAATACACAAGGCTACAGCAGACCAGCTTTCCAGTTGTGCATTGAAAAATCCACCTGGGGACTGAGCCCGATACCCAGGCATGTGCCCTGACCGGGAATCGAACCGTGATCTCCGTGAATCATAGGTCAATGCTCAGCTGCTGAGCCACGCCCGGCCAGGCCAATTCCTGATTCTTAAATAGACTTGACATTCAGTGTTGGAAACATATAGGATATATTGCTACTACTTAGTCTAGAAGGAAAAAAATGAGTCTTGGGTCTACTTTTAAAATTATGAGGTACCATAAAAATCTTGGCATTCTGAGGCCTCTCCCTTCCTAATTTGAAAAGGGATAGAGAATTTGAAACAGGATAGAAATCTCATTTTTATGATCAACTGTATTCAGCATGATCTACAGCAAAGTTTCTCAACACTGCCACTATGAGCATTATGGGCCAGACCATTTTTGCCTGGATGTATCCTGTGCTCTGTGGATGCTTAGCAGCTTCCCTTGCCTATACCCACAAAGTGCCAGTAGCACCCCCAAATTGTGACGTTCAGTAATGTCTCCAGAGATTATCAAATATCCTGGGGAAGAGGGGAAGTCATTTCTTGCTGACAACTGCTGCTTTAGGGGAAGGAAAATGTAACCTCTGGAAATTTGAAAAGCACTTTTCCATTCTCGTGTAGAATCATGTCCACCAGGTTGACACAGTTGACACAACCGACTCTCCCAGTAATGAAAATGTGCTCTGCTCTTTCTCCTTTATCTTCTGTGTGTTTTCTGGGTCTCATCTTGGCTGCTTATTTATTGTCTTCTCTTCATCTTTCTTCATGTCACAGAGTGAGTCTAGTAAGATTCAAGTCTAGATGCTTTTCTATGTTTCCCCTCTCTTTCACCAGGTAATTTCATTCATGATCGTGGTTTGCTTAATACAGGTTTTCTCCTTTGTTCAGACTTTTCTAAACTCCAGATGTCTACCTATATTCTGGGAACTATGAATTAATTAATACTTGAAACTTACTGTAAAATCCACTTACCTAAAATGACCTGATTTCTCTAAATCCCTTTATATTTTTTATGTTCTTAGTTATTATTTTCCTTACCAGCTTCCAGTTGTCTCTGGTTTTAAAATAAAAGGTTATCTCATCATTATAATCAATATACAGTTAGCTGCCCATAAATTCAGTTAAGCATCTTGGTCAGTCATTTCTGCCTTAGAAAAGCCTCTTACACCTACACCCTCTTTCAGTGACCTCTGCATTTATTCTAATCCAAGCTC
The DNA here is from genome assembly GCF_964146895.1 of Miniopterus schreibersii. Classification (NCBI taxonomy): domain Eukaryota; kingdom Metazoa; phylum Chordata; class Mammalia; order Chiroptera; family Miniopteridae; genus Miniopterus; species Miniopterus schreibersii. The sequence goes on from NC_138108.1 coordinate 60,753,337, forward strand.
TTATTTCTGCTTGCCTTTCATTTAACAATATCTTACCAGTTGCCTCCCTGTCATTTCTTATATGAAGATTAATGGATAGAAACCTCATTTAAATTAAAGTTGTGAGGGCCTATACAGGGAGTTCTCGTGCCCTACCACTCAGTCGATTACCCCAAACAGGAAGAGATATACTTTCCTTCTCCAATAGGAGGATGTTTTTCTACTCTGCTACTCTAGCAGGAAAAAGAAAGATCTTCTTTCCAGCCAGGCAACCGCTCATCTAATGAAAGACTGTAACAACTCAGCCAATGAAAAGCCACTACACTTCAAACTCCAAGTTTCCTCCCATGGATTCTTTGTTTACAACAGGCCCTCTGAACTTCCTCTTTTCTCTATGAAAGAACATGCCTTTCCTTTGTCCTCTGGACTTGCCTGAGTTTATTTCACACTAGACCACATGTTTCAGATTGCAGTTCTTTTTTTTTTTTTTTTTAACATGTTTTTATTGATTTTAGAGATAGAAGGAGGGAGGAGAGAGTGAAACATACATGGATCAGATGCTTTCTGTACGCCCCCTACTGGGAATCGACCCTGCAACCCCGGCACATGCCCTGACCGGGAATCAAACCAGCAACCTCACAGTGCATGGGATGACTCTCAACCAACTGAGCCACTCTGGCGAGGGCCCAGATTGCAGTTCTCTCTTGTTCCATATAAACCCATTTTGCTGGAGAAATATCTGGCTCTCTATTTCTTTAAGGTCAACACCTGTTTCTCCCTAGCTGAATGGTTATACAAGAGGGCCCTTCCTAAAGCTTAAGTTTGATTATGTCTTTCTTCCTTCTCAAAACTACTCTTAGTTGCTCCCTTGTTCTTAGATGGTTAAGACCTCATTATTATTATATTATTATGGGGGGAGGGCTGTGGTAGGCAGCTAAACATACATGAGCAGAGCAAGGACGCTGGGCCAGGTATAGAAGGTCACCAGGGTGGAAAGTTCCAGGTGCCTATTAAGGACAGTTGTAGGGTGGGACCTGGCCTGCAAGGTCGCCATTCCTCCTAGCCTATTGCTGGTCATGCAGTTTGGATCCCCTGACCTTTCTTTCCTAGAGATAACATCTAGGTTTCAGTTGTATTTCAGCCCCAGGCCCAGAAAAGCAGCAAAACCAGAAAAGCAACTCCAAGGCTGACCTCAGGACCAGCTGCATTGGATAACGTCTGCCTGCGCTTACAGACCAATCTATTAATGTAGACCTTGGCTCTGAAATGACACACCTGGGAAATTGCTAAATATTTTATTGAGATCTTCCCCTGGGACGTCCCCTAAAATCTCCACCCTTAAAACCCTTAGGATGGAGGACCCAGTGTGGTCCCCCTCCCGGAATCAAGCCCTCACCTTTTGCTTCCCCCTTACACTTCCCCTCTCCCAGGAATGTTACCATTACCTTCCTCATTCCCAAGCTCGAAGAGCCCTTCCTTTGCTTCTATAACCTGTTTCTTAAGCCCATTTCTTCTACTAATTACTTCTTCCACCTCTGTGATTTTATAAATAAATGTTTTCTCATAGTTTGAGTCTTGGCTCTGAATTCTTTCCTAGCCAGGACCCAAGTACCAAGGTTGCTGAACCCAGGTCCGGTTTGACCCCATGGGTCCCACACCTAGTGCCATTCCCACTGCCTACAACAAAACTATGTTTATTTACACCTTTTTCATATGTGGAATTATTTCCTAGTATGTTTGCTTTAAAAATTCAGTTTAAAAATTTTTAAGTGATATTAGTACTTAAGGGATTGCAAGATTGAATTATATATAAAATTATGATCAAATCTTAATTTTATTTTATAATTTCAATATAGATTAATAACGAAGATGTTAACAGTAAAAATTGTAATAGCAAATATTTATTGAGAACTTATTCTATGCCAGACACTAGTAGGCATAGTTCAATTTGTGAGTTTGTCTCTCAAATTGAGGTATTAACTCAGTTAGTCTACACAGTACCTCTGTGGGATAATCATTATTAAGTTCCCATTTTTTTAGGTAAGGAAAGAGTCACAGAGAATATATATATTCTTGACATATGTTCGTGTATTTTTTTTAAGTATAAACACCACACACACATTAATATAATTGTGTTGTTTTCTGAAGGAAAGGCACACCACTATTTAGCCAGCATATTTTCTCTTTGTTTTATAATGGATATAATCCAGTTCCTGTCTAATAATTGTCTTCCCTGAAATGCCCATTTTTCTCCAGAAATGGTCTTTGAATGGAATGTTCTAGCTGAGGGGCTCGCTGTTGTAATGGTTCCCGCAGCCATCAGTACATTAGCTCCAACTGCTGCTGTAGCCATTGCCATTTACATTTCTCCCGGGAGGATTCGCATGAGAAAAGGAAACTGTTAGTGCTAAGTGTGTGCCAGGTTTGAATATACTCTCTAAACACATTCTAGCTGAGCTTAGAATGAGAATATTTTCTCTTATTTTTCAGTGGGCAAAAATACTATATTATAGACTACAAAACTTGAGCACATTACAATAAAAATAGTGGTAGAGTAAAAATACACACTCTTATGAGGACAGAAAAGATTTCATTTGGAACACTAGTTTTGAAACTAGACTCTGCTTCCCTACGTTTAAATACTGAGAAGCCACAGGGGCAAAAAAATCCAATTTAGTCACTGGACCCTGACTTTTTCCAGCTTGGTTTTTCCTGACACTTGGTAACAAACATTCTTATAATTTCAACTAAGGAGTTTTGAATTAATTTAAAATGAGTATTTTAGTAAACTTCATTTTTATCTTAAATTGCCTTTCTTGTCTTAAAGCCACATATGTGAATATATATGTTCCTACACATATATTTCTCTTTTTAAAAAATTATAGAACACTTCAGTTTTGCTGAAAGTTACATTCAAAGTTGTAAGTAGGGTTTTGGCAAGTCGTAAGCGAAGAAGACTGGGAGTCATGCTAGTCTTTGGAAATTAAACTCTTTATCTTCCAAATGTGTTGTTATTGCTTCTGAATGAGAGAGTTAAAGGCTGGAACCTGCTGCTAAATGGCCCTGCTCAATATGTTTATAGGTGCAGCTCGAAGGGAATCCGCAGAACTACTCCTAGGTTTTGTGCAAGTAGGTGATGCTTCACAGTCAATATGGGGAAGTCTGGCATACTCCTCAGAGAAGACATGGTGCAGTGTAAGCTTGAGCACAATTGGGAAAGGCATAATTAGAAAATGGAATCAGCATAACTGAAGAAATGTAAAATGTTACAAAATAAGCCAGTCAGAGAAAGGCAAGTACCATGATTTCACTTACATGTGGAATCTCATGAACAAAATAAACTAACAAAGTGGAGACAGACTTGTGGATACAGAGAACAGACTGACAGCTGGGGGTGGTGGGGTAGTTGGGGGCTGGGTAAGAAGGGTGAAGGGATTAAGCAAAGGAAATAAAAGAAAGACTCATGGACACAGATAACAGCATGGTGACTACCAGAGGGGAGGGGGACTGGGGACAGGTAGGAGAATAAAGGGGTGATAAAAGGTGATGGAAGGAGATTCAACTCCGGATGGTAAACACACAATACAATATACAGGTGACTTACTGTAGAATTATATACCTGAATCCTATATAATTTTATTAACCAATGTCATCCCAATTAATTCAGTTTTAAAAAAAGACATTCAAACAATATAGCTGTGAATGAAAAGGGGACACATGCTAACCTGACAAGCTCAGGGAAGGCCTGCATGGTGGCCTTCAAACTCAGAGACCGAAAATAACCACAAAGGATGGTCTGAAATTAAAACCTTTTAACTAAAGATCAGTTTACGGTGGGTAGTCATGTCCTAGGCTGGTATCTTCCCTGACAAAGGTCAATCTTTACCTTAACCAAGCCTGTCTATTGTCTTTTTGCATCTATGATAACATATCGTTGGAATGTCAAAGTAATTTTCCTTTCCTGCCCCCTCCCCCGCCCCTCAAAACACAGGCACTGCTCTGTGGAAACCACATATCCCCTCATAGTTATGCAGTTAATTTTTGACTATTAATTATCTTGCACCCACCTAAGTAAAAGAAGTGTGCCTATCATTTTACATTTTATGCATTTCCAGAGGTTTCGCTCTTTGCTTTCTCCTGATTTCCTAATCTATCACCAATGCATTTCATGTAACTCACTTACATATCCTCTGTTGACTGTAATGTATAAAACAAAGCACAAAACTGCCTTTCTCTGGAGTATTATCTCAGTCTGTTGAGGTTTTGGCTTCCTGACAATTGTCCACAGTTTGGCTCAAATAAACTCACAAAATTCTTCACAGGTTTGAATGTTTCTGATGTTAACATAGTCCTGGCCAGTGTGGCTCAGTTGGTTGGAGTGTTATCCTGCAGTACACCAAAAGGCTGCAGATTCAATTCCTGGTGAAGCCCATACCCAGGTTTCAGGTTTGAGCCCAGGTTGGGACATGTGCCCAGGAGGCAATCGATTGATATTTCTCTCTCACATCAATATTTCTCTCTTTCTCTCTTTCCCTTCTTCTCTCTAAATTAATAAAAAAATAAAAATAAAAGTAAAATAAAGCAAGAAACTATGAGTAAAGAGTCTAGAAAGAGAATGAAACTAAATGGAAGACATTCTAATAATATCTTGCAAACCACAGCCTTCTGGAATTTTAAATCAGAAATATTACAGCAGAGTAAACCCAGATATAAGTGACTTAAATAGCAATTCCAGAATCCCACAAAACCATCCATCTATGCTTCCATTTATCCAGTTAGTGTAATTGGTAAACCAAATACAGTGTTATGGCCCTCTGACCATCTGAGACACAAGAAGTCAGACTTATAAATCACAAAGGTACTATTAAAAGCAATATTGAAAAATTTAATGAGATGGGATAATCCAAAGAGACAGTCTTGGTAAATGATTAAGTGACTGTTATGTTTTTTATTAGGTTTAGTGCTTCTGGTATATGTATTATTATTGTAGTGTGTAAAAGTGATATGAGAGGAATTGTTTTCTCCTAGGTAATTCCACCCTTTTGCCTCTGAACAAAAAGAAAAACACTACTTTGTTTTCCAACTCTTACCAATTCCACATACATTTTTCCTCTGTTTTCTATTTTTTTGCTTGTTTCTCAAAGTTCTAAATCTAAGAGAGTTGAGGACTGAATGTTCATGGCTAGGAAGTATAAGATATTGAAAGACTGTGTTGAATCATTGCAATGAATTGTACTCCTTAACATCACCCTAGGTATTGAGTACATAGCTGTGGTAGATTGATAGCATTGATGGTCTAAACACTTCATCCATATTTATATCCACATACTTTGCAATTCCACTGAAAAGAGTTGGGGTCTTTTTGCCCATTCCTTGAATCTGGTAGTGGACATGTGATTTGCTTTAGCTAAAAGGATGTTATCAGTTTTCATAAAAGCAAAGGCCTGCCCTTGCTGGTGTGTCTTACTTGGTTGGGTGTCTTCCTGTGCACCAAGAGACTGTGGATTTCATCCCAGTCAGGGTACATACCCAGGTTGTAGGCTCGATTCCTGATGGGGGGGGGCATGCAGGAGGCAGCCAATCAATGTTTCTCTCTCTCTCCCCCTCTCCATTCCTATCCCTTTCTAAAAATCAATAAAAAAATCTTAAATAAACAAACAAAACACAAAAAAGCAAAGACTGCTTTTACATGTATACTGACTCCCTTGGAAGCCTGCCACATTAGGAGATGTGGAGGACAGGATGAGAGACCAGGTGGGGCAGAGTTCAATGATCCATGCCAACAACCTTCCAGATCAAGCAGCCCCTAGATTACTAAATAGATGACCACAGATGCATTTAAGGACTCAGCAGGGCCCAGGAGATACCAACAAAGATGAACAGAATTCTTAGCCTACCTATAGGTATGTAAGAAATGATAAATGATTGTTGTATTAAGCTACTGAAGTTTTGGGATGTTTGCTAAGCAGCAATAGCTAACATACAGCATTTCAAAGATTTATACTGAGTCTTTAAAAGGAACAACTTTGGTACTTTAATGAACACTCAGTTTTATCCTGTGCCAGAGTGTAATTTAAGCAAATTATTAATATTAACATATATTTTTATTCTCACATTCTCTAATGTCAATATTAAAGTCAACATTTTAAAATTTAAAAACTGAGAAACAGAAAGGTTAAATGATTTGCTCAGTATCACATATTCAGTAAAACCTGTCTTTCAACCCAGGTAATGTGGCCCAGAACATGAGATTTTAGCTACTAAGCTATATTAAATAAGACACCCACGATTCTGGTAAAGTATTGCCTTTTTCGGGCATAGGCTAAGATTTTGCTTCTTTAAGAATTTTCTACAATGCGATCATTTTTCTATTACTTCTGATATTTTTATATAAGCCATTGAGATAAGTTCACAGATTGCTTCCTAGGATCCAAAATAGCCCAACAAATGAATAATATCATTTTGAAAAATTATCTAGCATATTGAATAAATATAGTCTACTCTCTTGCTCTAGCATTCTATGAATATGAATGCTTATCAACGTGTCAAAAAATATAAATGTTCAACTATTTTTAAGAAGGAAGATTATTTAATCTAATCAATATTCTCCCCCTCTACTCTTGACTTTTGTGGGTTTTGTTTGTTTGTTTAGCCATTTTTGAGAGCAAAACTTAAATACCCTATCATATACTAGGCAAGAATAGAGCCCACTGGCCGTGGAGCAGTGAATCCAGAGAAACATCCATGTGGGAATCAAACAGGAAATCCTAACACCTGACTGACTCCACCTGTTCGCCCTGACTCCTTCCAGGAGCATCAGAGATAATTAACAAGGTATCATGTCCACTTCCCATGTGGGGTCTATTTCATAGTTCTAGGGACTGGAGCTGGCTGGGTGATTATTCCCCAATGTTTGAGGGAAGATATTTGCTTAAACCTGTGATATCTCTAGAGGAGAGTGAAAAATATATCAAAAATCACCGGACGAGTAAAGAAAATACTAAAAATAATTGGGGGAGGAGAGGAGACAGATTCTGTATTTTAATATACAAAATAAATGAGTCTGTATTTTGGAAAGAGACCAGTCGTATGTGAAGAGCTGAGTAAGACCTTCCGAGTCGGATGACAGTTGTTCATTCCCTGCTGCTCACCACAGTGTGGAACATGAGAGCAATGGGACCCTCACTGGATTTAAAGGGCCATAAATATAGACCAAATAAAAAGAAATATTTTCTTACACAGCATACAGTTAAGCTGCAGAATTTCTGGCTAGGGGGACATTTAATTAAATAATCTACACAGATAGAATTAGGAAATTTTATGGCCACTAATAACATTTTCAGTGTTACAAAGTGAATATAGTAAAGGTAAATCAACACTTATCCCTCAAGCATAAACTCATAGTCCATAGCAGATACGAAGAATTTTGTTTCCAACTGCCAATAACCCTGGACCACCCAGTAAACCCCACTGACTTCCTTATGAGCAACAGGAGAGAACCTTTCCTTCAATTGTAAAAAACGACCCCCACGCAAAATACGACATTGATACAAGAAACATTAATGGTTAAATCCATATTGGCAAACTTTTGAGATAACTATTTTTCTATTATGTTTTATACCAAGAAAGTTTTATAGCAGGAAAATCTATGAAAGTAGGAAAAAATAAATTAGAGAAGGTAAAGGTAGATGTGAAAATTTTCATATAATAAAAAAGGTAGAGTTTAATAATTTACTGCCACTCAGAATTGGTTTTATTTTCTGATAGCTAACTTTGGTTATTGAAATATGAGGAGAGTGTTTTCTTAGAGAGAAATGTGGGGATACTAAATGTATTAGTATGATTGGGTTGCCATAAGGAAATACCATAGACTGGATGACTTAAGCAACAGAAATTCATTTTTTCCCCACAACTCTGATGCCTGGAAGTTTGAGATAGGGTGCCAGAATGTTAGAACTCCAGTGAGGACCCTCTTCCTGGATGGCAGACTGCCATTGTCTCACTGTGTCCTCTTATAATAGAGAGAAAGAGAGAGAGAGAGAGAGAGAGAGAGAGAGAGAGAGAGAGAGAAAGAGAAAAGTAAGCCACTTGATTTCTCTTCTTACAATGGCACTAATCCCATCCCATAATAAGGAGGACTCCATTCTCACTATCCCATCTCAACCTAATTACCTCCCAAGGGCCCCGTTTCCAAATACCATCACATTGGGGTTAGGGCATCAACACATGAATTTTGGTGGACACAATTCAGTCCATAGCACTAATATTTACTAAATACCTAGTTTAATCAATAAATAAACCAAATTTCATAGCATCCAACTTCTATTACTTATTAGGCAACATTCTGGGCATTGGACAGACAAAGGTAAAAAAAAATATCCTTCATCTTCAATTGTGTTTTTAGTTTAGTTGGGGAAGTACATATACAAATAAAGATCCTAATGCAATGTTTTAAATAACTTAAACCTTAAAGAGAGGGTATCCCCAATGCTTTGGGATCACAGAAGGGAAAGAGGGTGGTAGGGAAAACTAACATCATGGCTTAAAGTGTGAGTTACAGCTTGTCAAACAGACATGAGTATTTCAAAGAGAGTTGGAGGGTTAACTGCAATTCCATATCCAGGCGTATGGACAGAATATTCAGATTCTAGACATGGCTGGTAATGCAGTGTGGCTGAATCACGTCACGAGTGACAGGGAACTGATGACATTCATCTGAAAAGGTTGACTGAGAAAAATGGGAGACCAATTGCTTTCTGCAGAACATTATGAAGTCACATTTCTAGACTAGAGGATCAACAATAGTAAAAGATAAAAATTATTCAACAATTGTTCTCACATTTTCTACAAGTATTAAGAAATTCCTTGCACGGTCACCGGTTTGTAATATTTACTCCTCCAGAATTTTAGAATGACATTGACAATAGAAGGATCTGGAGCACCTACACAATTTTAGGGCATCTGCACCAAAAGCTTAGTGTGTGATGGAGACATGGCTACCAACTCCTAGGCGGATGGGTTATGGTTCTTTATACAATTGCTGAAAATAAAGATAACTGAAAATCATACTAGGAAGGGAGTTGACCATACTGAATCAAACTGAATTGGCGTAGACAACTGAAAGTTCCTTCTGATTCACTTTTTTTTTTTTTTTTAAATCCTTACCCAAGGATTTGTTTTTACTGATTTTAGAGAGAGAGGAAGGGAGAGAGAGAAACATCAGTGTAATAGAGAAACATCAAATTATGAGTCTTTAGAAAGAATATCAAATATTAGAAATTTGTATTATAGACATAGCTTGAGTCATAAATATTTATTATTTTTCTTGATGAAATAGACTGTAATTTCTCTCTTTGCTGCAGTAAACTTTATTTGAATTATTTTAAAAATCAGTTAACATAGTTTCTAATTAAAATTTTTATATTTTTTTCCCTTATAAAGTATAAAGCTAAAATTTAAATGAAAAATATTTCTATTCTTTAATTGTGTCACATTTGTGTCTTAGAAGACTGGGGAATTCTCTTGTTTTAAAGGAATAAAATCTTTTAAATAATGAGAAAATCAAAATGAACTCAGATTATCATCTACAAAGAAGAAAATTATAATATTTTAACAGTCTTTTGTTCTCTTTACTCAACCCATCTTTTTTAAGCTTATTTCTTTGTTATAGTCAAATAAACAAAAGTACCCTAGATCTATGTGTTTAAATAAAGCTTTGGCCACTGACCAGTAATTTATACATACTTATCTGGTATTAAATGAGCACCATCTACATTCTTACCTTACTTACCATTATGGTTTTCTGTAGGAAACATACCCATTTATCCTGGATAACCTACTTTAGTAATTTTTTAAAAAGTCTTTACCTTCTTCATATTTAACTCCATCACATAAATGTAAGCACAACTTTTCATATTTATTTCTAAATCTGAAGAGCATGGTTCTAGAAGACAGAAATTTGTTTCTAAAAATACTTTACCAAGTAAACAAAAAACCAAAAAAAATTAACTAAAGTACCATTAATGAAGCAGAAATCATCTCCCATAGAGTAAGTTTTTAAGGATAATCTTATTTAATGTTTTCCAAAATGACTCAACCCTAATCCTATTTTTGCCAGTTTCGGTGCTTCCTTCATAAATTTTTTTGTAATGTTAACCATAAAAAAACTTTTAAGGTGCTTTTAGGAAATTCACTAGTTATCACTTTTAAACATCAAAATAGAACTTACAGTGCCTACAGTCATTCTTTTTTGACTACTTCCTTCCTTTTTTTTCCTATTTAAATTGTGAATGTTATTAAAAAATACAATAAAGTTATGTAATGGAACTTAAACACACTTTATTGCAACAATATAAGTTCCATGTATAGTTATAAGCAATATGGCTGTACTTAATAATTTTACATTACAAGCATAATTATGGTATCAAATTAGTAATTTTCACAAAGTACTTGCATTAGAAATGTGTATGATACAATATATTTCAATTCTCAGTTGCACAGGAAAATAACAACTTTCTAATAGGAGGACTGGGGATACAGTTCTTACACTCAGATCTGATTGTCCTGCTTTATACAAAACTTAGACTCCTAGTCCTAGAATTTTAGAGCTTGAAGAGACCTTAGCTATCTCATAGTTTAACAACTTCATTTTACAGGAAAGAAAGTAGAAGTTAAGGGAAGTTATTTGACTTGCATAGAAAGTTAGTGGCAAAGCTAGAATAGAAATCATTTAACTTTCTCAGACCACAAGAGGAGGCTGGGCAAAAGATTTAGATTTGGAAACCCCGTGCACAGAAAGGGGACTTAAAGCTATTGGGTTGAACTCGGTCAACAAAGGATGGAAGAAAAAGAGCCTCCAACCTGTAGTCAGAAGAGGAGGGACCAGTAAAGAAGGCTGCAGAGGTATCAGTAGAATGACAAGAAAACCAAGAAAATGTGGGATCGTTGAACCCAAGAAAAAAACTAATGGCTCGGTCTGTATTAAATGCTGTGAAACAGCAGCAGGGAAATCACTGGTTTCCCGACAACTGAGCTTTGACTGGTGGTTAGGACCAGAGCTTGGATGGAGTAGAGAGAGGCGGGAAAGTGGAGAAGGTGACTGCAGGGATTAGGCTCAGGATGTTTGTTTCTATGGTGGCAGTCGTTGTGTGGAAAGGAGAGGTTAAATGACATTTTCATTAAGCTACTTCTTCAAGTTTCTACTCCCAGATACAAAAAAACGACAACAACAAAGATTAAATTGGTTCGGGAAGTGAGCTTGAGCTTTCTTAAAGCACTTTGTTTGGGGAGTGGGGGGCAATCATCCTTTAACCACCCAACCCAGAATGAAATGTGTGCTCAATTTATAAAATGCCCTGGAATCCCAGAAGGTGAGGGACCAAACTTTTTCATTCTCTGTTCTGTCTCAGCCTAAAGTCCTAGCCAGGCCCTCAGAAAACAATCCTTGTTTTTTTCTCTCTGCAAAGCCCTCACTAGGGCGCTCCGCATCTAGAGCAGTCCACCTTAAAGACTCGTTTCTTTGAGCAGGGAGCTCATCAGTATCGCAGGGCCTAGCAGGCGGCTCGGAGGCCGGTCCGCTAATGAAATGTTAATGACTGAATCAGACCTGCCAGGCCGGGGTAGGAGGCCCTGCTGTGAGTCCATTAGCATGGGCAGACCCCGCTGAGGGACAGGTAAACAGTGCACACGGGGAGGAAACGCCCCCCGCAAGGCTGGGAGGGTTACACAGGTGCTTCCACATGCAGAATGACACTTCCCTGAAATAGGATTAGTTTATTTAGGAAAGCTAATCCCAGTCACTATATTTCTTCAGACAGAAATAAAGAGCACAAGATGGATGACGCACTCATTCAAGAGTGTTTTGATTTTTTAAGTTCCAATATTGCACAATTGTTTTTGCAAAACTTTCTAGGGTGTCTTATATTTGTTAGATGCCAGTTATTCCCAATAACTATTGTTCTTCTTTTCCTCTCATCTTGATCTTTTAATGGATTTTAAAATGTTTTTTCTTATACTCCCTTTTTAAACAGTTATGTTTGCTTTTATGCTTCAAGGAGGTCCTAGATTATTTTCAATACTGCCCATCCATTTTGAAAAGGGGGTAAACATAGGGAAATTTAGGACACAATTTTTATCTTTGACTAATATAAACTGATTGTGGAATTCACTCCTGAAATGTAAATATAAATCATGTGGCATATAAAGTGAAAGCTGTTATGTATTAACGTCTAGCTCAATTCAATAATATATTGTTCTTGTAATAAGCTTGAAGATTTACCATTTTTATTTAAACATATATTGTAATTCAATAATATTTGAATTGCAGCAACTTGATGTGAGGCAAAAATAATTGCCATCTCAGGTTATTACAAAAGACAGAATAGCTAAGTCTAATTCTATTAGATTTCTTTATTACGTCTACTGTGGGTCTTATTATTGTCCCGTGTTCATATTCGGATCTCTAACCACTGTTAAAAATAATGTATATGTGGTTTGAGCATTGGACCTTAGGGCTTACTAGGCATATGTTTTAGAAATACATATATAAAAAAGCTACAAAACATCAGTATCATATCACTGCTTCTGTTAAAATGTTCTATAGCAAATAAAGTAGTTCAATAACATGGATTGCAAGTTATGCTTAACCTCAGACATCTTTCCAGGTCCTTAGTTCTATATTTACTAATAATTATTTATGTGGTTCTAGAAAAGTCCTTTACCTTTCAGGAATTAAAAAAATATATATTTAAAAAGAAAGTTTTTTAAAGGATAGTGAACTTTTCTAAAGGATGTTAAACTTTACATTTACATGAACTTAAAGTTTACATCATTTTAGTTCTGATACATTAAAAATTAAGAAGTGGAAATAGGAAATGAGAGAAAGTAAACTTAAAAGGTGAATTTCAAATCTATCAACTAACTCTGCTTCACAAAAAAAAAAGTCATATCAAGGGAACCCAAGTTCACAGGAAAAAATATAGTCTACATGTGCACAAAATAAATATTTCAACAGAATTTACAAATACAATAAATCATATACCATATTGTTTGAACAAACTGTGCTCTAGTACTGCCCTTAAGAGGTCAGATTTGAAAGGCACAAATGAAAATACTATCATGTTTCTTTTCTAAAACCTAAATGTTGTATTATTATGCAAATCATTTGCTCCTTGATTAGCATGTCTGGAGTGCTGTGCTTAACTTTAGACCTTAAAATACAGGTACGCACACATGCACTCCCACATACACACACATGCACATCACCATGTTGGTCCTGGAAATTCTTGTCAGTTTTCTTATTTTGTCTGAGTTTGCTATCCAAATTCAAGGGGAGAAGTGCACAGTGTTTGCAAATAGCAAGCATGACACCTGAGTTGAAATTCAGAACATGAAATGAATTGGCCTCAAAAGATGAGATCAGTGACAAATAGTAATCCTTGACAACAAGTATCATTTTGATTATAGCTAATGGAATGCTTTTCTTAATTCAGAACTTTCAGAGTCTGTAAACATTGCCTCACAATTTTAAATGGATAAGAAGGAGAAATCCATCAAGTCCAAACGGTATAGTGATAACTATGAATATATAATTTATGAATAATATTTGGAAGTATTTTATGAAAGAGCTAAAGATCAAGTATGGTATATACTGATAGTTTAAACATCATATGAGTTACTACAAAATAATAGGCTCATAAAATCACTCACAACAATAACAATGAGCTTAAAGCCTATTTGAAGCAGTAGGCTATGAGCTTTGAATTGTATCTCAGCATTTAAGATTGGATTTCTGTTTTTCCTGGGCAATTATTGACTCCAGAATCAAACATCAAAAAGCTTTTATAATGTGAAACGTATCCCCAAAGTTTTTTTTTTTTTTTTTTTTTTTCAGTTAAGTATTCATTATTTTTTTTTTAGAATAATGAACAAACTACCATTAAAGATTAATTCAGTACAAAATTTCAAGAGAAGAGTCTAAACATATCTATTATTTTTCAATCAGTATAACTTCCCATTAGCAATATATATGCAATCATCCCCAAGAGACGGTGTTTAAGGAGAGACCTGAATGATATCTTATTGGGGTAGAGCTTTAAGGCACAGGGCAAAGCAAGCACTGTGAGCCCAACATGGGCACAGAGTTGTCGAATTTCTGGAAAGGCAAGTAGGCTAGGGTGGCTAATGCAGAACGAGGGTCAGTGGGGAGTCTTTTTAGAATAAGCCCATTAAGCAATAGAAAAGATACACAAGGATTTGGGGGTTTCATTCACAGTGAATTTGGAAGACACCAGCCATTACCACAACTTCATTGCATAGTTTAAATGCCATAAGAGGTAAAAAGTAAATTAATATGGAGATTGAAAAGAAGAATGACAGAATGTCTGACTATAATAAGAGTGTAGAATTGTTGAAGAAGACTGGGGAGGGTCAAGAACCTGCAACCAAGAGGAAACTATGATCACATTAGTTGCTGGTGTATAAAAAAGCCTTTGTAATCTAGAAATCATCATGCATACTTTATCAGCTATTTAGCAATGTAATACATCCTATTCTTCCTGTAAATTATTACTAAGTATAACATGACTTGATATAGGTAAACTTCAAAATGCCTTCAGATCACTTGACAGAGAGAGAGGAATGGAAAATCCAGCCCACTGCAGACATGGTAGGGAAAAGATATCAGGAAGGCTACACAGAGGACAGGAATCTGGAAAGCCAGTTACCTCATTGGACTCGAACCTGCCATTTCCCAGGGACAATAACATTTTCTGCTTTCCTCCTCGGAATATCTTTAACCCAGAAGAGCTCCTTTGATCAGAGGGGCAAAAATGATCTGTATCTGGTTTAGAGGGATCCTGCAGAGGTTCATATTTACTTGTCTGTTCTGAAGCATCCTTCCTCCTTTGCAAGTACTTTTCAGTTGCTCTGCTGTTTTTCAGGAGCACATTTAACTTCCAGTTAGATTTTATTTTGTAAATGCCTTCCACTTAAAACTGGTTTCTTGAGCTTTCTGGTATATCCTATGTGAAGGAAAAAGGAAAGATGATATTTTTCCTCCAGATTAATCAGCTCAGCAGAACTTGTCAGTGGTGACTATAACTGTGTTTTTAGGTAGAACTCCAGGTGTTCAGGCACGGCAATTAATCAGCCTCTTACTAAAAACATGACTACTGAATTATCATACCTGCTGGTTATATTCCAGCAATTCTGAAGGGGAGTTCTGAGGTGAAATACACATAGATAATTTCTATAAATACCCTGACTCATCACAAGCTCTGAGGAAAGAAGGTAAATAATTGTTGAGTCCTTACTTTGTACTATATTCTTTATACGGATGATTTCATTTTAGCTTCACAAATCACTGTGAATTAATCTCTATTTTGAGATGAAGAAGAAACTGAAGCTCAGGAAATTAGTCAGCTGAGATTTGAGCTACATGGCTCAAAAGACCAAGTCCTGCTCACTAGGCCACTGTCTATGGGCTTTTATACATTATGGGTTTCTGGATCTTCACCCGAAGTATCCTGACTGGGTGGGATGAGATGGCACTCGGGACTGTTTGTAATAAGCTTTCCAGGAGGTTTCTCTAACCGATCAGTTTTGTCAATCACAGAAACTGGCTGTGCTGCCTCTTAGAGAGTAGACATATCATCCCAGTGTGTGAAAGCACACAAAAAAATCAACTCCCCTACACGTGCACACGTGCACATACACACACACACACACACAAACCCACACCAAATACACACACACACACTTGTAAAAAGACAATGCACCAAGGATACGATGCAGTAAATAAAAGAAGTTTTTTTGAATTGTCAGAAATATGTCTTCAACTCCTCAGGATAAGACAACGCATGAATATACAATTGCAAAGGGAAAGATATAAATAAGAGTATAAAGTGATGGTGACACAAGTTGTGTGGGAATGTATCTTAGAGGGTCAGGAAAAAAACAGAATAGACAAGGAAATCTTCAAATGGAAAATAACTCTGGATGAGAGCGGAAAGTGAGAAAAAATGAAAGTGAGGTGCTGACTGGCGGGGAGACATTAAATTCCCTCCCCTCCATTCCCGTGTCAGTGACTGGCTTCCTGAAAGGTGGAAAGTAGGAGGGTCTCTATGATACCAAACCAAAGAAATGGAGCTGATATCTTTGTGGAAGAGATATGTCAATTAGCCTGGGGTGAGCTGAGTTTTTATTTAGTCGGTGGAGTTCTGGAGTGTTCTGGGAGGCTGAAGATAGAAGCAATGGAGCTTCAAGACCTTAAGGCACATTCAAGAAAATAACTAAAGCTTTAGAGGTTGAAAGAGATGTGAATGGATTATGTGTTTTAGCCTCGGAAGCTTTAGTGTCTGCATGCAACCTTCATACTTCAAGGATGGTTACAGGATATTTTCTTTCATTTAAATGTTTTGAGACATCTGTGGACAGGGTGCATTTGCTGTTTTTCAGGTATTTCTGAGAGTATGCTAAAAAGGGAAGTGTCTCAGCCCTATCTAAAGAGCCCCCTTCTCATCTTTTTAATAAACTACTTATCAGTTTCTCTCAAGGCCAAGATAACACCAGCAGAACCTGATCCTAGGCACGTCTGTAGCTCAAGGTCAATTGGACTAAAGCAGACAGAGACTGGTATCTCAAGCCATGGCCACAAAAATGTCTATGACAGCGGTTCCCAGTCTTGCCCACAATTACAACTACACAAGGAGTTTTTAAAAACCTGACACCTAGGCAGCACTTCAGACTAATTAATTGATAATCTCTGTGGGGAGGTCCAGGCATCAGTATTTTTGGCAGCTTCCAAAGTAATCCAAATAAGCAGTCAATGTAGAAACTCACTAACCTGACACCTCACCTGTTTCTCTCAGAGTTTAAAGATTTTAGCAACATCTTATAATGTAGGAAATGGAATTCAATAAATATTACACCGGTAAATATAAAGATTGTAGTTATGTATTTGCTTGGAAACCAGAATGGGTTCATGAATGTCATTATTTTATGTCTAAATCAATCCTTATTTCAAATGTCTCATTTTAATAATGTAAATAGATCTTCCATATTATCAAAAAAGAAATGCACTAACATTCAAGAACTTAACTGACCATATATTCGTGACCAGGTTATCATTTGAAGAGGAAGCGGTTATGGAGCTAGTACCTAAACAACAACAACAACAAAACCCTTCCATTTAGACAATGATTCAATATTATAAAATTTGAAATAAATGTAAAAATAATTTTTGAAAAACTTTTTAGTAGTAATAATCATTAATTCAGTCCCAAAGCCTGGATCAACCGTTGGTCCAATTTCATAATGGCATAGGGACAGAGACTTTTCCACCGGGACTGAAAGCTCGTGGTTCATTGGAAAACTAAAATTTTCTCTCTCCCTTTGTGGCCACTTTCACTCTTTGTTTGTTTTGTTTTGTTTTGTTTAGTATTTAGAATAAATGGGTACTGAGAGGAGGGGTGGGAATATATAACACAGGATTAAATTGAAGCTACTTTGTCCCACATAAGTCAGTTTATTAGGTACTGTGTGCTCTTTAATATTTAAATTTCTTATCCCCAAGGTAAGTAAAGTATTAAATTTAGCACTTTGAGGCCCTTCTGCATTATATATGTTGAACAGAAAAAAAAAATCTGGGGCTAGGATATGTAAGCACAGCTCTTGAGTTAGCAAGTTGTACTATCTTGAAAAAATGACTTAACCAATCCCTCTGACATTAATGTTTTCATTTGTCCACTAAAAGATTTGGACAACACTGAAGAGCTAAGTCTCTTCTAACTTGAACTTCTTACGGCATATATTTCAGATCTGTGACCTATGGAAATAATTGCATTTTGAGGAGTTTGATGGCGATTCATTTCATTTGTTATAAATCAAATGTAGAATGAATAAATAAATTATCTAGGGTTCCCAGAAGTGAATAGAAAACATTTCTTTCCTGTAACTGTGCTTTTTATAATTGCAGGTTACACAAATTTCCATATTATTTCAATGTTTTAGAAGCTCTACTCAACCTTAATTAGAGCATTCAGATTATATTAAATATTTACCTTCTATAAAATGAGATTACATGTACATATAAGTAAAGGTTCTGGCATGTGGTTTTTGGGGGGAAATGTTTTTGCTGCGAGAGAGAGAGAGAGGGGGGGAGAGAGAGAGAGAAAGAGAAGAAAGAAAAAAAGAAAGAAAGGAAAGAGAGGAAAAGAAAAACAAAAACAAAAAGGGCTGGATACAAAAACCAAACAAAACCTCAAACACCAAAAGCTGCATAAATCAAAACTTAAAATCTGAGTGGTAACAGCAGGACCAGATCCATGAGTGTAAACTGACAGAGGTGTGGTTTCCAAAGCCATTCAGTCCACTTGTATACACAGAGCATGGATTTATTGGGCTTTGCAGCAGTAACCATTTGTTTCTATGGCTCAAGCTT
Source organism: Miniopterus schreibersii (assembly GCF_964146895.1). NCBI lineage: Eukaryota > Metazoa > Chordata > Mammalia > Chiroptera > Miniopteridae > Miniopterus > Miniopterus schreibersii. The sequence continues at coordinate 60,771,755 of NC_138108.1, forward strand.
TGTTTCCTTGAGGGTGTCCCTCCTGAGCGCACTGCACATGTTCTGTTTAAGTAAGCCATTTGCTTTCCTCTATCTCTTTCTCCTTTTAAGGTAATATGGATTTTAATTCATGTTAATGCCAAAGAAAATGGGCATGTTGTGACGCTAAGGCATGAGATTTCTTTCCATATAGCTCTTGATCTCCGTATATTTGAAAGACAGAGTAATCAGGTTGGAAGATTCACTGAAAGGTCATCGAAGCTGCGTTCCTTCTTACACACATGTGCTCTTGGACAGAGGAGAAAGCTTCTCGGAGCAGTCCCCAACTTATTTCACTGAAAGAATTCAGTATTATCTGAACAAATTATTTTAATAGGATGTCACTAATTACTGACCCATAGCACCTAAATTATCGGCAGGGTTATTGGATCATAGAGGATGACTGGGTTGGAGGCAAAGAGAAAACAAGCTCTCACTTTGACCCATATTATATATGTGGAACTTGTGCTACAAGAGATCCATGTTTTCTGATATGCACGTGTTCCCCGAGACAATCTAAACACCCTGTGAATGTTAAACTATGCTGCTCGTACCTTGGCAGTTCAGAAGAGTGAACTTCAGAGATTGTGTTTATGCTCCAGGTTACATTTCTGGAAGGGCTTCTACTTGCAGCTATCAGATAAAAGTGACAATATGATGAAGTATTTGATTGATTTTTTCTGTGTTTTAGGCTATATTGGTGAGAATTCTGCTATCTCAGACCCATTAGGACCCAGAAGCAAAATAATGCTGATTTTCCTACATGCTTTCATTCTGGGCTACAAGCAGAAAATCAAAAGCCTTGGATTCTCTCCTTCGTATCCGAATCTAACCCTCCTCCTAACATTTGCATCAGAAAAAAACTGTAAAGCCTCTAAAACAAAATACATATATGGTAACACTGTATATGAAAAAAATTGTATTTTAACATGTCTGGTATCGGACATCTTATTTGCATACTAAGAATATTCATTAACACAGGAAAAATTTCATAGTACCAGCATCTCAGATACTAGTCAACCAATTTATCTCTAGTTCTTAAGAAATTTATTCAAATAATTTGTGCTCATGGTTGTAGCCAGGAGTTGAAAGAGTGTGTGTGTGTATGTGTGTGTATGTTATATATATACTGTATATATAAAGAAGTTTTATCTGAGCAGGTACAATTTTTTCTCAAAACATTTTGTCTCCTTGGAATATTGTTTTTTTAATAAATTTCCATGTCTAAGTGTCTTTTATTCTTTATAACTCAGTGATATAGTTACTTCTTTATAATACAGTTTGGTTGATGTTTACAGAGGAAAAAAAAATTCCTTCTTTTTAACCCCCCCATACTTTGTCAATATTCTTTTTATATTACCTCTTGCTTTTTTGTTTTCTGTGTTTATTTGTATAAAAAGTTCCTTGAAATAATAGTAATAATAATAAAAACAACTATCATCTCATTCTTTTTTGCGTTGCACAATACCTTGACTGGCATAAATATTTAGTGCATAATTTGAATTCATGAAAAGAAGAGATGTAACACTTTTTTTGTGTTATATTTGGACAATACCTCCATGGCACTTCTTAATATTCTGTTTCCAGACTAAAAGAAGGAAAAGATTTGCTCCTTAGTGTTTTGCATCCTGGTTCAACTCCAGGTTGTAAACTTAACTTAAAATTCAGCTCCTTTTGAACTGAGAATCACTTAGTTTTCTTCTCCGTCTTCCTCAGAGTCCTGAGCTACTTTGAAAGTTTCCTGGGCTTCTATCGGACATGCAATGGCATCAGGATTTATAGCTGGCATCACAGGCATTTCTAGGAATTCAGTCTATAGTCTCCTGAGCTATGCCGGTAACAACAGAAGATCATCCACAGCCCAATGGTGAAGTCATAACGAGGATATCCACTGACTTTAGCAATAGACCCAACAGAACAACGACTCCTGGAAGACACTGTGGTTAAGACTACAAGTGAATGCCTTTGCTCCTCACAGAAATATTTCCTGTGGTCAATAATCTCAGCAAAGCTCAGGGAGTGAGTTGCTACCAGGCTTTCAAATCCAAGATTTATTTTATTTTATTTTACTTAATATAATTTTTAAACTTAAGTTAGAGACAAACATTAGCAGAGTTCTCCTTGTGAAAATATAAAGAATTTTTTTGTTACACAGTCATCTTAGTGACTTGAAATTTTGTTGCTGACAAACCATAGTCCTCATTTGAATTTATGTTGAAGCTCCCATTGCTTAGAAATTGTTAGGATGTATCTAGGATAATAAATAAAATCTAAATATGATACGGGAAAAAATCGATACATTGACTACATTTTGAAGTCTTTATCTTATAAGAAAACTTACCAGACAAAGGACATACTGTATTAAAATATTTGCTACATATAATACTGACAGAGTAATATAATCCTTCACATAAAGAGTTTCTACAAATAGACAAGAAAAAATATCTAAGATTGAGATAATATCAATAGGGAATTCACTGAGAAATATTAGAAATATTTTTATAATAACATATAGTATCCTTTTTATAAAATAAATTGACATTTAATTTTTTAAAAATATCTGACTTACGTTTATCAGGAGGCAGGGAGGCCCCCTGTGCGCACTCTCGGCACAGTGCAGTCGCCAGGCCCCCGCCCTTCCCGGTGGTGGCATGGGGGGAGGGGGAGCAGAAAGCCTCGGTTCTAAGAACAGGCCCAGGGGTGCATTCGCCTCGTCACGGGGGGCTCCCGGGCCCAGCCACCCCCGCCCCTCGCCTCTGTCTGCACCACAAGCACCCCTGTCCTGAGGTCACCAGCAGCGCGTGCTCTCCAAGCGCCCTGGAGGGGAGCGCAGCCGCAGGCGCTGGGGGGGGGGGGCACGGGGTCGCCCGCAGGCTCAGGCGGCGCCCGCGGCTCAGGGCCCTCTGGGCCCCGGGGTCGCCAGCGAGCCCAGCTCCAGCCCCGGCGTCAGGGCACGAGTCATCGCCGCCTTCCAAATGGACTTCTTAGGAAAGATTTTTTTTTAATTATCAAGTTAAAAAAATATTGTAAAGTTTGAAAATATCCAGAGCTGATGTGGTTGTGGGTCACCTTTATATTGACAATAAATGTTATGAATTGACTATCCTTTGATTAGCGTTTCTACTTCTGAGAATTTATTCTATAAAAATGCCTCCGTAATACAGAGATATATATATGCAAATTTATTGTAGTATTATGTGTAATAATACGCATTTTTGAAGAACCCAAGAGTCCGTCAATGAAGAAGATTAAATTTATTCATTATATTTTTATAGAATACCTGGATATGACATGAAAATATATGGATATCTTATGTTTATTTTAAGGAATAAGCTAGGGAAATTGAATATATTGGTATGTAAAGAAAGTATGTTGAACAATATGAATAGTATGATCTCATTTTATATAAAAATCAGGAAATTATTAATATATAAATAAAATAAAAATTACAGAAATAATCATAATCTCTTAAGGAATTTTATTTATAAGGTGGAATCATTGAACACATTCAACTTCCAGAATATATTTCTCTATCGCTTGAATTTTGAACACATTTGTATTGTTTACTGTATTCCAAAAACAAAATATGCATTTGTTTAAAAATTAAGACAACATCTGTCTAACAAAGTACTGTGGACATTCCAAATTGGTACACCTTATAAGAGAACTCTACTGGAAAATTAACGAGAATTTAATGAATATTAGTAGTTTAATCTACACTTTTCAAGGTCTTAATTTATAGCAAGATATCCAACAATACTATTAAAGAATCAATAGAATGCTTACTGTTTATGACTTTTAACACTTAGTAGTTAAAACAAATCAATAAGGTATAGTTAAACTCTCTTCTTAAAAAGGTAGTTATTAAAGATCATTTCTTTTATTGAGTGTGGAGTCAACCTAGAAATGTGCTATATCCTATGACAAAATAATCATGTCCCCAGAAAACTGATGAAAATAATTCTAGGAAAACAAAATCCAAGAAAAGGCCAATGTGACCCTTTTCCAGACCTTTTACAATGGTTACTCTCCTTTTTTCACTTATGATATTTTAATCACATTTTACTGTAAATATCAAGAAAAATAAAATTTAAAACATATAGGTGTTTTTAAAAAGTCAAATAAAATATTTCCCTAAAGTTGCATTGCCACCAGTTGCTGATAAATCAATTGTTGACTTTTAAGGGAGCAGAGGTTATTATTGTTCTTCAGCAAGGCATAGATTCATTGTGCAATTAATATTCTCTTTGGAATTTGTCTGTGAGTAACACATCACTCTACTTTTTTTTCAGCCAGACATTAAATATAATAAAAAATGTTTTGACTGGTCTTTTGCCTCAAAGGAATTGTATAAGCCTCAACTACATATTTAAATTCATGTAAAGTGCAATACAATACTCAGACTTCAGTATAATTCCCAAAACTTACAATAATAATTTGATATTTTAATGATAATAGATATGCCAAATAGTTTATGCTTTTATAGTCCATAGGGGAAAAATATCTCTCATGTATATAATGCTTTTCAACCACTGCATAACTAGTGATTTTCCCTTAACAAATACTGTCTCTAAGACATACAAATATAAAGAGGAATACAATCTCAATTGGGTAGCATTAACCTTTACTCAATCATTAAACAATGAGAAATATTGGGCTGTTTTTGTTATGGATTAAGAAAACACTTTTGGAAACAGATAAACATTTGTCCCTGCTGGGAGCTCCTTCAGCAGTAATGCATCATTATGCCTGGCCAGCCCTAGAAACCTTGGAAAGACAAAATATGTACATGTTGGTTGTTAAGCATATGTGATATGTTTTGCTTTGTCACCTGGCAACCAAAAGATTTTTGAACTTTGCCAAAATCCAAACTTTTGAGACTCATAAGCTGCTTAATTTTTATTTTCATAGAATGTAAGAAAGTTAATTGACTTCTTGAGTTTTGAGAGATTTTGTTTAACTTAGTTTTGTTTAACTTAATTGTTAGGCATGACAACTTCAATTCAGATCAGAACCCATGTTACTTATTTAGACCTACATGAATGCTTGACAAATTTTAAAAATCACATCGATTTCATATCTTTATCATGACTTGGTGTAGCCATGAAAATGAAGCGGCCACAGAATGAAGAATCAGAGAATGAGTGTTCTAATCTTGCTCAGCTCTGTTATTTAAACTGTCCTTGAGACTTCAGAAAAGCATGAAATTTCTCTGGTACCAGTCCTTCATTTGTAAATTAGAGTTCAGTGAAAAAGTTCATAGAGTCATAAAAAGCATTTGAGGCGTATATTCCCTTTTTAAAATGGGAGAAATGTAAAAGATTTTCAGTCCAATGACATGAGTCTATAGGGCTCACATTTTTACCAAGTCAATTTGTGACACTCACATTCTACCCCCAAACCCTCTAGCATTCTCTGATCTATACCTAGTACTCCTAAAATAGAAATCCCACTGAAAATGCATTGGAAGTATCATATAGTTTCAAAAAGTATATATATATGTGTATGTGTGTGTATATATGTGTGTGTGAATATGTATATATATATATATATAAAATTATTGTTCACCATCAAAGATAGTGAAACCTTTTACTTTTCTTCTTATTTTAAAATATTTGACCACCCTTTCCCTTTATTCCATTTTTCATATGTGCCAGGGATAAACCATACTACTCTACTTTAATTTGGTTTCCTAGATTTTCACAAATAGTGGGCCATCCTGAAAGACCCAACTAAACTGTGGAATCAATTAATTCTAACTGACAAAGCTTTTATAATTACCATCTTTATAAAGCACCTAAACTGCATCCTTAAATAATACCTTAAATAAGGATGGATAGTTTCATTATCTTTAGCGTCCAATTTAGTGTTTATATCACTGACTGTGACGTTCAAAAGATATGGGGCTTATAAATAAATATTTGTCACTGCAGACATCAGCCTATGGCAAAATCGACACCACAGCACTACATAATTTGTGTTTGTTCAGAGAAAGACTATTCAGATTTTTATTATCCTAATGACAAAAAAATTGCTTGTGCTCCTTGTTCCAGTAAAAGATAGAAATATTCTTAAATGCTAACACAACAGTAGCTCCTTCGGTGAGTGATGCGCCACTTAGTAACAATGTGGTACATTTTGAACAGATCTGTAGTTTTTCAAAGACAAACATCAAATAAAATGAAAAAGGTTATGTCACCTTCACCCTCACAGTACTGTCATTTATATGCTATCAGCTCATTAAATTCACATTAGGATACTCCATGGGACTTGAGTTGCTATTAGTGCACCTAAAATGGCATAACAAAATCTCAGTTCACTTTAAGAGGGATGGCATTGCGACATTTTGTATTTCATCACTGAATTATTACAGTCTCAGATGCATTCTGCTGTGATGGTAATGGAAGGAGGAGTACAAGAGAGGAAAGCTGTCCATTTGTTGTACCCCAGGGAGAGAAAAAGCAAAGTTTGATTAAAAAAAATTTTAAGGAAGTGAAACTAAAGCATTAACAATTTAACCCCTGTATCGAGGCTGAATATGCACAAGTAAAGGCAAATATTACATTTTATGATGGGCTCTAGGATAAAGTGTATATATCGAATGCTTTAGGAGTTTGGTTGGTTAGTTGGTTTATGTTGACAGGTGGATGACCTTCTGGGACCCACATTACCTTTAAAAGGTACTCACTGGTAGCACAGCACTGTCCTTTTCTATTATATTATCATTGATTATGTCCCTGTGAAAAAATATGGGTAGCCTCTCAAAGGTAAATGACCTTGTGACAAGTATTGTGAATGTTGATAGTTCTCTCTATGATAACCGAACGAAGCATATTGTCTCCTATTCTGACCTACATGCTTCATCCAAGATTTCATGAACAATTTTAGCGCCATTTACAGTGATCATATTGTGCATTTGTCAAGAGCAGAGTCACTACTGGAAGAAACCTGGTATAGCAATGGTTCACAAGGGATTCCAAGATTAATGTTGCCTCTAAAAACCAGTACACATAGAGAATATGTTTGTATATTGAACTGAAAGAAATAAGTACAGCATGTGCCTGATATAGTTAGCATATAGAAATAGGTAAATAAATATGTTTATTATAAGATGAAGTCATGTTATAGAACAAGCATGTTCTCTTCTAAAGATCGCTTCCTAGTGATAGAAACAGAATTTGAATAGAGAAAAAGATGATTAATTTTAAGTCTTTATGTTGTCTTGGATGTTATAAAAATATTTCATGACTGAGAGTTTATATCATATCACTATTTGTACAGTATTTAAAATTGTAGTTGTGCAGGCATTTTAGACTTAATAACTACTTCTTTTTTGCATAATTTGTTACATAAATTTTAAAAATGCATCAAATATGGGGAAATACAGAAGTCCCTATTGCTTGTTTGGAGACTTCAGTTGTAGCTGGAGCTCTAACTGTATGGATGGCAACTCCAATTTTTTGAGTATAGATTTTCTCACCTAAAAAAATGAAAGGATTGAACTAGACAATCACTAAAATTTCCTACAAACCTCAACATTGGTGTATTATAGAATAGCAAAGAACAGAGTGTTGGAAAAAGAAACCCAACAAGAGTCTGGAGTATTAGTCTTTGCTTGGCTATTAACAACCTAAGAGAACTAAATTAACCATTTATTTACTCCAGGCCTTAAAACTAAGGCCCTTCTATAAAAAGACAAAACACTTTCTGATCTCTAAAGCATCCTGAGATCTAAGGTTCTATGTCTTTTTATTCTCAATGTTTTCCCAGCTCTATTACAATTTGTGATATTGAACAAGGTACTAAAACATATAGAATACCCATCATTCCCCTTGGAAATTACATTGAATATATCAGTCTACTTCCCAGAGTTTAGAAAATATTGCTTCATAAATACCAAATGAGCAGCTGCAACTTCATTATCTAGATACAAACTTCTAAGACACCTAGGTTTATCTTTGCCTCTTTAATACTACAATCTCCCAGAACTTTTTAGTCCCTTAATCTCAGCTCAGCTTAATCATTTAGGTTATCTGCCTAACAAACACTCATAGCCATCTGCATTCATAACCATTTTAATAAGATTTAAAAAAAAAAAAATCAGATCCATACAGCATAAATGGCCTCCAAGGTAATACAGCAGAGAGCAACAATCACGATAGACTCTTAAGTCCCATAACTTTCAATCCAATGTTTGTCCAACCACTGTCCTGATGAGTCAGGATTCTTATCTATTCTTTCTTTCAGTTTTCACATGGCTGACAGCAGGGAGATTTGCATTCAATACAAAGCAAATTGTTACTGTAAAATTATAAGACTTTAATGGTAGAATATGAAAAATCAACCAGCATCGAGGGAGAATTTTTCAAGGAAAACTGATTCATTTTGAGTATCTTTTGATATGAGTAACAGGTAGATGGTGGTTTGCTCAACCTGAAAAGTTATGATCCAAATTTAATATGTTCAATACACACTTGGAATTGTGTTCTGAATCTTATTTGTCTTCATATCTCCAAGCCAACTGCGAAACCTGGACATAAGGTAGAAACCTTATAACCATAGCCTATACTGAATCATTGAATATGACCATGTTTGAACGGGCCAGTGTTTGCAGTGGAGTACTCCTCAAGTTGTCCCCCCATCTTTTAAAACTTTGTGTGTGTTTCTGTGTGTATAATATCTCTACACCAAGAAACAACAGGAAGACTATTTTAAGTATGTAGCCTGCACTTTGATATTGTGCTTCTTGAATAGAAAATACAGTAAAATATATGAATATGGTCATTAAATGTCAGCTCATGAATTGAAGTTGCCATCATTCGACACAAATAAATGACATTCACCATTTGTAGAAGTAACTAGACCTAAAAGTCTAGTTTTACATCTCTTCATGATGAGATAAATGAGTTTTCAAATTCTGCAAGGAGCTTATGGAACTTTCCCAAAACCCAACAGGGGACAACACAGTAATCATAAGTGTAGGTAGTAAAAGATAAGCCAGAAAGTAATTAATTGTGTGAAATGCCTATCATAAAAAAATGTTATCACAGAATCTCTTGGTAAATGACAAGGGATATTGTTTTTCTTTGTTTTTAAGAAAAAGTAAATACTAAAATCTGTCAGTGCTTAATCAGCAATGATTCAGAAAGAGGGTATCAACTTTAATAATGTTGCTCTCAACTTCTTGGCAGGTATAAACCTGAAGTGCAAAAGAATACATCAGTCTCTACCACTAGTTGAACACAATATTTCCCAATATCATCCAATTCCCTTTGTTTCACCTCTTGACTCACCACAAAAAACGTCTGATCTTATTTTGATTTCCCAAGACTTTTTTCCTGGGAAGGAGAATGTACTTGCCAGCTGAGGCAAGTATTTTGTTACATAGTTCAGTTTGTTGTTCCATGTAAGTGAATAAATTGGCATTCTGGTTTATAAATCTCTTTCCTGTAAGCCTATTTAGCATTAATGAGTCCTCTAGAGTCTGAGCATCCCTGGGAAAACTGATATAGTGTTCTTGGCTAGGCAAGGTGAGGCCCACACCCACACCCTGGGTCTGAAGTAATGCCAACAAATATTATTTATATGGCATGTGTTCCTGCTGGACACAGCACTTCAGCCACTCTCTCTCTACTCCTGGTAATTACAAAGTGAGAGAAACTCTGAGGATGAAGACTCCCAAAGTTCACAGGACTAGCACATACCATGTTTAGTTAAAGATGTCTGATTAATATTGCACAAATCAATGTCTCTCAGCACCCCAACTTTTTTATGTGACCCACATTAAACTTTCTGAGACTGTAGTACCATGAAGAACTCTGTTTTCAAGATATTATAGTTCTAGGGATTCTAAAGAATACTTGGCAGTACAGCTTCTTGCTGGGGATTTCTATTTCATTTGCATATAGAAAAAAAGGGAATTTTTTTTCAGCATATAAATCCCAATAATAATATTGTCCAATAATGGCATGACAAAGTTAGTTTCAGGTGAAAGCTACATGGGTTTGCTTCACACTAGTGCTTGGAAGTGTCTTCCCATTGACATTCTTCTGTTTGGCTTCCTTTTTTATAAGAAAGTTTGTTCTCAAGAAGGAACACAGAATATGCTTTTTAAGGTAGCTGTAGAACATCAGTCAGGATAGTCCTTTCACCAAACTCTACGGAGTTAAAGATATACAAAATCAGGCACATCCTACTGTGCTGGGATCCAAGGGATATCCCATAAAGACCACTCTTCTTCTCTACCGGAAGTTCTGAAAAACAATAGAGAAATAAAATAAGGTAGTGACAAATAAAACACAATGATCATCTTATTTACTGATAGAGGCCAGATGGGAGTCCCTGGATCAGAGTGACAACCACTTGGGCCTGCCTATTGAACCACTGAATTTAGGTTGAATTATCCACCTGGGCCCCGCAGATTGGACTGAGCAAATAAGGAAAAGGCAGCCATTGGAGAAGTAGAGACACTGTGTTCTTCCTGGGGGGAAAACTGGGCAGAGCTGTCCTAAGAAGGTCAGAGCTGTCCTTTATTCCTCAAGGGAAGGCCCTCCACCTGGGGTGAAGAGAGTGAAGGGGTGGAGAGCCTTCCTCTATGTGTAAGGGAACATCAGGAATGGGAAGCAATAATTTCCTTCAAACACACTGTTTCTAGTAGTAGGAGAGATAAAATATAAAACCTAAAGTAAGGGTTAAAAGGAAAAAATATCATTAAGATTTAAGCAGAGTAAACTCTTCCTACAAGACAGAGCTGGTAGAGGTTAGTTAAGTGGACAAAGCAAATTATGTAAATGTGCATATAGCTGGACAAGGGAAGAAAAGACAAAGATGGAATGAGATAAGACCTTCTATGAAGACAGAAACGTAAAGGAATGATTCGCCCTTCTACTAACTAATGCACTGATATGGAAGCAATAGCATTTCAGTGCTATGTTTTTTCAGGATTGGTAAACTATGCTTTTTGTCTTGTTTGATCACACTTATTCTGTGTTCAAATATTTCAAAGGGGTCACTGGTGTGCAAATTAGTGGTTGTAAAAATCTGAGTATTAGATGTGCTTCTGCTTAGACTGAGTCATCTAAAATTAATCAGTGTTCCATTAAATTGCAGTTGGATGGTTTATTTTTTAAAATGCATAAGATTGCAGATTTACAAATCATTTCGTTAATAGTAACCAATTTCCTTTTTCCATGTCCACTGTTTATTTCTTTAAATTTATACGTTTCTATATGCTTCCTCAACAACTATTTATTAGTTCTCTAGTTATAACATGCTCTGCCTATGTTATAATCTAGTATTCAAATAAAATATGACATAGTTTTTGCCTTCAAATAGTTTTGATTCCCCTAGGAAAAGACATGGATCACTGATTATCATACAGTGTGAGAGATGCTTAGGTAGTGGGATGGACAGTGTGCTGTGGGAGACATCGCCTCTACATCAGACTGAGACATCAAGAAAAGTGGGCAAATTACACTTGAGCTAAGGTTTGCATTTGTGTGTTTTTTTACTTCTATTTTTATATAATTTCAAAAAAGGTTATTTGGCAGCAAGTTGAAGATGTCATGCCTCTTTACATTAATCTCTTTGGGTGTGTTTCTTAAAATCAAGAACATCTCTTACATAATAATACTGTGATGATCAAAACCAGGAAATTAAACACTGAGGTGGTGATGCAGTACTGTTATCTAATCCGTAACCCATATTCAAATTTTGTCAATCATGTTAATAATGTGCTGGATTTGTTCTTTCCCGGCCCAAGCTCAATTCCGGGATTACTTGTTGCAATTAGTTGCCATATCTCTTTAGTTGTTTTTTTTCTTAGTCTCTATCTTGACCTTGATATTTTTGAGAGGTATAAGACAGTTATTTTGTAATTCAATTTGTGTTTGTTTGATGTTTTGCATGATTAAATTCAGATTCTCATGACTGGCAGGATCACCAGAAGAGTGATATTGTGACCTTCCCAGAAAGCCTGTGACGTCCACTTGCTCCAACATTTGATCACTTGATTAATGGGCTGTTCGCTAGGTTTCGACACTGTGAAGCTACTGGTTTTCCCTTTGTAATTAAGTGATCATTAGTTTGGTAGATACAACTTAAGTAGTTAAAATCATCTAATTAAAAAAAACTATTTGTTTTACATTCTTGGGGTGCTATAAATAAAACTGCTATGGAGAATGCCAGGGAAAGTTCCTACTTAGAGTGGGCCATCAGGAAAAGTCCCCCTGATAAGGTGATAATAATTAGAAGAAGATAGCTGTCCTTGATGTGGAAACTGTACTGAACTTTAAGTCAGGAATTCTTGTTTGGATAAGTTAGAATATGTTTGGTTACAAGAATGAGAATATTCAACCTTAAATGGTCTAAATGGTGGGGGTTTATTATCTCTTGTAAGAGGTCTGGAAGGAAGCTACTCCAGGGTTAAGGTAACAGCTGAACTTGCTCATCCAAGAACAAGATTCTTCATTCCTTGAAGCAATTGTTTTCAGTCTGTTCCCTTGGCCTCAGTCAGGTCCATTTCGTTATGGTCATGAGATGGCCCCCTTGACTCTCAACAGCAGGGTTTTGTTAGTAAAGAAGGCAAACTGACAAGTAGGCAAAACAGTAGTGACCACCACGTTAAAAGAAAGGAAGAGTACGGACAGAGATTTTTGCTTCTGCTTTCTTCAAGAAATACATTCATTACGAAGTGTTTGATTTAAGTATCTACTTCACAATTTTATGTCTAACCATTATATCATAAAAGAGAGACAGTGGTTTGCTTCTGTTCAGTACGTCACAACTATCCTTTGTCTAAATGGAAATGTTTTCGTCTCTTCCAAAAGCTGAAGATTTATCTCCTTATTTATCATATTCTTCACAGGTTGACATTAATTCTTTTCTTCTTCCATAACAGCCCTACCTGGTGATATGTTTTAAAAACTAAGTCGCAATTTTAACTTTCATTAACATGTCTATAGAGTTGATAGCTACACCTACCACTGTCCACTTGGCAATTTCATGTTACTTTTGTCCTTTGCCCACTTTTGGGTTGGTAGTCTTTTTCCTTGATAAGATAACTCAAAACTTTCTTATTCAAAGTTCTATGTTTTAATAGTTCTACTAACATAAATTCATTACCAGTTTCTCAAAGATTTTGCTATCCATGGTGTAGGATACTTTCTTGCATCATCTTGCAGATGACACACAATAATACAGTGCATCATCAAAACTGTAAACAAAATAGTTAATCGAACTGTGTCTTATAGAGTCACATAGAGAAAGCAAACAAATAAATAATGTAATAGAACACTTCAAAATTGATCTTTCTATTAAGAGTTAAAATAAGATGGAACAGTTCCCCTAGCTGAGTCAATCAGGTTCTTTTGCTGGAATTTATAAATTAAAACATTCCAGTTTTAGTTTCAGTGGGTTTCTTGAACAGAGGAGATGTAAAAACTTGGTAGTGGGATGTTCTTTAACACATACTGAAAAGCAAAAAGCCCTTCCCCCCAAGCCAAAACAAAGCAAAATCTCAGAGAGAGAGAAGACAGAGAACAGAGAGAGCTTCCCTAGGTTCTTTCAGTGTTTATATATGGGGTTGGCAAAAGTATGGCAAAAGTAGGCTTATAGTTGTCAGTATGTGGAACACAGAATTTATTCTTATATTATTTTTTCTTGTAGTATATATTTTTCCGTATGAACAAATGTAAGCCCATTTTTCCCAACCCTGTATAAATCTGAATATACACAGGTTGTGGACCTGAAAAAGAACCTAGCAGCCATTTCTAAACAGGGACCTCTCACCCAAACCAAAGGGAGAAGCCAGCACTGAACTGCCTGCCTGCACTGTGTTCCTGAGATCTGAGTCAGCCCTTATAAAGGAGTTTCTAGAATTATATTTCAACCAATATAACTAAGGATTTCCTCATCCAATTGAAGCTGCATAACTATATCACCATCAGCATCTTCCCCAATCAATCAAAGTGACTCCATTCTGACCAGTTGAGACAGTGTCTTTTGGACCAATTAAAGTTCAAAGATTTGGAGTCCTTATATGCATGAGGATGAACTAATCAGGGACCAGGGACAGGACTTCTGTTTATATAAGTCAGTTCCCTTCTGGCTTGAAGAGTGCAATTTCCTTTTCCACCAAATATTGAAGACTGGGTTTCCCTGGCTAAAGATGAAACACTAAAGACAAAACATTGACGGTGTCTCACTGGAACAGAGTGGAGCAGAGTAGGTGGAGCAGAGCAGGGCAGAGGGAACAGGTGCAGACCAGACAGGCAGCAAGCAGAAAGGACAGAGCAGACAGACCAGAGCAGAGCAAAGCTGTCTCGGTGCAGAGGGGCCTTGCCCCAGGGCTGCCTGCTCACAGCCTTGCTGTTTCACAGCCGTGCTGTATCACAATTGAGCTGTTTGAACTGAATAAAGTTTCCTTCTTCACTGCACCTCAACCTGGGGATTATTGTTGGTGTTGAATTGGTGCCAACAACCAACAGTTGACAAGATATATACATTTTGTACCTGGCTCTAGTCTTCTAGAGGAGCTTGGCTTAATTCTTATGCTTGGATTATAAAATTCCTATAATGTTTACAAATAATTCCTCACTTATATCCCCTTTAAAACCTCACCTTGCCCTACCGGCCATGGCTCAGCGGTTGAGCATCGACCTAGGATCCAGGAGATCACAGTTCAATTCCCGGTCAGGGCACATGCCTGGGTTGCGAGCTCCATCCCCAGTCAGGGGCGTGCAGGAGGCAGCTGATCAATGACTCTCTCATCACTGATGTTTCTCTCTCTCTCTCTCTCTCTTCCTCTCTCTAAAATCAATAAAGATATATTAAAAAAAAAAAAACAAACTTAAAAAAAACTAATAAATAAAATAAAACCTCACCTTAATGTAGCTGAGGTTATTATGTTTTACTTGCATTCTATGAGTTCTAACTCTTCCATGTCTTTCTAAATTATTTAAGCCTGGACATCTACCTTCTGCCTCTGCAGAGTGTAAAAATATTCTTTCAGGGATCAGGAATGAAATTCACCTATTTACTTTATTATATAAAATTATTTGTCCACATGGTTTTGACAGATTCACCTCAAATCTTTAGAATAGAAGTTTAGCACACCATTTTCTTATGCTAAAATACAAATGAATGTTTATGCCAACAAAAGAAAGCCTACAATCTATAAATGTGTCATAAATATCTGTGGAAGATAACATTTTCTGAGATTTAAAATGTACTGCATCTAATCCACAAGGAGAGTATTTCACATGCAGCTGTTTGAGAGGTAACTGCATTTCAACATGTCAAATATTTTTACTTAAAAAATCAAACTGTGAACTAGAAGTATCACTTTGGAGAAGCTAGGTAGAATTTGACTATGTGCACAGCACATTCAGGTCAGATGGGATAACTCAGAAGTTTGGTTTATTTTGGTGTTTAAAGGCTCTAACAAATATGTCTAAATGCAAACTTGAGGAGAATTTAAAAACTTATTATTTTTCCATTGAAGCTTTGGGTTTCCAGATTGGTAATTTACCATGCTTTATTCCAGGTGGCTTTTTAAAACATCCCTCACGCATTCATATTGCATTGGGAAGTACATGGCAAAACAAATCTTTTGACTGGGGAACTAGCAATATTTTTTTCAATGGCAGACAAAATTTAAAAAATGACATCAAAAAAATCCTCACTCTCATAACATCATAAACATTGTTTTTGGTCACAAAATGGACTTTCTTCATTAAATTATTTGTAACACTGTCCAGGCTGTTGACCTACCAAGAGAATTGTACTAATTATTTTTTTTAAATGATTGTTTCGTTGATTTAACATATGTTAGACATTCATGCTTGTATTTATTTTACTAAATTATAATTTCTTTGAACTTTTGCCCTGAGGTAGTTTTAATATGAAGGTCAAAATTTGAAACATTTAATGAAATAAATAAATTTTCTTAGTTACATAATATTTTCCTGGAGGAATAAATATGTTTCCCAAAATAACTCACTAAATCATAAATAATAACTTTTATGTTTAGATAATCAGCAGTAATTTTAAATAATTGAATGCATGAAACAAGCCTGTAGATACACATACACACATTCAATATGTACACAAACATACACATACAAGAATTCAACAAATATTTTTGAGTGCTCACTGTAACATGAAAAATGGAAATGTAACAGTGAAAAAGTTAATTGTTGTTTCACTCTTGTCAATCTTATAGTGGGGAATATGCAGAAAAAAGTTTCAATAAGCAACCTACACTGTAAAAATAATAGGGAGATGGTTGGGAAAGGGATATAAGGCAATGCACATGCATTCAAGTACAAGTCTGTGACAGAGCTCTTGCTCTTCCCTTCTAGTCACATCTGTGCTCACTCGTAAGTCTTAGAAATAAACAGTTCTCCTTTTCTAAACAACTCAGCTTTTGCCTTAAAAATATAATATTTTATTCCTTCATATCTACATGCAGATTTTTTCATATACCTGAAATGTCCATCCTTCTAAATCCCATTCACTTTGTAAAACGCAGGATTTCCCCCCCCACTTCTAATCATGAGATAGGTGCTAGATTTTCCTCCAACCAAAAATATACAAGGTAGCTGTTTTTAGACCTGGGACAACAGAGAGAATGTGATCCTGAAGAAAAAAAGAAAAGAAATATACAGCGAGCTTCAAGATCATCCCATATTTGTGCTTGGAGGCATTTTACTACCTTGGCGGAGGGAGAAGCAGCTGAATTGAGGGGGAGAGATCAGAATTCAAGGCTGTTCAAGTGGCGTGACTGGTAATTTAGGGGTAAGATTCTTGAGGAAGAAAGGCTAAAGGGGAATGACCTCTGATGGAAAGTTAGAGCCACAAGGAGTAATAAGGAGCATTGATCAAAAATAACTAATACAGCATTGCTCAACATCTGACCCAGTCTATATTTACTTCTTTTGGTATTTATTTTCTGCCCTTACAATGCACACAAATTCTGTAAAGGCAGAGCCTTTTGCTTCTTTTGTTCATGCTACATCCTTAATATAAGAATGGCTGACACACAGTAAGTGCTCAATAAATATTTATTGAATGACTAAGTGAATCTCATATAACTAGAAGTTTCAGGATAAGAAGAGTTGAAGGAAAATTTTTAAAATGGCTCTAACTCAGGCCCTTTATGATTATATCAAATCAATTCTTATACATGTATCATTATGTTCTCAAGGTGGCCTTTCTTGTGGCCAAAACACGATTGCCAATAGCCTGGACTAGAGGACATCTCCTTGTCTTTGTGCAGTAGAATAGAGAATAACTCACTCTTTCATTTGTGGAATAAAATCCCTCTCTTCCAGTGTGTTTGGACTGCATTATGTCAAGAGGCAACCCATGGAATAAAAAGAACTATTGCTGGAATGCCATACACTGAAAGGATTAAGTCTGACTTCCTGAATCGGTCACTGGTTAGGGTGTGAAAATGGGATTAGATAAATAGTTTAGGCTGATCGGGATTAACATCTAGGGCTAGAAATGGACTCAATTTTCCATGAATCATACAGGTTGTCTGGAGGAAAGCTTGGAAACCTGAAAACTTGGATACCTTCACAGGTTTCTTATGAAGGTAAAAGGAGGCAATTAATGCTGTGTAGGTAACCAATATTGTCATACACTGTTATATATATTATAAATATATAATATATATATATATAATTACGCACTGTTTTCAAAGATTTTATTCTTAGTAATGCAACAAACATCAAAATAAAATGTTCTAAAAGTTTGATTTATTGTACCAGATAGTTGTCTAAAATAAAAAATGTGTGAAGAGAGCTTGGGGAACTTTTATTGACCAACCAAGAACATATAAACAAGTAAGTATTGGGAAAAGAGTACTAGATCTGAGCCTGTTTGTTCAAGATTGTATTCATAGTTCTATACACTGCCCTTGGCACAAAGAAGATGCTCAATTAATACTTTGGATGAATGAATGAATGCAGGTGTTTTTGTAGAGAGAAAACCATAAGCTATAGAAATTCAAGTTGTTTCCAGGTAAGATTGTTTCTATATTATTCTAGTTATGCCTATGAGGTAAGATTTATCAGAATAATTATAAGGGGGAAACAAGACAAAGACAAGGGGGATGAAGTTTACCTTCTTGCTACAGGGTATTTAGTCATTTAATCTGTTTGTTTTTCCTCTTTTTCTGCTTTGTTTTGGATTAACTGAAGATTTCACATTAATCCATTTTTCTCTCCACTATTAAAATATTATTTATACATTTTCTCATATTTTGGTGCTTGATCTATGGTTTAAATGTACATTTTAGTTCATCAGAATCTTATTTTAAACAATATCATACACTACATCACAACTAGTGTACGGACCTTATAACTGTATATTCTCAGTTCCTCTCCCCTACCCTTTGTGCTATTGGTGTCATATATTTTTCTTTATACTTGCTGTAAACACACAATACATTGCTGCCTTTTTGTCCTTTGGATAGTCAGTTATCTTTTAGAGTAATTTTAAAAATTATTTTACTTTTATTTCTTCTATTCCCAGTGTTCTTCATTTCTTTGCAAAGTTTCAAATTTTAGTTTGATATCATATGCCTTCCTCCTGATAAACTTCCTTTAACGTTTCTTTTAGTATAGACCTGTTTTTTTCTCTTTGTGGTTCAGTTTGGCTACTTTCTATTGACCTCTGCTCAAGTGCACTGATTACTGTGTTGAGGCTCCTACTGAGCCGATCAAAGGCAACCTTTACGATTATAGTATTACTTTATAGCTATAGCGTTACTATGCTGTTCATCTCTAGGATTTCCGCCTGCTTCTTCCTTCCAGACTCCTCTCTAATGAAACTAGCCATCTAAACTTGCAGGTTGCCCACCTTTTTCATAAGTATGTGTAATTTATTAATTTGAAATTTGAAATTCTTTGTCAGATAGTTTCAACATCCATGACATATCTGTGTCTGTTATCTGGTTCGTGCGTGCGTGCGTGTGTGTGTGTGTGTGTGTGTGTGTTGCCTTTTCATATCGATCATATTTTCTGGTAGAAAGACCAACATCTTGTGTAGGAAAGTAGAGGCTCAGCTCAGGTAAATAAGTTTTTTGCTTATAAATAGGCCTAACTTTCTTTCTGCTAGGTTTTCAGTGTGGGGTTTGTGTGAATCTAGCCGGGAGTTAGGCAGTTTCGATACTGCTGTAGCTATGGACACCTTTAAAGGACCACGGTTTGCAAATTTCTTGATCAGTACATTTGTTAGTGGGTGCTGGCTTCCTAAAGATTTTTTCCTCAATTTTTACTCCACCATCACCATTTAATCTTCCCTTTTGTGCTGTAGCAGAGATGGCCTGTCTCTTGCAACCTATCTGGAGGTACTTCATTGTCACTTTGAAGTAAAAGAGGGTAGAGTCCGTGGGTCTCCAGGCTTTCAAAGTGTCCTGCTCTTCCTCCAGCTACAGTTCTTGCTGACAATATATCTTTGCCCCTTTTCTAGGGCTAGAGGGGATTTTGTTCTTTCCCTTTGCCACATGCAATGTGTTTTCATCGGTGCCCTAAGGGCAACAAGTTTTATTGCCTTTCTCTCCGTAGATTAAGGCTTTTGTTCCGAAAAGGAGATTGGGAGGAAATGTGGGGTGGGAGTGGGGCATGAGGAATTGTTTCATGTCCCGTTTTCAGTGTCTGCTTTCCTCTGTAGTCCTACATAAGGGAAGCTGTCTCCACACTCTCACCCATGCTTTCCTTTTAACATCTCCTGGGTTTTATGGAGAAAAAGCTGCTAATGTATGTGTCCCCCTCTCCCATATCTGTAGCCCCCAAAAGCTTCACCTTCTCCTGCCAGCCTGCACTATTCCTCTAATTAAGGTTATTCTAGCTGAATTCTTAGTAGAGTCTGGTAACAACTGCCTTAGGTAAAGACATGCTTGCTCCTGTTCAAGAAAGCTGTGAATGTAAAAGTTGTCCAGATATTTTATTTAGGTAAGTGTAGGAGCAGTACTTCTACCCTTCCACATCCTGGAGCTGAAACTAGATTTCAACAAGACTACAGATAAAAAAAAAAATTACAAACTGTGCTTAAGGCACAGCTTTTATAAGAATCAATAATTCTCTTTATTTATTGTAAGTTAGTGACTTGATACAAATGAAAATGACGACTCCACTATAAATATATTGAGTTAATTGATAAGCTCCATAGGTGACACTCAAATTTACATTTTCCTCTTTGTGAGGCTGCATATATCACCTAGACTGTAATTTCTGTAAAAAGTATTTTAGTTTAAATAAAAAATAATGCTCATGATTTATGTTGTTGACTGGTTACTGGGTAAGATCTCTTCTGAAAAATTTGATAATCTCTAGGAATTTTGGTAGAAGTTGTAATTGAAAGCAATAAGAAATGGCCTAAGTTTCAACTTTGCCAATGTAGTGGCTGGTTAGTTTCTGCCTGGATCTTCTGGCTCACACTACTAACTAACTGATTTTATGCATGATCAGATCAAATGGACTCTAAGAGAGAGAGACAAAGTATGAGTGAGAAGATCGTGGTAGGTTGTGATGGCAAGAGAGCAAAGTTACCAAATGAGTGGGTCGAAGCAGTAAAAATGCCGAAAAGCCAGAGGCAAGTTAAGATATGGAATAGGTGGTGGTTATGGTGACTTTTGGAAATGACTTATTTCTTTTTTTTTATGTACAACTTAAGTCCACTTATTGGTCTTAACACTTGTATTAGCCAACATTTGAGAGTTGATGTATCTGAGAAGAAAATGTGATCCTTGAGAACCTGGAAAAATATTTGGTGATGCTGAGACAAAAAAAAAAATAAAAAAATAAAAAAAAGAGTACAACTTTTCTTAGGCTCAACTCACTGTAAACAGTTGTGTATCAGATAAGCATTCCTTAAATATATTGCCCAATCAACCTGAGGTTCAAACAACATATAGAAAACACTGTGCTATCGTATTTTAAAGATTACTGGTCTTATGCCTTTAATCAAACGAGAGAAAATTTCAAAACCAACTTAGAGGTTTTGCTCCCCAAGTCTAGTTTAAATGAAAAACACACAATGGAAAAAAATCAAAAGGAGGTTTTAAAATATTATTATGGTATCCTTCGTTTCTTTGGCATGAGAAGTCATAACTTTGCATTCACAGACAAGAGCTAAAGTTTCTGGTTTGTTCATTGAAAGATAGGATGCTACTCAAACTTGCATAAAAGGCCAAACTTGATTTTCAAAGTTTAGTGAGAGGTAATCAGATGTACTCGAACCTTTCTGATCCGGCCAACAGGTCTTAGCCCATCCCATCAAAACTTAGAATATGACAGGATATACTTAGAGACAGTTTTTAAATTCAAGTGATTGGAAAATATTTATCCTTAAAATTCAGAAGAACCATAAATATCATCAAGTGTAACCTTACCCAAATGTAGTCCATGGATCAAGCTCACCAGAAATATCTGAAATATATTTAAAATTTCAGGGAATGTTGGCCGTATCTCTGAGAGAGGATTCAACATACATTTTGTGATTGCCTAGAAAGTACCCCTCAGTTTGGTGTCTTAACCAGAATTTAGGACAACTCCCTACATTTCAACCATTTTTCTATTCTCTAATTTTGATTTATGATCATCGATTACTGAGGTTTAATAAGATGAGTTAGTTATATTGTGGTACAAACAATGTTTAATGTTAAAAAAAAAGGGGGGGGGGACCATTTCCGGCTTTTTGCCATGCAGTTCACCTGAAGTGAGCTCCTGTTCTGCTGATAATTTGTGAGATCACCATCTGGTGGCAAGTTCCCCCCAGTGCAAGCACGCAGTCCCTGGAGCCCAAGAAAGATTTCCAGACCCAAAGGACCAGGCAAATCCATCTCAGACTCGCAATGAGGCAGTGTGATTTTGACCATGTCAGGCAACATGGTACAAGTGGTAATATTCATTCTAGATATATAAGCGTGAGCTAATAGTCGGGAAAGAAGTAGGGAATTCACACTACATCATTAAATTAGGTGGTTAAATGACAGGAAACTGAACAGACTGAATATTGCATTTTCTTTTTATCTTGTTCCATTTTCATTGACAGAGTGTCATACTCCTACTTTTATGAAGAGGAATTTCATGAGACCGTTGTAAGGAAGCAGGAATGCATGCTAGAGACAAGGGTAAAGCTGCATAGGTTTTCATCTAATAGGTTTTACAAATTCTGCTTACCTCCTGCAGAAACGGGCAGAGAGTTCCTTGGGATTTACTCCATACCTACTCCTCCTCTTTATGTACATTCTTTAAAACATCTGGGGGTCTTCCTGAGAAATGTAAACTTACCTTACGGGAGTAATGTCAGCTCTCTCATCCCCACCAGGCGAGCTGCTTGTTTCAGCTAAATTTTGAGATGCTCCATTTGGAGTTTGGACCAGTTGGTGTGTAGCTGGAGTCAGCAGCCACCTATATGACAGGTGGCGTTTGGAGAAAGTGAGGATATTAGTCCCTGGCCAAAATTAACACTCACATTAAGATTCTACTGTGCCCAAAATTATACTAGTAGGGATTGACTTCCATAAATTAGTGTCTCATGCTTTCTAAGAATCCCTTATTTCTGGTTTCATCTAAAAGGTCATCCGTTATAAGATATAGCATTATTTTATGTTCAAATAAGGAAAGAATGCTGCCAATTTAATCATGACCGGTCATCAATTGTAAGATTTATTCCTATTTCAAAGATGTTACATTATATTTAAAAAATATGTTCATATCCTTGAAATAAGCTAAGTAAGAATTCTCATAATGAGAGAGAATTAGGAATGAAGACTACGGTAATATTAACTGAATATTTAGGCATTGATATTAACCAGCGAAAGCCGAGCTCTGAGAAAATGGAACACAGGATGGCCAAGTTTTGATAGGAGAGTAAGAGAAACTCTAACTGCTTGACAAGGTTGGCTAAGCCCAGCTTTATTTAGATCCTACAATCTCCTTTGAACAACTCCTTTTAGCAATATTTATTTAAAGAGGTCACTATTTGAAGTTAGCATACTGAATTCCATAGCTGTTGACCCTTTGGAAAAATAACTGACTTGGAGAAAGGTTAGGAAAGGTGGGAAAAGTCTATGAACAAAACCTTTTCAAGCTAGAAAGAGGTCAAAGTAGAGCATGATCAAAGACACAGATGAAGTGCCGAAGAATGCAGATAAAGGTGAAATAATGAACGCCGGAGACACCAATAAAAAGAGAAGTGCTTTCTTAAGTGGCTGGGTGCTGCTGCATCGCAGGAAAGAGCTCTCAGGCACGCGGCGGGAAGGCCTGCGCTCAACCAGCTCTTACTCAGCAGCCTAAAGAAAACAAAGAAAAAGGCAGATGCTGGATTTAAATTCTAAACCAGACCAACTTACCCTGGATGTTCATGCTCAGAGTAGAGTTAGGGAGACAGGTTCCTTTTTCTCCTTGAGCTGCATATTAGAATTTACAGTAACACAACTAGCTTTTTAACTCAGAGAGTAAAATAAAGCTAACCTAGAAATTCTCTGCACCCTCAAAAAAAAATCTGTAAAGTAAATTGGTGCTGGGGCAAAACAGGATGCTATGGAGGATGTTAAGAGAATAGACTAGGAGAATTATACAGTATCTGCATAATATCATCTGAAAGATTAGGAAAAATATTTTTTAATTTTTTTTTAAAATATATCTTTATTGATTTCAGAGAGAGGAAAGGAGAGGGAGAGAGAGAGATAGAAACATCAATGATGAGGGAGTCATTGATCGAGCCCACAACCCAGGCATGTGTCCTGACCAGGAATCGAACCCCGATCGCCTGGATCCCAGGTTGATGCTCAACCGCTGAGCCACGCCCGGCCGGGCAGGAAAAATATTTCTTGATTAATTTTTCTTAGGGGTGTGGCATTTATCATCAATGAATAACTTATTTGTGTGTATAACTTCAAAATTCTAAGATATAAACGTCTCAGACATAGGGTGTTACCATATTATGCCATATTCCTTACTAGGTTTGTTTTAGTTAATAAAGTTGCTAGAGAGCTTGAAAATCATGTAGCATAACCACACCCTGATTGGCTGTGGAGGTAAGAGTTATGGAGAGGGAGGGGAGGACCTTGAAAAATTGAAATTTTAGAACTTAAAAGTATGCTAGATGCTCTGCTAAGCATTTTACATACAACTCTTAAATTTTCATAAGAACACTGTTAAATAGATATTATTCTCATCTTTACTTCACATAAGGAGAAATGGAGTCTCAAAGATGTTAAATACTTCCTCAATACACGAAGCTAGTCAGTAGAGAAACAGGGTCCATCCAAGTAAGCTTACCTAAAATTTCTATGAAACCACATTTATATATGTGGGAAGAATAAAGAAAAAGAAAAAAACTACCTGAACCAATGGTTAGAAAGGCACCAAAGCAACTTTTTTGTACATCAGAATATTTTTCCAGAGTCTCCCAAAAAGTTGTAACATTTGTAACATTAGCTCAGGTTTTCCTGATTAAATTTACATGTATTAAATATTTATTGTAGAATAAGTTCCAGCATATTCACCTCTTTTAATGTTCAAAATAATGATGTAAAATAAATATTTTAATAATCACCATCTCAGGTCCATACAGTTGGTATACAATAGAGCCAGGAATCTAACCACTTCTTTGGATCTCAGGTTCTGGGCTTTCAGTAATCTATAGTACCTCGATTGTTTATTTCACTCAAGAACTTTTAAAGACCCCAAGACCTCTTTCAAAATATTGGTTTTTAATAATGAATACAGCAAGGATATTTAAATTTCCTACATCCACTCTGCCCATTTAGTGTCACAGATGACACATTTTCTTACCAAAATACGTTTATGACTATAATTTAAAAAATTCAAATTCCTGTGGAGTAAAATTATTTTTATCTAGATTTAATCCAAAGTTTATGGACAGCAATCACTGAATCACCATAAATATTTCTTTTATTAACAAGGTGCTCTCTTTTAGAGAATAAGATATGTCAGAGTGTTAGTTACAGAAAACATTAACATCTTTAAGAACAATGAGTTGTGCATATAGAGCCAGAATATGCCACCAAACAATTTCTTCTTGCACTCACAAATACGTATTGGATGTCTATGCACCATGTAGCATCCTAGGTGCTGGGAATACAGTAATAAACAAAATGCTGAAAACTGCTGCCTTCATGAAGCTTAGATCAAGTAGAGAGAGACAGGAATGCTGAGATAATAAATAAGTAAAATATATTGCATTCTACATAGTGATAAATGCTGCAGAACAAAAACAGGGGTGAGCAAAATTTGTCTGTAATGGGACAAATAGCAAATATTGGAGGTTTTGTATGCTAGACAGTGTCTGTCACACCTTCTCCAAACTGCCTTTGTAGAATAAAAACAACTATAGACAATATGTATGAATGGGAGTGGCTGTGTTCCAATTTAACATGGTGAAGTAATGGAGCCAAGCATTGGGCATCTTTGGGAAAAGCTTCCTAGATGGAGGACACTGGAAGTGCAAAGGCACTGAGGCAGGAGCTTGTTGGTGAGTTCAGAGATCAACGAAAGGCCAGTGTTGTTGACACAGTAGAGCGGGCTGGAGGGAGCAGGCATGTAACAGGAGATATGGTCAGGTATGTAGGGCCTTATAGATTTTATTCTGTGTGAAATAAGAGGTCATGGAAAGATTTTGAAAAGAAGAGTTGCATTTATGTCTTAAGTTTTAAAATGATCTCTCTGGCTCCTGCATAAATAAGCTGTAGGGAGACAAGGGCAACAAGAGTAATCAGCTAGTTATTTGTGTGAGATAGTGTTTTGAATCAGAGAGGGTGTGCTCTCACTGACGAGAAGTAGGTGAGTTCTAGAAGCATTTGGAAGGTATTAATAATAGGATTTCCTGAACGATTGGTTGTGTGGTGTGAGAGGGGAAAAGAAGCTGAGGATGAGAGTTTGGGGCTTCAGCAATAGAGATGAGAAAGATTGTGTGAGGTATATGATTTTTTTTAAGACACAAACTCATTGCTCAGTTTTAAATACATAAAATGTTGAAAATGTAAAGTTTGAGATATATATTAATATATAAGAAATGCACTGGGTCCCTAACTGAGAGCAATAGGTAAATGTGGCAATGGGGAAAGTAGAATCCAGAATTCCCTTTACTCATCAAAATTTGTACGGAGTCACAATTAAGCATCACTGGGACTTTTGGATTAAGACACATTTACATGAAATGTAATATTGGCTCTGCAATTGGATAGATACGCAGGCACAGATTATCATTTAATTTCCCTATGCCTTAATATTCTCAATTATAAAATAGATATAATAGTATCGATCATGAGAGTCATGAGAAATAAAGAATGTAATGAACAAAAAACATTGAACACAATGTCTGGCAAATAGTAAATGTTAAATTCATATTTGATGTGCTTATTATTATCAGTTATGAAGAAAAGTAAGTGTGCTTCAAACCTATTACTTTTAATTTATAAAAAATAATACTTTAAATGGTATCAAGGAATACATAGTCTGCAATATATTAATCTTGGCTATACAAAGATTATGATGTAAGAGTTTATTCAGTCTCCAAAAACAAGAATGCCTGTATTTTCCTTCATTGAAAATTCAAGCTCTCCAAAAGGTTTGACATTAATTTTTTGTTTTGCTTTTTTTTTAAATGGTTAGATTATTGCTACTGCTACCATAAAGAATTGAGGAAGAAAAAAAAGGAAAGAAAAAAAATTTTAAAAAGGAAGAAAGAGAAAGAGGGAGGGAGGAAGGTTACAGTAAATCGAAAACAGCTTTCTGAGTGCTAGTATTCCTAAAACCTAAAAACTAGCTTGTGTATACATTTATTTTTACAGAACTTTCTTCTCTATCCTCTCTCACAAACTTATCATGTATCAGTTTGCAATTTGTATCCTGGGTGATAAACCATGAAAAGTAGACTGACTTATTTTCCAATGCAAGCAGAGTCTCCTCCGTGGTTTAATTGCTTGATAAAACAGAAAAATATACTGAAGCTTCTTCTCATAGACTATGTAAATATTTGCATTAACATACATTAGAAGATAGCAGTGGTGTTATCTTTACTTATAAACTCTGCATTGTGGTATAAAATATTATTTAGGCTCTTAATGCACATTATTTGGATTGAGGTTCACACATTCAAAAAATTTGAAAGAACAAAAACATGAAAATATGAAAATAAATTGCATAGGAATTTCCTGAAACATGCAGTGTAGATTCCAAACTTTATATGGTCCAGGATTTTCTCTGAAAGATAAAGTTCCCTCAATATCTTGATATAAAGACTACTAAAGATATGTCAGAATATCAATTTTCATGCAGGTCTAGACCTAGCCATAATAAAATACTAGTTTACCTTTAATTTATTAAATAAACAAACAAAAGACTATACTCAACAAATTGTGCAGAGATAGTATAGAAGACTAAATTTTCTTAAAATGCTGGAATTCTGAGTGATGTGGTTTGCATTGCAACTTCATGCCTTACAATGTGACATTTGAAAGTTATTTAACCACTCTGAGCCTTAGTTTTCATATTTGCCAAATAATTAAAACATCTTTACAATTGTATGAAAAGATTAAATAAAAAAAAAAGAAAGGGAAATCTCTTGTATAAAGCATTATTTTGTTGTGTAGAATGGTTAGTTATCGTTCATCTCATTTAAGGAAATAACTACCGTTATTTATATTTAAGGAATATTGTGAACCAAAGCTAGAAAACTAAACCTAATAATTAAATTAATATCTATGTTAACTATTGTATTTATTATAGCATTTTAAATAGTAAAGGTCTCAATCTTTCCCAAGAAAATACTTCAATATTGTTGTTTCTCCAACTCTTGTCTGTTGTTTCTCTCCTCAAATAAAACTGTATGTAATCACCATTGACTTCGGCAGAGCAAAAATCTAATTCAATATTTCCAATCTCATATGCACAAGAAATTATGTTCTATGAAAGTAGCGGGTCTCTGTAAAAGTGTTCTGGGAAATGCGTGAACTAGAATAGAGAGAATTTGGCCCCACAGTCAGAGAACTGTGCATATAATTGCTAGAAATATTTTAAAATAAACTCATATCTTACTAAATTTTAAATCAGTTAAAAACTCAATGGGAGTTTGGGATGGGAGAAGGAACATACAGTGTTACTAGTAAAAAGGCTGACGTTGGAATAAAATGGGAGAACATAATTGCAATATTAATAATCAGTCACTATTTGCACATATTCTTCTACATTAACTTCCATGTGTTTTTATACTTGCCCGTATTTGAATAGTTTATTAACTGGAGCCTCAATTTATTTTTTCCCTTCAAATAGAAAAAAAAAATGCTAGTGGAAATTTTATTTGTAGCATAACTTAATTCTGGATTTTATTTTTTTTATTACAGCCGGGGTTTACTTTGATGTTTTCAAAATGAATTTCAAAGACCATTTATTCAGTAAATTTTGAAAGTAGAAACATACTGAAACTTTTATCCCACTTGGTAAGCAGCCATCCTTTAGTTTTATCCAAGTTTTCCCATGAAAATGCCAATCGGGAATAAAACTGACAAATATATTCAATCAAGGATGGAATTTTTTTGCTCTTAAGTTGCAAATGGCCTCATTAAAATAAAAGCACCACCTTAGGGATTGCATAAAGCAGAGTATTGGTACCTAAATGGTATTTATGACCAAGCTAAATGTAAAGTGAATTAAAATTTAAAGGATTATAGTCAGGTAGGCCACAGACATCTGTAGAGAAATGTCCATTAAGAAGATGAAAGAGCCAGCGGTCCCTGGTGACAGGCACATGTCAGGTTAGCGGTCAGCCATACCTATACACTTAGTGCCACAGCAAATGAGAAACACATTGCCCAAGGAGGAAAGTACTTAAGAGAGATTTATTTTAGACTAAGAAAAAGAAATCCTGGAACTAACATTTTGGAAATCATATCCATCATTGTCATCAAAGTCAAAAGAATGGGGAAAATAAGATGTGGGCTGATAATAAATATTATCACATATGTGTTTATAGATACTGTATACACTCCAACTCATGGCTGTATTTATAGAATCAATTGAAAGCATAACCTTTTAAGAGTGTCATTATGTCTATGGTGCTATAACCACAAAGAGGAGCTGCTGCCCAGCTACAAATAAAGGCCTGGCTTAATGAAAGAAGGAAGGAAGGAAGGAAGGAAGGAAGGAAGGAAGGAAGGAAGGAAGGAAGGAAGGAAGGAAGGAAGGAAGGAAGGAAGGAAGGAGGGAGGGAGGGAGGGAGGGAGGGAGGGAGGGAGGGAGGGAGGGAGGGAGGGAAGGAAGGAAGGAAGGAAGGAAGGAAGGAAGGAAGGAAGGAAGGAAGGAAGGAAGGAAGAAGGGAGGGGAAGGGAAGGGAAGGGAAGGGAAGGGAAGGGAAGGGAAGGGAAGGGAAGGGAAGGGAAGGGAAGGGAAGGGAAGGGAAGGGAAGGGAAGGGAAGGGAAGGGAAGGGAAGGGAAGGGAAGGGAAGGGAAGGGAAGGGAAGGGAAGGGAAGGGAAGGGAAGGGAAGGGAAGGGAAGGGAAGGGAAAAGGAGCATTTAAGGTGTTAATATGCCAAGGGATTCTTTCCTTTTATAACGTGAATGAGTCACAAACCAGTCACTATTTTGCCATTTTCATGAGCAATGCTGTCCTGTGCATGCAGCAAATATCCATTACAACTGCCTTGTTAAAAATCAATAATTCTTTTTTTTTTTA
Organism: Miniopterus schreibersii; assembly: GCF_964146895.1. NCBI lineage: Eukaryota > Metazoa > Chordata > Mammalia > Chiroptera > Miniopteridae > Miniopterus > Miniopterus schreibersii. The sequence continues at coordinate 60,801,483 of NC_138108.1, forward strand.
ATTTTTTCAAATGTTTATTAGATATTTGGGTTTCCCCTTTCAATAACTTTTTTTTCTTTTACATTTCATGAAGTGCTTTTTTATTGAATTTATTGGGGTTACATTGGTTAATAAAATTATATATGTTTGAAGTGTACATTTCTACAATGCATCATCTTTATATTGCATTGTGCATTCACCACCAAAAGTTAAGTCTCCTCCCATCACCATTTATCCCGCTTTTACCTTTTTCTACCTCCTCCAACCTCCCACCCCCTTTTGTAATCACCATACTGTTGTCCGGGTCTATGAGTTTTGTTTTGTTTTTTAGCTTAATCCCTTCCCCTATTTCACCACCACCCCCAACACCCTCCCCTCTGACAGCTGTCAGTCTGTTTTCTCTGAGTCTTGTTTCTATTCTGTCCGTTGCTTGTTTTGTTCATGAGATTCCACATATTAGTGAGACCCTATGGTCTTTTAAATGGTCAGCAAATGCTCTAACTGATGACTCATGGATATGGAGTAGCTGGTCTCTTATTAAAAGAGGCTTACTGCTTCCCTTTCCCCTCCCCCCTCCCCTCCCCCATCTCTTATGAGTGGGAAGCACCCACCATTAGTGCCCAAGGCAATACATTCAGTGTGCTGTCTTGGGAAATCAGCTTTAGCATTTGAAATAGCAAAAGGTTGTTGAGTTTGTTCATTGCAGGCCTCTTGTTCTCTGACCTATATTAATTATCCAGGCATAACTGTTTTCCACTCTATGCTATTAAGTACAGTTCAGAAAGAACATTTTCCCCACTAAGTGTGCAAGTCATATTCCCTAGGATTCATGGCTTCCAACTCCATTTTTAAACTTCCCAGTCCTTGATGACTAACGGTCCCCAGAAATACCCATTGACAAGCAGAAGCCTTCCTTAAATATGGACTTGTTTTCACACATACAGTGTTTTAAGAAACACTTAAAAATAGTGTTTTAAAATCTTAATTTGTTTTGGAAGAGAAAGCCTTTTATCATAAATGCTCTATTGATACATCACTGGCCATCTTAAGCACTGCTTGGGTGATCTTCCTTGTCTTTAAGATTAAACTCGTTTGGGGGTGATACTTTCCTAGTTACAGCTCTGTCCTCAGTCCATAGTCCTTTATTTCCATATACTTGCTTGGTGGACAAAATCTTTGAAACTGGAAATAAGAAGTGGAGGAGGGTGCCTCTAAAACTATCACTTCCCAAACCCAGGATATTCTACTTTGTTCTACATTGCCACAACCTCTTCAGCCTTATCTCTAGTCTTTCTAAAATTATCTCAACCACATCCTAGATTGTGTGTTTTGCTGATAATTCAGTGAAACAGGATGACATATCTGAAAGATGTGTGGTAAACACACCTTTAGGATAGGATGTGGGGTGGAAACATGGTAGAATTATCAAGGTAAGAAATGGTTAGTATATAAATTGGACATACATCAGTAATCTCTGGCATGCAATTAGGGGTCTAATGAGAAACAAAATGGGGACAATTGGACCCCAGCCAAAAACAAATTAAAACGTGCTCCAATATTTATATATAATGTGTAAATTTCTAAAATATGGCATTTTATGTTTCCAGGAAAACTATTCTGACTCTTACTTTAATTTCACATTTAAGAAGCTGTGTTCCAGGGCACAGGCATTCCTGAGATGAACTACAAGCTGTGCTCTCTCATAGAAGCACCTGCTACAAAGCTCTCTTACCCTCCCTACCATCCATGTGAATTTGACATCTGTGTCTTTACTGCAGTACCTTGCACTCAGCTCTGTTGCTTAGTTAATATTAATTTGAATTACCAAGATAATGGAAAAGTAGTGTGTGAGTTTTCTTCATTCAGAACTTCATATTGTAATATATTTAAAGCTGCTTGAAGTTAAGTAAATAGCATGAAGTTCAGGTGGAAAAGGTAGGCAGTGTTGTTAGTGAACTGACACTCTGGGAACATTCAGTCATGCTCCTGCATCTGGATACTCCATCCAGATGCGGGGCTCTTCCCTTCAAGTGATTCAGACCTAAAGACATGCTCAGACACTACAGATGCCACATCATTTCCTCTTAAACAAGCTACCTGTCCCATCAATATAGGCTCAGTAGTTTTGTTTCAAAACTCATTTTTATTAAATACAAGTTTTCTGTGAAATATCATAAAGAATGCTGAATATATTTAGAAGTAAAGGAGACTTAAAAAAATTTTTTATTGTTGATAGTATTACTGATGTCCCCCATTTGTGTTTTAGCTATGTCAAAACTTGTGTGTTTGATAGGGGGAACATTTTTTTAATCTTTTCCATTGCTTTTCACAGCGAGAGGAAGAGAGAGAAAAAAACATAGATGTGAGAGAGACATATTGATTGGTTGCCTCCCATACTCTCCCTGACTTGGGCAGGAACTGAGCCTGCAACCAAGGTAGATGCCTTTGGCTGGAACTGAACCCAGGACCCTTCAGTCCTCGGGCTGACTCTCTAACCACTGAACCAAATAGGGAAAATATTTCACACCACTCCCATCCCAGACTTGACTCTTCAGGGAGCAATCTCAGATGGCCTCATTACAGAGACGTTAAATTTGAGCCAGCCTCCAATGATCTGAAGTTTGATTTAGGCTTGTTGTCTCTAGAGATTGTAATCTGAATTAAATAGTTTGAAATCTGTTTCTTTATAATTTCTCAGTTTAAAGTGTGTACTAACATGAATGTAATGGTATACCTAAATAGAATGAATGTAAAAGGGACCTGCAGTGCTAATAAAAAGAGTTCAACCCACAAGCAACCAAGAGTCTGCTCTAAAACTTGCCCTGATAGTTTACCCAGAGGTTTAAACTCTGATTCTGTCAGACATGGAGAAAGGAGGAATTTCAAGAATGATGGGTTCTCTACTGAAAATGATTGTCCTTGCTAGGTCTTGTGAAAGCTCAGATTCAAGCTCAAGATGGTCTGTAAACCTCAGGGTGAGAGGTTCAAAATGAGAGGACTGATGGTCATGTTTAGGCCATATATAGCTCATCATCATTGTATTCTTTAAGAAACGACAGGCATTTCCTCTTCCCAACCACAAGACTTAGGAAAAAACTATTCACACAGTTTAGAATTTCAACATAAAATTAATTTGCCTTTGAGTTAAAAATAATGATAAAGGTAGGGAATAATAAAAGAGGAAAAGGAATCTCTTGAAGTGTTATTATCTTGTGCCATGTTAATGTTCTTAAGTACTGGGCATTTCATTGTGGCTGAATGTGTATTTATTGAAAAAATATTTTTATTTAAAGCATATATTTGTGTATGAAATTATTGTTTATACAATTGAATGTATAGGGGGAAATTGGGGCCTAGCAAATCTAGGGCTTTAGAAATGAGCACAGAGATGCAGACATACAGCTATTTTCTCAGAGTAAGGGGAAGGAACGAGCAACAATAGTTTGAAAAGAAACCAGAGCATGTGTAGGAAGGACCTCAGGGATATGTGTCTATCTAGGGAGGAACAAGGGAGACACAGAGAGTTTAAAGACAGATATTTAAAAGATAGGTTAACTATTGAGATTGGGATAGGAGAGGTAAACATGTTCTTATTGAAAATACTAATGGAATCTGCTTCTGAAAGACCAAAACATGCCATATTATTTTTACATGTTTTTCAGAAAGAAAATCTGGAAAAGTGTTAAAACAAAACAAGCAATGTGTGGAACTCAGTATCCAAATGCTTCTCCCTGAAGCTGTGGATTTGGATTGACTAGGGCACACCTGGACTTAGCCCCAAGGTTTGGGGTCCATTTCCAGGCCAAAACCCAAGTTTCCAGTTCAAGGCTCCCAGATTCCATTAAGATTTCCCGTGAATCAGGCAGGGCTAATTCAGTCTTGAACAATCAATCACCCTCACTCCATTTTGTGAGTGGGAGTGATTGATGGCTCTCCGCCGGTCATGGCTGACCTAGACGTAGGAAGCAGACCTGAGCACCATGCCTCATGTGTGAGTGGCTTATTTGGAACCAGTCAGCTGCGAGGAACTCTCTGTGTCTCCCTTGTTCCTTCCCTAGATAGACACATATCCCTCAGGTCCTTCCTATACATGCTCCGGTTTCTTTTCAAACTATTGTTGCTCGTTCCTTCCCCTCACTCTAAGAAAATAGCTGTATGTCTGCATCTCTGTGCTCATTTCTAAAGCCCTAGATTTGCTAGGCCCCAATTTCCCCCTATAAATTCAATTATTTTTCTATTTGATCTTCACTTTTTAGAGTCCTATCTGCTAATTTATCAACTCCTCCTGTCTTCCAAAACCTGAGTTTTAGCAGTAGCTGTCCTTCTTCTTGTTTTCTCATAAAATTGTTAAGGAAGAAAAAGACATGTAATTACCTTTCTCTTCTTTCTGACTTTTTTTAGTGTTATGGGCTTGGGGCAGGGAGTAGGGGGCACAGTTCCATGGTTTTGTGAATTAGTGTGTTTTGTTTGCTGTGTTTGCGGCTGGTTATCTTTCATTCTTGGGAATATTCATGTTGCATTTCAGAGAACAGTGTACCATTTTGTAGATGTTATCATTATGGCCTTTTTGCCCATAATCACCACTGCTGTTACAGTCACTACAAGGAAATGCTCTCCCACTCATTTCTCTGATAAGAAGCCGCCTCGCATCCACATACTTCCCATGGTCCACTAGCTGGCCGGAGACATTGGCAGCACAGCTTTTCAAAGGGGGACTAATAATGTGCAGTTTTCAGGATTGTTATTTTCCCCAAAAGTCACTGAAGTTGTGAAAATCCTTATGAAAAATGATTAGAGAAGCTGCAAAAATTCACATACAAACACAAGGCAAAACTCAAAGCGGCTCTTTTCATCATTTTGGTGAAGGGAAAAAGGGCGGTCCTGCTCTTCTTTTCTGTCTCTCTGCAAATCACGATGCCGAAGCACAATCAACACATTTATTTCTGAAGTTATTGGCAGGTTCCTTTAAAGAAGAAAATGCAATTTCAATAACAGAGAAAAATAGCTAGTGATTATCACATAGGTTACAAATGAAAGGACAAGCATTATTTAGCATGCAGCGTTTATTCCTTAATTCATTCAAAATTAAAGATGCAAATGAATATAGAGATCTATAAAATATAATTTGAGAGTTTTATAAAAATATATGATACATATGTATAGACATACATTTAAGATATATATAAATACCTTCATAGATTCAGATATAAAATAGATATATAAATTGATAGAATTCAAAGGAGCTCAATATTTTGTACAGATAAGAACATGAGAACAGATTATTTTCTAAACATACTTGAACTTCATAGAGGAGAGAAATATTTTTTCTTGAGGAACTTTTAAATTTTTGTGGTTTTGCTTAAATCACAAATGCAATAAAAACAGTCTATGCTCTTCTGTGCTGTCTCTTTTTTCTTTTCTGCTTTCTGCTAGGAAGTGCAGAAGACAGTAAATAACATAATAACATGTTAAAAAACAACAACGAACAAAGAGTACAGGGGCCCATGCTCCATTCGGCTCTGTCAGTATGTTTAGTAAGGGCTGAGCAGTCAGCCTGCTGGGCTCCCAGTGTTGGAGGCTGGGGCTGTTGTGGGGGAGGAAGAGCAGATAGTGTGGCCAAAGGGACAGCAGGCTTTGCCAAGTGTCAGCGTCATAAATTTGGCCGTGGTTCAGAGCAGCGGGGACAAACTGTCCTCTGCTCTGAGTGCAGCACATATGATGCTCACCCAAGAGGGAGGGACAACTTAGGTGTCTTGGGGCAGACCTGGAAGCCCACTCTGAATGGTAATCCTACTCCCTCAAGGGCCACAGTGCTGTCACAGAAGCAGCACTGTTTCCACTGTTGCTGATTCATAAAATACTCCTTTACTGTCAGCCAGGCTCAGCCTCTGACCGTGAGAACAAGAGAACTGGGAAGGGCAGGGAAAGGAAGTCAGATTTCTTCCATCATATCCTAAAGATAGAAAAGAACATTGTTGCTAATTTTCTTATTGAGGAAAGAAACTATTTTTTTTTAAATTAAAGCCACTAAATGTACATGTGGCTCACGGCACAGGAAATGTCATGGTTCATAACCAAGTAAGAGCTAAGGAACTATCCAGTTATTTTTTTATGTTAATATCTACACATCGGAATGTGTGTATTAATGTTATTTGGTGAGATTATTGTTAAGCAAAGAATATGCTGAGAGATATGATTGTTTTAGTGATAGAGACAGGCAGATGCGTATCAAATGTACATAAACATCTGAAAGCAGATAAGAAAATATTGGCCTTGCTTCAAATGAGATGGAAGCAAAGATAGGAAAGAATGATTTATCAGAAATAGAGTAGAAAATGATCAGGGCCAGGTATGCAGAACCTCCAGGGTCCATATTTGCAAGCAAAGGAACAGTAAAATTTTATATGCAAGTTATTGAAATGCTGCTTCATTTGGTTAAATAAAAAACTGTTGAAAGTACATGAGAGTTTAAAAGGTAAAGATGTTGTTCACTACTTGCAAATAAAGAGTACTTGAACATATTTTGAGGTTTATCCCTTTTATAATTTTGAAGCAATATCAATTTTAAAACAAATTCTTATTTCTGCCTTAAATCCAGGTGGTGGTGTTCTTTTTCAGCCCAAAGAATGAGATTTTGTATAGAATGTAGAATATCTAAGGGGTGAGTTTTCCTTAATGTTAGATGTGACTGGGTAAAGATATCATGTTTATAAAATATGACCACAATGTCTTTTAAAGACATAATAAAAATTAAGTTGATGACTGTTATGTTTCTTGAGCCACAGTATATTGAATGTTATATACATATGTATATAACATGTATATGTATATTTATATATATATCTGTGTTACATATGTATATATATTTAGTAAACATATACATGTATATGTAAAAAATAGACAAAATCATTTAACAATATTGAAAGCAGTTTCAACTCCTTAAATAGAGAGGATTTTAGTTCAATTTTGAAGAAGAATTATTTTGTTCTGAGTAAAGTATGTGAGTGGACCCTTTAGTGACACGCTATAAAGAGATCATGAGCCCTGGCCAGGTAGCTCAGTTGGTTAAAGCACTGTTCCAATATGCCAAGGTTGTGAGTTTGATTCCTTGTGAGGACACATACAAGAAACAGCCAATGAATGCATGGATAAGTGGAACAACAAATTAATGTCTCTCTCTCTCTCTTCTTCCCTCTCTTTCCCTCCCCCCACCCTTTCTCTATCTCTCTAAAATCAATAACTGGGTTTTTAAGAGAGGGAGAAAGCATGGGCACACTGTTCTTGAGAAAAACTCTGAAGTGACCACTGAACTGAATGCAGATGTTCAGCTGGAGAAGCTAACTGTACTATTTGATAATGGAAGTTGGGTACAGGTTCAGCAGAGCTTCTGTAGGCTTTGTAACTTTAAGGAAATTGTGTCTCTACTCTGTATGGATTAGATTACCTTGAGCCTACATAAATTTATATTGTTGCATTTTTGCTCAAGACTGAAGGTCTGAATTTTACCACAAACTGAAAGAAGGATATGGGAAAGAAAGGTCTGGGATAAGATGGCCTCATTGGACACTGGCTGGGCTATGGATGCTCTGTATAAAGGAATACAGATTGATAAACCCAGATATCTATTCTGATTTTTTTAATATTTCTGGAGCTATGCAATTTTGCTTCTCTGCATCAAGTAAGTGAATAGCCCAACTGTCAATCATTTTAGAAAAAGGTCTACCTGAGGATAAGAAGAAATAAAGACTTGAGAGGAAGACCTCAGGCTAGAGTTAGAAGGAACTATTTCTCTCTTTCTGAAACCTCATAGATCTAGGACTTGATCAATGGGAAGAGCAAGCCAGCTTGAAGGCATTTGAATTGGCCTTGCCAATAGGCAACCATCTAGAAAACAGGATCATCCTAAAGCTCTCTGCATTGTACTTCTGTCCATTCATTTTAAGTATTCAGTGAAGTCCATCTTGTTAAAGAGGACCTCTTCCAGCCTGGGAACTGAGTAGCAAAGGGGAAACGGCATGTCCTCTCTTAAAACCACGCAGGCAGCACAGCTCAGCACCTTTCAGAGGAGAGTTTTCTCTGGAAGTTTCCTTGCAGCTGAAGCAGCAGGGTTGAGGTGATGAAATATAGGACATTATCTATTCCTAATGTTCACTTGCAGCCCCAGGAACCCCTATTGTGTTTTAGCTCCAGCTGGTGTACCATAATTCAGTTCTGGCGCTGACCACCTTGAGTTATCGTAGATCCCAGGAGTTAAGGGCTCAGTCCTCCACAAGATTTTCCCTCTGCAGACGTCAGAGCCAGTTCAGGGTATCCCCAGGACACCCACACTTTTGATCAACTGGCTACAAATTTAGGGGTTTCCATAACATGCTCAAGTTTAATAATTCACTAGAATGGCTCAGAGAATTCAGTGTGGTGCTATCTTTATGATGACAGTTTTATTGTAAATAATGCAATTCAGGAAAAGTCAAATGAAGAGACACATAGAGACAAGGCCTGGGAGGGTCCTGATTTCAAAACTTGTATGATTTTCCGTGTGGAATCAGGACATACCATCCTCCCAGCATAACAGTGTATTAATCAGGGAACACCACTGACCTTTAATGTTCATAGTTTTTATTGGGGTTTTATTATGCTGGTACAATTGAATACACCAATGGCCACATGACTAAACTCAATCTTCAGCTCCTCTCTCCTCTCTGGTGTTTAGACTGGTGTAAAATTCCAACTCTGTAATCAGTGATTGGTCTTTATGTTGATCAGAACTCAATCCTATGCTATCTAGAGTTCCACTATGAATTACCTCATTAGCATGAACTCAGATGTGATCACAAATAACAAAGACATTTCTAACACTGAGGAAATATCAAGGGTTGTAGACACTCCATGGCAGGGAAGCCAGGGCAGAGACCAAATTGTTACTGTATAACATATCTCTCTTATATGTTGGTTGAGATGCTTGGTATGGTTGTCTCCTAGTATTCAAATAAAGCCAGAGCCATCAAATTTGGAGAGAAATTTGACCATGTTTGTAGTCACTTTGTGGAGAGACAGGCAAACTGGATAATGCTTAGAAAATAAAAGTTGTTTGTTTTCAAAGGAATTTTCTTCTTGGTTTACATAATTGCAGGAGTTTTAGTAATACATTCTTTTGAAAAGCTATAATTATTTGAAAAATTCTCAAGCAAGATAGCCCTTTTGTACCTATATTTACCTCTAAATCACACTTTATACAAATCAACAAATTTCATCTACTCCAAAACCTGCCTGGCATTCTCCAGATTAGGGTAAAATGCAACAAAGGGTCATTTTGACTGAAGCGGAAAATGACTGTGCTCATTAGAACTACAGAGAATGCAGGTTGGTGTTCAAGGAAAACCATACACAGTATCACTCTGGATATGGGTGTACTATTTGCTTAGTCTTTCTTTGGCTGATGAATGAGGTTGCAGTTTGAAGAAACAAGACATATGGTACAGATGCTATCCCTGTGCACAGGAAACTGGCAAAAGTAGTTAAGTGATTTTCTAAGTTTACTCAGAAAGCCAGTAGCAGAATTGGGTCAAAAGTCTCAAGTTTTATTATTAATACTGAAGCAAAAGCACCTAGAAAAAAGGTTAAGTTCAAGGTCTTAAATCTATCATTTTTACCCTTTTGTTTACCTTTATGCCATTCTACCCTTTCTTAAGCAACTTTGTCGATCACAAGCATACTTATTAATGCCTAGATGTTCTTATGCATTTTAGAACTGGCTCATAACCTCTATTCTTTTACTTAAGTTTACTCTACAAAAAAAAAAAAAAAAAATCCTTTCTGGATTCTCAACAACTGAGAGAGTAGGGAGTATTTTAGTCCCCTGCCTAATGCCCATTGGTTTTGCGGTAGAAGTGATTAGATAATCTGGGTGTGGTTCTGTTGTACCTTCTGACCCCTGGATCTACTCTATAGGGATTGTTTTTCCTTCCTTAACTTTAATGAAGTGTAGCAAATAATTGTTTCTTTCTTGGAGACATTCAAAAAGAATTTTGGAAACAAGAAAAAGTTTCTGTATCTGTTACCTTTGCTTATTTTTCTCATTTCCTTATAAAAATTGTATTAAATTTTAGTTTATAAAGGATGTTCTTAGGTCTTATTTTTTTCATGCAAAACACATTAAGTTTTTCAGATACTCACAAGTGCATAATTACAAATGTATATCATTAAAACAAAGCTATATTAATTAATACAAAGCTGCCCCAGGGTCTAGTAGCTTTTGGATACCATAGCAAAACTACTTAGAGATTCCTTTTCTCCTTTGTCTAAACATGTTGATTTCTTTCTTCAATTTTAATTTTGTAACTTAGCACAAAGTACATTTTGAAAATATGCACAATTAGGTTAGACAATATAAGTCAGGTTACTCCATAATAAATCATAATATAATAAAAAGTCACAATGACTATAGTTCGATCACTAAAGCATATTTTTTCTAGTAGTATATATTACACAATATATAGTTTAACTCAACTGTTAGAATATTAATTTTCATTAAAAGTTGTTTTCTTAAATAAATTCACTACTTCAAATGCAAGACAAAATATGTCTGTAAGTGGAGAAAAGAACTGAATTACATTTTTTCTTATATCTAGTCTAAGGAGGGAAATACACGTGTAAATTTGGGAGTCGTGTTACAATACACATTTAAAAAAGAAATTCAGTTTGATCATTTTTAAGTATTGTGGTTGCCACATTAGAGTCGATGTTATGATATCTACTCTACACAACAATAAACTAACACCAGCGCCTCCATTAGAGCCCCAGTACAGAAGAAACACAGACAGACACATTAAATGATTTTTATGGCATTAACTAACCTGCATCAACAAAAGATTTCCTAGTGGAAGTTTTAGGGGGTCTACTTTAATGACTGGATAAACATAATTTGCAATAAGGATACTGACAGAAGATAAATGGGTGCTTTTAGAGGTTTCTCAACCTCAACACTATTGACATTTTGGGCTGGATAATTCTTTTTGTGGGAGATTGTCCTATGCATTATAGGATGTTGAGAAGCAATCCTGGCCTCTACACACTAGATACCAGTAGCAACCCCCCACTTATTGTAAAAACCAAAAATGTCTCCAGAATTGCCAATGTTCCCTGAGGGACAAAATCATCCTGATTGAGAACCAATGGTTTAGAAGATGCTTGGAAATAGCTTTCATTCCACATTAAATATTTTAATGCTCCTCTATGTAGGGTTTACTTTATTAATTGACTCAGCAAACACACTTCTTTTTAATACTTATGAAGCCCATATAGCCCAGACTCTGAGTGAATTATCTCAAATTCCAAATTAATATAGTCTAACTTAATTTATTTTATTGTATAAACCTAATAAACATTGTATTAACCAGAGGTTCAGATAAGTCCATAAGATTTTTAGGTCTCTATCAATCAGCTTTTATTAGTATCTCTGTCTAAACAAAGGTTTGGGAAGCTATGTTATAGTTCATACAAGAAAGAAATATGAGGCAAAAATGTTAATTCTATTGTGGTTCGGCATGTTTACCCACAGGTCAATCTTTTCTATTATCAGATATAGTAACTGGCTCACTTGTGTAGCTGTAATTTTTCCAACAAAAATGAAAACAGTTATTGTTGAGGGAATATCTTTAATAAGAGTGTTCTGGGAGTTCAATGAAATATATGTCATTTCTAGTGAAATCAGCCAAGTGGTTGGAAGAAATCGTGAGAATGTGAATGAAATTGGGGAAGGAGCTGGAAAGACTATTGGGATTGGTTATGTGAACCACAGAAATTGTTGCTTTTCTCAGCTTCCCTTCTACTGATGTCTAAAACAAGAGCCTGAGCTCATCTCTCTGTTTCCCAGCTGTAATTACTTCATGCTGTTCGCTGAATATCTTGACCGGCCCTCTATCTTTCAGGAAACTCTACACTTTTGCTGTTACTCTGAATGCCAATATAGGCTATCTGCTAAAGAGCCTCACATTCCTGTACTATTTTTCATTACCTCTTTATTGAGCCCTTTTCTAACTTTTCCTCTTATTAACTTTAACATTTTCAACATTCATATTTCAGAAGCAAAGAAGTACTTGCTTACTTACTAGTTGTTTTATTGACTATGTAACAATAACTAAAAACACTACAAACCACTCATTTCTTAATTCCAGTCTTTCAAAAGTCATGATGGAATAAATAGGACTGGATCCCAAGGGTCATCTGCTACAACTTTCCATCAGATGGGAACTTTAAGCAGGACTCTCAAAATCAAACAGAACTGACATAAATTATTCCTCCATTTTATGTTGTAAGAGTTACATTGAACAGGTTCTTAAATTTGCTGAGTCTCAACATAATTCTATTTAGTAGGAATAGGAGATACTACCTTATAGGAACATAGGAAGTAATGTATCGAATTTTTTGACACATAGCACATAATAAATATTTATTTTTCTCTCCTTATTGTCATTGAAGTAAACCCTACACCAAATAGCTGTAACTGGGATTCCTTACCCACATTATAGCAATTGTATTTTAATTAAAAATTTCTGATTAGGTAATATATGCCCTGGTTGAAAATTCAAACACTACAAAACATATTCAGAGAAAAAATAACTGTTCTGTGAACAACTGCTATTATCAGTTTTTTGTGTGTGTAACCATTTAGAGATAGTATGTGAACACACAAACATACTCACATGCACATTTTCTTGTTTGACACGAGTTGTGACAAAGTATGCATGCCGTCCTGCTTCTTGAATTTAGCATGAAACCCATTTAACTTTCTCAAGACTCTTGTTTTATTGCCATGTTTATTTTATAAGCAAAAAATACCCTCAGTTTCTCTAATATATATCTACATATGTATATAGGTATATCTATATCTTTATATCTATCTACCAATAGTTATCTATTCATATTTCTCACTGCCTTTAGACATATACTTCTTTGTTAGTGCCTCAAACTCAGAATTATACTAAAAAATGCAGACCACTCTGGATCTCTCATTTAAATCCTTTTTGTTTCTGATATAGTGATATAGTTATTAAGTATAGTAGTTTATTTAGATAGTGTCTATACAAATCTGACTTTTTAAAACAACATTTTGTTCATAAAACACCTTAAACTAAAAGGTATTAAAATGATTAACACTACCGATATTTAGCATAAAGTCAATCAAATTCAGATGGACTATTCTCTGATAAACATTTAAAATTCAATCTCCAATTCATTACAAATTGAGTTAGATTTGCTGTAATGCAAAGACTAGTTTTGTCGTCATAATAACATTAATGCAATTAGCAATAGTCCAGCTGAGAGCAGTATGGTAGTCAATTAAAATTCCTAATGATTTCATAGTTTACATATAGCTGAGATTCTAGATTTAAAAAGAAGCCCTTCTTAAAATTATGCTCCCCTGATGGTACATTAAATATGATTCTTCTTTACAGAGGTGACAATGATTATGAAAGTTTCCTATAGGCCTTTTGAGAATGTGTTTTCTTTTAAATTAATTGACTTCATGTCTTAAATTATCTACAGTGATACAGACTAAGCTTTGCTTGTTGCTTCAACTGACCTTGTTTATTTTTAAATTAATTCTTACTCAATTCACATGGTGAGAAAAACACACACATAAAACTCCCCAAAGTAAAGTGGAGAATTTCCCATTTCTCTAATCTTTAATCTGGGGTCAGTTTTATAAACTGACATACAAGGTTCAGTAAAGTAGACACCTGAGGGTTTTGTAAAATATTACAATTGTACAGGTGGACTTTTCTTTCCCCAAGGTCAAAGCCCAAAGCTTTCAACAATTCTCATGGGAGAATCCATGAAAATATGAAGTTAAGAAGTCGTTGCTCTCAATCAAGAATCCTCTCTATAGAGAAGAGAGCTAGACAGAGAAAGTGGTTAAAAGTTCTGTTCATATTTCTGGGAGAAATTGGAAAGCAGATTACTTAAGAACACTAACGGATTTCTTTCTTTTTTAATTGAATTTACTGGGGTGACAATTTTACAACACATCATCTGTTTACTGTATTGTGTGTTCACCACCGAAAATGAAGTCTCCAACTATCACCATTTTCCCCCCATACCCTCCTCTACCTCTTCCAACCTCCATCCCCCAGGAAATCAGCACGAGAGGACATACAGATGGACCAAAGACGTATGAAAAGATGTTCAATGTCACTAATCATCAGAGAAATGTATTTTGAAACCACAATGAGATATCATCTCATACCTGTAAGAATGGCTACCATTAATAAATCAACAAACAAGTGTTGGTGAAGATGTGGGGAAAAGGGAACCTTTGTGTGCTGTTATTAGGGATGCAGATTGGTTCATGCTCTGTGGAAAACAGTATGAAGTTGCCTCAAAAAATTAATAATGGAACTGCCTTATGACCTAGCAATTTCACTTCTGGGAATTTATCCAAAGAAACCCAAAACGGAAGTTCAAAAGAATAGCTGCACCCCTATGCTCATTGCAGCATTATTTACAATAGCCAAGATTTGGAAGCAGCCCAAGTGTCCATCAATAGATGAGTGGATAAAGAAAGCTATACAATGCAATACTATTCAGCCATAAAAAAGAAGAAAATCTTACCTTTTGCAACAACACAGATGGACCTAGAGAGCATTATGCTAAGTAAAATAAGCCACTCAGGGAAAGACAAGTACCATATGATTTCACTCACTTGTGGAATCTAATGAACAAAATGAACTAACAAGCAAAATAGAGACAGACTCATAGATAGAGAGCAGGCTGACAGCTGTGGGGGTGGAGGGCGGGGCCTGGGTGGGAGGAACTGATAAAATAAAAAATAAAAAAAGAGAAAGAACTCATAGACACAGCAAACAGCTTTAGAGAATAGCTGATTTTTTTTGTTGTTGTTATTTTTTTCCTAGATATGGATCATGATGTTTGGTTTTATGTGTCAACTTGAATAGGTTATAGTACCCAATGACTTAATCAAATGCTAATCTAGATGTTGCTATGAAGGTATTTTATACAGTTAACATCTACTATGATTTGACTTTAAATAAAGCCATCCTCCATAACGTGGGTGGTCCCTCATCTAATCAGTTGAAGGTCTTAATAGCAAAACTAAGGGGTTTGCCAGAGAATAAAATAAACTGCTTCAAGACTGCAATATCAACTCCTTCCTGATTTTCAAGTCTGCCTGCCTGTCCTAAGATTTCAGACTTACCAGCCCCTGTGATTATGTGAATCAATTTCTTTAAATCAAACTGTATATATATTTGTTTTTTTGGAGAATTCTGACTGATATTGATATGGTGGCCAACATTAGAAATGGAAATAGTAATAGAATGGGCCAATACATTTGGTGATTGAAACTTGTATAATTTTATTAACTATTGTCACCCCAATAAATTCAATGAAAAAAATACATTTGGTGAGATAATTATTTCATAATTCTAGCAGTACTAGGGCATTAAAAACTAAAGTGGGGTGGGATGGGCTAGAGCAGAATTGAGAGGTATGTCCTGAACAGATATTTAGAAATAACTCCAAACACCTGGCTTGATTAAAAACAAAGGAACCACTAGCTATTGAGAAGACATCAGAGGATCCCAGCTGAGAAAGTATTTAAAATCTGATAGCATCAGGCAGCAGGGTTAACAGTAAAAGATGGTTTCAGAATTCCAGAGTCCGGAGGATTCCTACTGCAGCTCTCATGACTATGCAAGATTCAGGGTCTTTCTCATCATTGTTCTCTAAGCATTGTGAGACATTGCTCCTTGTGGTGCAATGAACATTGTATATCTAATAGAGTTTAATATGCTAATATATTATTTTCTCATAATTCTAAAATATTATATCAGATAGTTTGACAAGTCTGGAAGAGTGCTTTCCCCTTTTGTGTGATAGAAAGCTGTCAATCAATTTAAGTTTGTACAAGATAAAGAGAGTGGTACAAAAGTGTGTTTTCAACTGTAAAACAAAAGAATTCACCATATCATATGTCCAGTTACTGCATGTGCTTCATACCAGGCTCATAAGTGATGCTTTGGACAAGCGGTACAGCTGAGAATGGCCAGAAAGCACGTCTTAGAAAGATTCAATATATTTGCACCATAGTTGTAGTTTCTTCTCCCCAAATCCCCTGTATTTTGTAACCATTTTTTTAATTAACAGTACCCTGGAAGTTCTGTAAGGAAGTCCAGTTGAAAAAACGCCAACAGTCATTACCATTTCTTAATGTCAATCGCAAGCCAAAGATGAGGCTCAATGTGTTACTTGAATTAGTTTTGTTAAGTACTTGGGATATAATTTGATTTTAATCTTTAAGTTTTATAAAATTAAATTTTGTTTCTTAAATCAAAAAGAGGAAGGGGTACAAAGAGGTCACAACAAGGGAAAGGTTTTTTTAACTGTCATTGGTGCGCTTTTATTTTTCACCATGGGAGGGTTTTAATAACTGCATTACTTTGTTGATCACGCGACTGTATTTGCACTGGCCTTTCTTCTGAATACCTAGGCAGGGCTCTTTCATCTTACTCACACATGGCTCCATCTTGGACCAATGCCACATTCCCCACCTTCATGAATGATTAACTCATGTAGCCTATTGCTAATAATGTGTGCCCTTGGTGGCAGATGATATTTATTTTGGACAGGGTGAAAAAACAACCTGGAGTGTTTGATCAGGGCATGGTGGTACATAGCGTGCGCTGCACACTGTCCAGGGAAGAGATCATGGTCCATATCCTCATGTTGCCCCTCATCTCCCCTCTGCACTGTCAAAGGAAAGGAGTTTTCAATTCACTTCATCATTCACAAGTTACCTCCGATTCAGCCTTGTCATTGCGATTCGTCACACTTACACTGTGTGCTTTTATGTCCTCTATCTCACTGAAGTCTCCTCACACCACGGGTGCCCCAGGGTATACGCCTACAACAAAGATCTCAAACATAGTTTAAAAGGAAAACCATAAAAGAAAAAAAATAACGGTCACGGTAGCTACTAGAGGCCAGTTCTCATAAACCCAGCAGGTTTTCCAGCTTCAACCACAGCTGAATTAGAAGGGCAGCTCTCAGCTCAGCAGCTCCAGGTAGGAGTATGTGTAGTCACACTACGCCATTATCTTTTCTTCTTTTATGGCAGAGCCCTCCTACCTAATCTTCTCAAACAAGAGGTGGGAAGAACATAGCTTCTTTGCATTTCCTTAGCTTGCCGGTAAAATCTGCGAAGAGCAGAGGTTGCAGGCTGCCTTGCTCCCAGAAGACGCAGTGAGCCTGTCCTCAGCCACGTTGTGAGGCTGCATTCCCATCTGGAAGATTCCATCACTCAGCGGCTGCTAACTGCATTCTAACCAGGACCGGCCACGCCCAGGCCGAAGGATTCTTCTTTTTTTTTTTTTTTAAACTTTTCCTATACTCTTTCTTTTTTTTTAAAAAAAAATATCTTTGTTGATTTCAGAGAGAGGAAGAGAGAGAGATAGAAACATCAATGATGAGAGAGTCATTGATCAGCTGCAGCCCGCAACCCGGGCATGTGCCCTGACCGGGAATCGAACCCCGATCACCTGGATCCTAGGTCGATGCTCAACCGCTGAGCCACGCCCAGCCGGGCAACCGCAGGATTCTTGAGTGCCTGCCCTGTGACTGCACAGGACTCACCTTGGGGACATATTGGACATTCATATCCCCAGGAGCCCAACCCTAGCGGCTTACGGTCCACAGTCCTGGTGTGGGCTGTGGGAGGCTGTCGTTAACAAGCATCGCAGAGGGTACGGATTTACTGCCCTGGTCTATATACAGCGTTTCCTCAGGGTGTGGGTTCTGCAAATATACATGTTCTGTGATGCCAAGTAACAGCCTCAGTTGGGCGGCAGGAGGAAGAAGAGAGAACACCCTCTAGAGAGTCATAAAAATGTGCTCAGGAATGTGCCAGGTGCTTTATTCTTTTAATTTAATTCTCACAAAACGCTTACAAGTAGACATAGTTACTTTACTTTAATAATGAGAAAATTTCTTTCTTCCGTAGTTTTCAATACCTAAATTAAGGGTGAGATGAGTTTGTAACGGCTTTTCCCTAATTTTTCTTGTGCTCACTGAGCTATAAAATTTAAACAGTAGATCGGCATGGAGTACACAGTCGTTGTGTGTGTGTTTCTGTGTTAATTTCTAGAGAACATGGTTCATTTCATGTGCAATATTACTTTCCCATCAATGGCATAAATTACACAAATTTAGGAGTTTAAAACTCCACAGATTTATTGTTTTTACAGTTCTGTAGGTCAGAAGTCTGGGTAGGCTTAACTGACTCCTTTGCTTTGGGCCTCACAAAGCCAAAGATGAGGTGTCAGTCAGCCTGGGCTCTGGTCTTGAAGTCTCTGAGATAGAGGCAGGGGGAAGTACTTATAAGCAGATCCAGTTTCTAGCAGTCAGGGGAGCAAGGTCCCTGTTTCCTTGCTCCCTGTCAGCCGGGATCCTCTCACGGCTTCTTCAGATCACCTGAATTCCTTGCCATGTTATCTTCTCCATCTCAAGCCGGCACAAGGGAGTCATGTTCAGTCTCTGGCTTTCTGTTCTACTGCGGCTTTTCTGACCCCAGCCAAAGAAAGTTCTCTGCTTTTTAAAGTTCATGTGATTAGACTGGGCCTGCACAAGATAATCTTCCCATCTTAAGGTAAACAGATCAGTAACCTTAATTACATGCAAAATCCCTTTTGCCATATAATATAACAACCAGAGTGGTGATCCAGAGAGCAAAGAGCATGAGGGCCGAACTTCTGCCTACCATAACATAGAATAAAAACTTTTTATATCAAGATTTCCTTCCACTAACTTCAAGACATCACATCTGTACCATATGTGTATACATATGTATAATTTTAAAAATTTATTTATTGATTTGAGAGAGAGAGAGAGAAGATCCATTTGCTGTCCCACTTATTTATGCATTCATTGGTTGATTCTTGTATGTGCCCTGACCAGGGATTGAACTCGAAAACTTGGCACATCAGGACAATGCTCTAACCAACTGAGCACACAGCTAGGGCTATATATATATTACAATGAACTTTTCTGGTGCCTGTTTTCCTAATGGTTTTCTAATACACTTTCTCCAGGCTTCTTTGAAGCTCCCTCCCTTCTCTTTCTTTAACATTTTAAATACGGGAGACTTGTTACTTTTCAGCTAGAGTTGGGAATAGAACCTAGTTTTCTTCCATGAGAGGACTGAAGATCCTTTGGAAGGCAATTTAAGGCTGGACTCCTAGAAAGGGTGGTAGATAGGTTTGGCCCAGTGATTATCTCTGGTTGAGGGGACGGGGTCTTGGGGCTACAGGAGGTTTAGCCTAAGAAGGGGGCTATAGCAAAGTACCAATGAGAGTTTGGGGAAGGAGAGAATGGCATGAACAGATTACCTGATCATGATGGCATGACAGCTACCAAGGGGAAGAGGTGACAGATGCAGATGCTTAGGAAGATCCCCTCTGGCTACAATGTTTTATCTGGGCTCAATCTCACTTTCTCTAACATACAGCCCATCATTGTGAAGTTATAAACCTAAAGAAAAACTTCAAATGACTCCAAAACATCCAAAACAGCACATTTCAAATGATCTTTTCAAGTTAATTAGTATCAGAAAATGGACAAAAAGATGATGGACAGCAGGAAGATATTTCCTAACCCTCCCTTTAGATTTTTGTTCCCCTCTTCCCTCATGCACAGACTCCTCGGGGACAACCCTGCTGACCTGCATCCAGCTCCTCAGTTCGCCCTAACGTGCTTATACTCCATCTGATAAAAAATCTATGCGTCCACCTTACGGCTGACACAGTTCTCATCTGGGCATCAGAAAGCCTCATGTTCAAATGAATCACAACCATTTTCATATCTGAGCGGCTAGTGCAATCATATCCTAAATTAGCTATTTAGAACCCCATCTCCATATACTATCAAATGTTCAATGGCCTGGGGACAGTGGTTTGGATTTTATATTCAACTTAGTATCCATTTGTCAGGATAAATTGGGCTTGAAACTTGATGGTGAGACTTCAAGCAACTACTTAACCAATGGTCTCTCATTTTACTGTTTTAGAAAGTAAGCTCTTAAGTTCAAGGTCCATGATGACTTACATTGCTTTGTTCAGCAACCAACAGAGATGAGAGCAAAAGTAAGTGCTTAATAAAAGCATGGAGTGATGATTATGAATACTGGGATACCTATGAACAGAAGGGTTACACAAAAATGTCTTTCATCTATGGGCTTTGCAAATATGGAAGCAGATAATGATCATTTTGGCTTATCTGGCCACAGGAGTATATAGAGAACACATTTTTTTCTCTTATATTTTATTTTCTGAAGGTATGGAAAAACAAAGTTCTTATAAACTGGGTGGTGCTGGTAGGAAAAGATTTTTAATATACTGTGTTACTTTGAACACTTTATTTTTCTCCCAACAAGCAATACAAGTTGACTCCATTTTCATTTCTTTCGTGGGGAAAGCTTATTAGAAAAAAATGGATAATGGCAACACCAAGGAAAGCAATTAGCTTTGTATAAAACACAATGTACCGTAGCTGTGTATGCAAACTCTAAATAAAGCTTTTTAGTTTAGAGCAACCAAAACACTTATGCCAACCTAAAAATAACTCTCTTCTCATTACTTTGAGCCCACAGTCAGCAACACCTAGAAGGACAAGAAAAAACAGGCCATAAATGGTTTCATAGATGTCCTGCAGAGAGGGTGAATTGTATGTTTTTAATTATACGCATTAATGTCTCCTAGAAAAAAGGGCCCAATAACAATGCTTTCTCAAAGGTAATAATACTCCAAAATAAGCTGCAAAATAATAATTTAACTGTGTATATATAGGAGGGCTTTGAAGCAGTGGAACGCTTTCTAATTATCTGGCAAATACTTTTAGAGTGCCAGCAAACTTGGCTCCTGAGTTTTGTTCTTCAGGGTGGTGTAGCTATGGCTTCACCACTAATCCCTGGTCTAGTTGGTGGGAAATATTCCTGTGTGAGTGTGATACTTAATATGCACACAGATTATGGATCATTCTCACGCACTGGAGAAAGAGCAGGGCCGATTTGTGATTTAAGTGCCACCTGTAGAGTCCGTGCAATATTGCAAGCATCTCCCAAACCCTGCTCTAGCCTCTGTCTTCCAGAACATCTTACCATTAAGATTCCATCCCTTCAGCCAGGCCAATGTGGCTCAGCGGTTGAACATGTGGCTCCTCGATCGACCTAGGATCCAGAAGATCACGGTTTGATTCCCAGGCAGGGCACATGCCTGGATTGTGGGCTCGATCCCCAGTCAGGGGCGTGTAGGAGGCAGCCGATCAATGACTCGCTCATCATTGATTTTTCTATCTCTCTCTCTCTCTCTCCCTCCCTCTCACTTCCTCTCTCTGAAATCAATAAAAAACATATTAGAAAAAAAAGATCCCATCTCTTCAGAATAATTTATTTTCTTCACTCAAAGTCCATTTGCAGTTTAGAACAATCCTTTAAACTCTTACTCACCATTCTCATTTTAATGGAATAAGTCTACACATCATTTGCAAACTGAAAGTTAACTAACGTTCCAGGCTGCGGATTGTATTTTAGAGGAGAGTGAATGAACAGAGCAGTTAGGAGCATGAAGACCTGTGTGGCAAATACCCCTGGCTAATTCTGGTAACCTGAAAGCTGTCCAGAGGAACTTGATGGCTGCAGGGCAAGAAAAGTGGAAACAGAAAAGAGAATATCAGTGTGAGAGAAGGCAAGGCCTTCAGCTGCATCCAAATTTCACCTGGTCATGGCCCCTCCTAGATTGTTAAGAACCATGTATCCCCTTCCTCATGTACTATAGAGAAAATTTAATTATGCTGCAGAATACAAAATACCATTATTTTGACTCAGGAAGAGAGGATATGATTTAAAAAAAAATAAGAATTGCCATTATTTCCTCAAGCACAGTCCTGGTGCCCATGCTGCACCCTTACCCAGACGAGGCAGAGCCTGTCTTCCCTGAAAGCATAGCAATAGGATACTCTTGTGAGTTTATTTTGTGATGGAAACTGTATTATCCACTGGCATATTTATCAGGTTGAAAATTTACAGGTCTCCATCCAAACCTAAAAAAAATCTACAAATTTCATTATTTCTCTATGACCTGAACTAAATTTTCTAAAAGTCCCAAATTTCACTGATGAACACAGAAAACTCATTTATTCATTCTAGAAATGCCCTTTTCTCTTCATTTAAACCAACGCTATCCTGGGAGACCCAATCTCTTGACTCAGGGCTGCTGACTCCCATTCTGCTTCTCAAGATAGTGCAGAGGGGTGTGAGAAAAGTGACAAAACATCATGAAAGTGGTCTGCATGTGGTTAGTCATGCAAAACTAAAATGACCTTAAAATGGCCAAAAATATTATTGGCTACCTGTCTGTATAGCACACTTCCCTGGGTTATATGATTCAGAACGAGTCCCACGCTCACCCATCCATTGTTTTTGAGGTGTAACTCCATGAGCTGTAGGGAAGTGATAGCAGTGTGAATGGTTCTTGTCCACAGAAATCCAAATTTTGCTAAATTGTAATTTGTCTGTTGGAATAAAATTGATCACTGCCCTGATATTAAAGATTTTGGCATTTATTGCACATTTATTTCAGCAATTCCGATTGCTTAAATAAGTGTGTGTTCTTTCTATTCTTCTTCCAGATACTTGTAACATAGCCCTCATTCGCTCAATAATTAGTCAAATGAAACCTTCGGCACATGTTCATTTTATGTTGTATCAGTCATGATTTTAACTCTAACAAGTCATTCTCCGACGGCTTCCAGTGATCTCTGGCTGTAACTGCTCTTCCCTGGTGTCTGATGTTGACCCGGTTCTTGTTGCAATCATTGCTCAAGGTCTCACCAGTGATATAATTAGAAGTCTGTTTTCTTAACAGGATTAGAGTGCAGGGGTCCCCACCTTGCTAACTCTCACCCCCACTCTCACTAGTAATGAATCCCCCAGCTAGTCCCTGGCTTTAGTTTAGTCTGTTAAATTACCCCTCCCGGCTACTGGTGAATCTGAATATTACCCCCCACGCCCTTAGTGGAGGTGCAGGAGAATTGTTTAATATCTACATCCTACAAGGCAAGAGAGTTAGGATTCAATCTGACAAAATGTCATCCACCCTAACTCATTTTACTGACATTCTTTATTCACTTCTCTAGATATAAGGATACTCCCTAAGACAATTTTATCTCAGAGTTCCAAATGGATTTAGAAATAGGAGACATTCTACTTTCTCCTGAAATTGCCCACTTTCTTTTTTTGTTTGATTTTTCCTTTTGGGGCCAGCCTGTCTGACTCTAGTAACATCTTCACCTCACTCTTACTCTTCCAAATCTTCCTTCCCACAGGGCACAGTTTTCCTCTCCTACTCTGAGCTCTAAAGCCACCTAACCTCCTTCCCATTAAGGAGAGACTTTCTACGTTTCCCAGTTTCTATGTTTAGGACTCCATGCTTTTGATCGGTAAAAGGTGCTTTGGAGTTTAGCTGCTATTCCACCTCTTGAAAAGTACTGTAAAACCATCATTTCACTATGAACTCAAAAACAACCAGCTTTGAAACTCAAGGTTGAAAAATAATTGATGCCTTTATCTAAGGCTGCACTGGTCTTCTCCAACCTTGAGTGAAAGGAGTACATCGAATAAGCCAGCTTATTTTTAATAAGCAATGTTTCCGGGAGTATCTTAAACATATGATATATCTTTTTAGCTTAAGAACATGGTAAAGCTATTATTTATTCCCTTTTCTACATGTAAGAAGATAAATATACAGATGTTATGTAGCCTGCTGGAACTAATAAGCTTACTAAATGATAGTGCTGAAATTTGAATGCAGAGTTACTTAAGTCTTTTCTTTTATGCAAAGCTGTGTTCCATAATTTAATAGAAAATATAATAAAATAATAATATATATTCATAGCTGTCTATAAAATTCTACTGTGTTGTACTAGTTGGAAAAATGAACCCCCCCAAATGTCCTAATCCCTGAACCTGTGAATATTTTATAGCTTACATGGTGGGGCAGGGAAGGGTGCTAAAGTTTTATATGGTCTTAATGTTGGTAATCATTTAATCATAACATAAGAACATTATCCTGGATAATCCTAATTGGTTCAGTGTAATCACTTGGGTAATTTAAGGTGCAAGAGGGAGACAGAAGAGTCAGAACCAGGGAGATGGCATCATGAGGAAGACTCAACTGGGCATTGCTGGCTTTAAAGATGAAAGGGAATTATGACCCAAGAAACATGGACAGCCTCAGATGGGGGAAATTAAGAAGATTCTCCCCAGAACCTCCAGAAAATAAGGCAGTTTTTCTGGCACCTTGATTTGGGCTCCGTGAGACCCATTTTTAACCCCTGACCTTCAGAACTGTAAAATAATAATGTGTGCTGTTTTAAGCTTACAAGATTGTGGCAATTTGTTACAGCAGCAACAGGAAACTAATACATGTGCTAGAATAATAACTTTTTAGTCTTTTGGAAATTCATATGTTCTAGATTACTTTTGACTTTCATTTTTATTGTGGCAAAGACTTCTCACCAAATAGTTTTCACCAAAAACTGTGCCTGCCTTCACCCTCACTTCCCCTTCCCTCCCAGGTCCTGGTGCACAGTGAAATGTATTTCCTAGTCTCCTCTGTGGCTATATATGACCAAGTAACTGAGTGTCAGACAGTGGGATATGTTTAAAAGTCATGCATATCATCTCCTGGCCAAGGTTTGTGAGAAGCAATTTTCTCCTTCCCCTCTCCACTTACACAGACTGGAAGCCACTTCGGTACAAGCAGCTTGTGTTTCCGAATCATCTCATGGCAGAAAGTGACATGTTCGCTAAACACTGGACTGTCGAGCAGGCAAGAAATAATCTATTGTCCCAAAGGGCTGAAATTTGTGGGCATATTTGTTACAGTAATTACTGCTATCCTAAGTAATTTTTTTGGTAGATATTAAAGTTAATTTTACTTAGGATCAAAAAAATTAATTAGAAATCATAAACAATGAACTCTCCACTACTACTTTCTTACTTACTTTGGGTTGCCATTACTTCTAACCAGAAGAATTTACACTTTCTAATTTAGGGCCTTGATTCTAGTCTCATCCTGGTCCAGCCAATTCTCCAAGCCCTAAACATGTCTTCCCATAACAACCTAAACTCTACTTCTCTCACAGACACACTTATGCTTAGGCACATTGTATAATCATCACTTTCTGACCATGTTTTTTAAACCTTCTTAGTTTTGCATATGCACTAGAGTCCTGGAGAGAATGGGATTTGGAGAGAAAGATTTGTATTCTCAATTAAACTCTAGTGTTTGCAAGTGTGTCCTTGGGCAAGTTACATGGACTCCCCAAGCCTCAGGAAGGAAGAGAGGACCATTTCTTCAGCTTTATGAAGAGCATCTATAAAATATCTATAGCTAATATTATACTTAATGGTGAGAGACTGCATTCATTAGCCCTAGGGTTGGGAACAAGACAGTATGTCTGCTTTTACCATTTTTTTAATTGATTTTTTTAGAGAGGAAGGGTGAAGGAGAAAGAGAGAAATATCAATGTGAAAACAAAGCATTGATCAGCTGCCCCTTGCACCCCCCCAATGGGGATTGAGCTCGAAATCCAGGCCTTTGCCCTGACCAGGAATCAAACCAGCAACCTTTTGGTGCATGGGATCATGCCCAACCAACTGAGCCACACCAGCGAGAGCTTAACATATTTTTTTTTTTTTAACACAGTACTGAAATTCTTGCCAGTATAACCAGATTTTTAAAAAAAATTAAAAATAAATAAATAAATAAATAAATAAATAAATAAATAAATAAATAAATAAATAAAAGCCATACAGATGAGAGAGGAAGAAAAATACAGTATTCTTATTTTCAGGGTGCATGATTGCAAAATTTCAAGGAATCTACAAAAAAATCTTTGACTAATAAGTGAGTTCAGCAAGGCTACAGGCTATAAGATAAACATACAAAAGTTAATATTTTTATAAAATAGTAACACCATATGAACACTGAAATTAAAAATATAATACCATTCATGATTTTTCATCAAAACCAAAGAAATTGTTAGGTATATATCTAACAAAGTACAGATAAGACTTGCATGCTTAAAATTACAAACTTCCAATAAAAGAAGTGAAAGAAGTTCTAAATAAATAGAGACACATTATATTCATGGTTTGGAAGACATACTAAAGATGCTAATTCTCCTCAAATAGATTTAATACAATTCTATCTAAGTGTCAGCAAAGATTTTTATAAATATAGACAATATTTTTCTAAAATGTATATGAAATGGCAAAGGAACTGCAATAGCTCAAAACAATTTTTAAAAACAAAATAGAAGTGGGAGAGATCAGTCTACTCAATTTCAATTTTTATTACATAGCTATAGCAAACAAGGCTGTATGGTATCGATGAAGGAATAAATGTATAAATTAATGGAGTAGAGAACCCAGAAATAGAGTCATGTAAATATTCTCAAGTGATTTTTCTACAAAGGTACAAGATGATGCCATTGGGACAACCTGGATAAAGGGTATATGGGATCTCTCTGTGTTATTCTTACAAATGTATGCAAATCTAGAATCAAAAATTTAATAAGACAAAATTATGATCAATGAACCAGCAATATCATCATCACCTGGCAGCATGCCTGACATGCAGAGTCTTAGGCCATATCTTAGACCTACTAAATTAGAAACTGCACTTTTACCAAGTCCTCTGTCAATTGTGTGCATAAAAGTTTGAGAAATGGTGCTCTATAAGCAATACCAAGCATTTTGGCATTTAAATCACCCTGATATTTAGTTGGTTTGTGTTTTTGTTTGCTTTTCATTTTGTAAATTAAATTTTCTTATGCATGACAAATATTCATTCTATAAAATAAAACAAACCAGACCCTCAAATTTGAGTATATTATATCTTGAGGGGTGTTTTTTTTTTCAAGTCATTTGATTCCTTGATATATTTTCCCTCTAACTTCACCACAAGAAATTCTAGTCATTCTTCTAGTAATACTATTAGAATTGCTAAGAGATGCTTCCTGAAGTTTTTAAATTACCAAACTAGGAGAGCATAGCTTTGTTTATTTTGCAAAATTCATTCACTTAATCAATTAGGATCCAGAGCTGCTTTTTACTCTAGTATATTCCACAAAAATAATTGTAATGATATATTTTATTTTAATAAATATTTTCCTGTACTATATTAAGCAATAACAAAACACATACCTTTTACTATTCCTTAGACATGAAAGCTATTTTAGAGACTTACACACCTCTAAATATTAGCAAAATTCTACAGTATTATCCATCACAAGTACCAATTTCATCACTGTTTCTCTGCAGCCATAAGTCATGTGCCTCATTTGGTTCAAGTTTCCTTTCAATGCTCAAGTTGTAACCAAGTTCTTCTGTGTTCCCACCTTGATCTTCCAAACACAAAGCTTTCTTTCTTCAGAGTACTCTCTTCCTCAGCCTTGAGAAATGAAATCCATGTTTCCCCAGGTCATGAGTGCTTGGAGGGTTACCAGATCAAAATAACAACGTTAAAAATACTTCCAAATATGTATCCTGAACTGACCTAATGGGAGCTTTAGTCCAGGAGGATGATACTCTGTATTTTGAGCTCAGAGTTATATCCCTTGGACTTAGTGTATTACTTGATACAAAATAGGTATTTATGTTATATGACCGGCTTGCTGACCATACATTTTTCTTCACCTAATTGCCCCTATATCTAATTACATGAATTTAAGAAACTGATAAGTTGTTTCAGGATCAAGTCTTTTATGAATCTGGGAAAGATGATTCAGGACAATCACAATTTTTCTGCAGGGTACAAAGATACTGGAGCATTTTTGTGACATTCATTAATGTGAGGGAGAGGTGGAAAGATCTGATACAGAAGGAATAAGAAAGAATCTAACAAAGTGCATGTTAACCATGGTTATAGTTACAAAGTCATGATGTAAAATTATTCTTCACTGATATTTATTGAGCACTAATGTAGTCTGCCTCATTTGACCCTCACAAAAATCCTAAGACATAGGTAAAATTATTACTCCACCTGTAGAGATGAGGAAGTGGAAGCTCACAGAGGTAAGTGACTTCCCCAATGTCAAGGGCATGTAAGCAGGATACTTAGGATCCAAACTCAAATTTGTGTGATGATCCTCACACTGAGCTCTTAACAAACTAAGTTTCTAAACAGAAGAAGCTATTTAGTGGTAAGATAGAAATAAGAAGCCCTTCAGAATCTGAACAGTAATTCACTTTAGGAAGCTTTTCAGTAAAGATGCCTGAATTGAGGTCTTTACAGTTTCCAAGGATCCAGAATTCCACCAACTCCAGATTCTGCAAAGCCCTGCTAACACTCTTGTTCTGAATATTCATTGTAGCTCATTCTTTTTCTCACTGTACATAATTCAACATCTTGGGGACTTCAGTGGATCACAGACCCTTTACAACATAATTACACCTCCAAAATAGGTCCAGGATTATTTTATTGTTCAATGAAAGTAGTCCTCCCAACTCCTGAATGCATCTATTAGTTCATTTTCTCCTGATTTGGGTCTTTCAGTGATATCAAAGCCATTATCAAGGTCCTCCATCTCCAACTACCTACTGTGTTCTTAATTTTATCCCAGAGCACCAATGCTGCCACAAAATCTCCAAGACTCCCCACAGTAAAATACCATCTCCACTTCTGCATTCCAGTTGTCAGCTGATCCACTGCTCAGACACTGTGACATTTCCATACTCAATAGAAACCCTGAATAGAAAAAGTACCCCACACTCTTCTATTCACCCCACCCCCTTTGATCCCATGAGGACAGAGGTTTTAAAGTACTATTGCCTTGAGCTTCCAAAATCTTTCAGTGATTCTAATGAAAGAGTTCTTTCAGCTTTCAGTCAATCTTTGTAATCTCCCCCCACTTCCCTGGGAGACAGGCATAAGGCCAACAGAGCCAGAGGACAATCTGAGTGACCAATACCCTAGCCCATACAGGATTCAGAATTTCCCCTCTTCTCTAACACTGATCCATTGTCCTTGGAGCACTTTTGGGTGCCTCTAGGAAGTTACTTTTTCTCTATATTATACATGCAAACTTGAAAGATCAGGGGAGGACATTTAAAATTGAGTTTTAAACCACTTCAGTTGATGGAAAGAATGTGGATTGAGAGACAAGTCAAGTGAAAGCTGGGGTCTCAAGGTAGCTGGGTGAAGCAAGGTAGGGCCAGAGGTTCTTACACATAGTTTAAGCAGTCAAACACCTTTATTGTTAGCAAATTACTATGAAAAACTTCAGTATATAAAACTTTTAGAAGCAGTTTAACAATACCTTTTCTAGTTCAGAAATCTCTTCTTGCTCTCTGCCAACTACCATATTCCAAGAGGGACTCCTCCAGCATAAAGTGTTAGAATAAAAAACATAAAATAACATTTACCATGATATTAAGATGCACCAAGAGTCACAAACATCACCGTACCTAATTTTTCTAGAACTCCTCTTATACACAAGAAAAGTAAGATGTAGAGATATTAAATAAAACTGAATACATAACCTTGGTCTTATCTTAACAATTCTATTCAATCTCTAGAGTTAACTACTCATAGAACATAACACTTTTCCATTAATAATTTAGTATAAAAATAACTACATTGTAGAAGGCAATACTACTTTGTATATGGTATATGAAGCTTTCATTTTAATGAAGTTAACTATAAGTGTCACCTCAAAATAATGTATCTAGTTCACATTTCTAGTCCCTGATTTTTCAAATTCTTTACATTTCACTAAATGTGTAGATTTCAGAGGAACATGTACATTAAAATCAATACAATAAAAAAAATCAATACAATATTATTTAGTCACTTGGAATTGACTTGGTCCACAGTGGAATTCCATGAACAGTTTACTACTAAACTCTAATTCCTAAATGTTCTAGGAAGGTTCATGCTGTTGAGAAACTTGGCTCATGCTTTCTCTTGATCGAAATTCTTTCAGTTTAAGTAACAGGAATTCAACTCACACCAGAGGAGTTTAAGCCACTGAACCAAAGGAAAAGCTGAGAGAACCAGAGAAAAGCCAAGAACCTCAGAAACAGAGACCAGAGACTGACTCAGTACTGATAAAACTTCTTTTTTCTCAGTATTTTTCACTTTTTCAGTCTTGCTCCTTTTACAGGTTTGTTTGTCATTTCTTTCGCTTTCAGCCACTTGTGGAGAAAAAAGTATGGGTAGCCCTGCCTATATCCTTGTACTTTGGTGATGGAAGATGCAAGAGAGTCTTTTTCCTTCAGTTTCACTAAAATTAAACATTATTTGTTTTGGGTAATGCAAGGAAGTGGGGTAGTGTGATCAAACCCACCCAACCTTAGGTCATGGTGTATCATTTCATAGATGGAAGGGGCCAGAGGTCAACATTTATAAATATCATAGCCTTTTAATAAAGAATCCATAAGTAACTTTATTTCTGTTTTTATCATCTTTGCTTCTATATTACATCACAGTTTTATATTCTTCTCATTTTAATTCTAAAGGCCACAAGACTGTGATGCATAACCAACTACTTAGTTCCTAAATATGAAAATAGTTTATTTTCAGGTGTCATTTTAACTGTGACGACAAATCCCTTTCAGAAATAGTATATCATTTTCCCTATGTAGTTTACTTAAATACAACATATATAGTTCTATGAAAGCTTTCGACAAATATTTTCACACTGGGGACTTACATCACAGGGAAAACTTAGTGAGCCATTTTCCTATATTATCATTTAACATTTTCCACCTCATTGTTTGTGTTGAATCTTTGTCTATATATTTAACTTTTATGACAATTTATTTTCTCAGCTGGTTCACAGTATTGCTTTTCTTTTGAGATACTCTGTATTTATTCTAGATTTTCTTTTTGTGGATAGTTTCTAAAAGGAGAAAGCAGAAAAATACCTTTAACCATTAATAGGTAAACTTTAATACTTTTCTTAGTGTCTCTGTTTCTCTACTTTTGTTGTTTAATAAGTATCAGAATGGTTCAGGGTTCAATGTATATCTTTCTATTCTTTTAGACTTTGTATAGTTATATATTATATTAACTGAGTGTGGGATTAGTTGGGAGTCCATTTTAGAATATTAAAGCAGTACTTTCTTGAAGGCTTACTTATTCATTGAATATTTTATGATTATGCAGTATACCATCTTATGATAAAAATATCATTTTGTTAAAAATATTTAAAAAATATTTTAACAAGCAAGACATTAGCTGATAATTTGTATCAGAAAATAGGAAAGAAATATGTATATGTCATCCATACACAAATCTTAGGAAATAATATTAAAACAGCTTTTGAAGACTATACTTTAACAGTCACTCTGGTCCCTGAAATTTACCTTCTGAGGATTTTATTCTATCTTTAAAAAATAACCTTAGAAAAAAATTCTTCTATCTTTACTAAGATTCTGAAATATATAGTATTGAATGAATTTAGTAGATAAGATAGACATTTAATCAAAAGTAGATGTCCTTTCTGGTAGACATACATCAGAGAAAGAATGATGTCCTAGGAACTAATCTGAGCTTCTTTTATCAGTGAACAAAGGGGGGGTAATGATATTGTACAGGTAACCAACAATATCTGCCATTAGGAGGTAATAATAATGCTTACCTCATGAGTTACTGTATGGACTCAATGAGCTCATATATGTTAGGCATACAGATCAATGCTTAGGACATATTAAGTGTTCAATAAATTTTTATGTTTTTCATTCTCAAAAAGTAACCATTCTGGCCAAGATGGAATAATAGGAACTAGATTTACCTTCCCACCTGGAATATCCAAAAATAACCAAAAAAATTTTCAGACAAAATAAATGAAACAATAAGTTTCAAGACACTGTCTATCAGGTGGTGAAAGACAAGGACTCCAGAGAGATGGAAACTACACAAGGTGAGCCATAAATTTGTCTCCATTTACTGCCTTTTTAGTTTCCAGGACAGCACAGAGAGGAAAAACTGAGTCAGAGCCTAGGTGAATTGCTGAGCTGAGAGTACAGGGAAACCAAGGCAGTTGGAGCTCATGAGACAGAGTACCTGAAGGAGAAAGTGGCACAGAAGGAGAACTCTGGGCATGTGCAGAGGGTTCTCTCCCAAGATTCAGCAGAGCACTGATCAGCACATGCATATAAGAAAACCACCTTAGGCTAGAGAAAAGAATCATCTGAAAAAACTAGAGGGAACAGTTCCTGATGTTCTCATAGGGCCAAGAACAGTGCTTGTTTTCACATAACAGAAAAAACTCTTAATTCACATAACATTGGAAAGAGTACTCAGGAAGGTCTTGCCACAGTGTTGGGGAAAAATTATTCCCTAATGAACATTCCTCTGGATCTGACTAACTATAAAAGTAAGAACTGAAATATTCAAGTTGTTTCCAAAGTAATAAATTGCATTACAGAGCAAAAGCACAAGACGATTTACAGAGATGCAAAATAACCAGCATCCGACAAAGTAAAACTCACAATGTTGGGCATTCAATCAAAGATTAACAGGCATATAACAAACAAGAAAACATGACCTATAAAAACAGTCATTTGAGTCTGACTCAGAATGAACACAGATATCGAATCATTACCAGGAATATCATTAAAATAGTTACTACAATATTAACAAAAATGGTCATTGCAACTCTCTTTTATGTTCAAAAAGTTATGTTCAGACATGGAAGATAAAGAAGGTCCAGACTGAAATCTAAGGAATGAAAGCTAAAATGTTTGAAATATTTTTTTAAAAAATACACTGGATTGGACTAACAGATTATACATTGCAGAAGAAAATATTCATGAACTTGAAGATTTAGAAATAGAAACTATCCAAAATAAAACATAGGAAGAAAAGAACGACTTAAAATATAGGAAAAAAAAATAATGATCAGTAGAACAATTTCAAGTGGCCTGTCATGGGGATAATTGGTGTCCCATAAAAATAAGAAAGAAAGGAGAGAGAAAATATATATATGAAGAAATAATAGCCCCCAAATTTTCAAACTTAATAAAAACTATACATTCACAAATTCAAAAAGGTCAAAGAACTTCAAGCACAAGAAACATGAAGAAAACTATCCTGAAGCACATTATAAAATTGCTGAAACTTATATAAAAAGAAACTCTTAAGAACCTCCAGAAAAATAGACATGATATGGACAAAGGAACAAAGGTAAAAATGGCATTAGATTTCTTGTCTGAAACAATACGAGTGAGAAGAAAATAGAACCAGAACATTATAGTTCTGAAAAACAAAAATTGTCAATTTAAGATTCTATAGCTGGCAAACATATTTTCCAAAGAATGAAAACAAAATAAAGACATTTTAGACACACAAAACATGAGAAAATTAATCACTTGCAGATCTGCTTTACAAGGTATGTCTTTTAGATAGACTGTAACTGATGGTGGATGGAAATCAAGATTTACACAAAAGAGTAGAGCAGATTAAAAAATAGTAACCATGTGGGCAAATATAAATTTATTTCCTTATTGTTTACATATCATTATAACATAATTGAGTGAACAAAAAGAAAAAATATTGAGGAGCTTATAGCATGAAAAATGAAATACAGTTTGGATGGTCCTTTGGGTAGTCTAGATAGCGTTTCCCGATTTAACTATTTGATAATATTCTTGGAAGAAAATTATAGAATTATGACCCTGAATGCAGGCCTTGTATACAAATTCTAAACTAAAAGAATGGAAATGTGTATAGACCTGACAACTTGAGGTTTTTGCCATACTGCCAGATAGATTGCCCTAGGGCCTTAATAGTCACTTCATTTCTGAGTCTCAACACCTAAGTCTCTAAAATGGGGCCATTAATGCCACTGATTTTTACTAATAAAATGTGTAGTATTTTTATGTTAAAAAATCTATGATTTGACTTTCATAAAGGCTGAAGAAAATGGAGTAAGTGCAATAATATACTTTAAATAATGCCCCCTCCCCAAATATCATTGTAAAGATGTGTTCCTTATGTCTTGAATCACAAATATGTGGAGAAAGAGATCAAATAAAGAAAAAAAGAGGGAAGAATTTTACTTTTGAACATTTGCACGTGGAAGATTATAGGCATAACTGGAAACTGTACAAAGGCCCTGCAATTATAGATTGATCTACCTGTATATTTTCAGAACCAAGTAATGTCTACCACTCCAAGGGGGGATTTTAAAAAAAGCATAATAGTAGTTTTTTTAAGCTATATACAAATGATAAAAGCAAAGACATCAAAGTGGGTAGCCTTTCAACTCATGCTCAATTAGAATAAAAGTTTGGTTGCTGTTTTAAACATTTATGACTAACTAACTGTGACAGGCTCTCAGCTTTGCAAACGGGATGATTTCAGTTGACTTTTGATCTGACTGACAGTTCCTTATACACTTCAGTGTTAGTTTATAACACACGAGCCCACATCTGAATACACATGTGACTAATTAGGGACTGTTTATGGACCATCCACATAAATTTAACACACAAGAGTAAAGGCATTTTAAACCAGGGGTCATGATTTTAATGAAATGGAGTTAATTAACAAAGGTGCTTGACCTATTTTTTGTGCTGCTAATTTTTTTTAAATGAATGAAATCTAAAGTGCATTTTGCATGTATATTTGATGAGGAATATCAGATAATTTTAAAAGTTAATATTATGACTATAAAACAAAAATTATTTAGACACCTTATAAAACTTTGGTTGCTATATAATAAAGACCGTAAAGAAGAATTTGGATCTCGATTTCTAAGAACTTTGTGTCTTGTCCTAAGAGGCATGTGCATGCAGGGTTATAGAGGCTGGCATGTACTCTGAATTCCACCTCTGTCATTTATTATCTGGGCAAGTTACTTAACCTCATGGTGCCTTGATTTTTGAATCTGAAAAATGGGAATAATAATAGCACCTACCTCAGAGGATTGTTGGTAGAATCAAAGGACTCAACACATGTAAAACTAGAAGAGTGGTAGAGCCGGAGACATGCTCAATAACTGCTGTTTCTTATTTCAGAAAAAACAGCTGTCAGTCAGGAAGTGCCTGTACTGTGCCTTAATGACATATGGAGAGGTGGTTCTATAAGGAGAAAGTCAGAAAAAGTTCTTGGAACTCAGATTAATTAGTGAGATATAATAAATTTAGAGACATCATTTCCCCCATTACCCTTTCATCTCCTTTGACTAGAGAACACAACTTTTTTCAAGTAAGAGTTGTCTGATGAAAGGAACTACCTCTAAGTTCTATAATAAGGTAACTTGAATGTCACCTAGTAGAGATACTCATGATGGCCCACCATGCTGTGTAGGGTGGGAAGAGCCAGTATTTTAATGAAACTCTCCATAGACCTTTGGACACAGTGTTGACATTTCCTCTAGACACACCTGGCTCTGAATTCTTGGTGTTTTTTTTTGTTGAAACTAACTCATGTAATATCCTGATGCATAGTCATTTATTTCATATTGTATCACACTGTGACAATTTTACTCATTCTAGTTGACTTCCAGGGGCCACATCACATCTCCATAGCTCAGGTCAGATTTCATTCATTCATTGTCTCATTCCAGGCACCTACTTTGAGCCTTTCTGCTTTTCATCACAAGATCTTTGGTGATGTGGGCTTACTTACCTAGGCACAAGTGTAGTCCATGAAAAATGAGGAATTAACACATCTAGGGATGACCCTCTATCAATGGGAAACAAGAACAAGTGGTCAGAGTACTCCAGGTTTCTATCTTTCAGAGGCTTCCTGTACATTTCTCTGAGACCATGAAGGAATGGTTGCCTACAATAAAGGATATCAGTGCTGAGTTTAAGAGACTTTTTTTTAAGGGTGAGCACAGCGGTGGGTGTTTATGTGAGAGAATTGCAAACCAGTTAAATTTTAATAATTAGAAATCATATTTTTTAAAAGTATTCAGCTATTTCCATGGTTAGAAGCTTCAGCAGGTAATATTTCAGCACAGGCTCTACTCTCCCAATAAGTTTCATGGCTTACCTCTTCTCTCAAAAACTCTCTTTTCTTTTCTTTTCTCTTTTCTTTTCTTTTCTTTTCTTTTCTTTTCTTTTCTTTTCTTTTCTTTTCTTTTCTTTTCTTTTCTTTTTTCTTTTCTTTTCTTTTCTTTTTTTCTTTTCTTTTCCACTTTCATTCTTTAATTCATCTTAAATTAAAAAACTGAGCAGTTTGTTTATTTTCCCCCCCGATTCATAATAGTGTTTGTTCATGAAGTGTTTCCTAATCAAAGTTTGTTATCCCAATAGAGAAAATCTCTGAGGCAAGAAGTTAATATAACAATGCTTCCTTATTATACAAACATATCTTACTTCATGTAGACACTAAGCAAATACAGTCCACCATATTGGAACAAATATTCTTTAATTCTTTCCTCAACATTTGAATGGCTCCCATTTCCCCAGAGGAGTAGGCAATAGGACCTTTTACTTCTGGCATAGCTTGCCTCTATCAAGCCTCTCTGTTATATGGAAAGAAATTTGTTATTTTTGCATAATGGCCTTGACCCTCTTGAGAGGCAATAAAGACCCTAACACATTCCTTCTTGAGAACCAATGCCTGTTGGACTTCTATGATTGTAATATTCCTAATTAAAATTTGCTGTCCTGGAAAAGATAGTAAGTCCATACAGAAGAAGTCATCATGTGAAAAGTTGAAAAATATACATAAAGTGGCTACCTGAGCTCGAAAAATAGAATATGGCTGTTTATATTGGGGCAGAAGGTCCTGAGATCCTTGCTTAGCATCATAAGACCAAGAAAAACAGACACTCAAAATTGGGAGGGATTGATGGTGCCATATGCTGAAGAGAAATATAAAAGGAAAAGTTTCACCATATGTATTAATGCTACATTTGTATATCAAAATAATTTAACCTAGTGGCAAAAGCTATGGTTCTCAAAATAGGCTGAGTGTGATTTGCAGGGTGGCTACTTGACTTTTGACTTTTTATTGTCTCAGTTTCCTCATCTGTGTTTATGAGGCTTCATATAAGGAGATGATGTAAATTAGATAATCTATGTATTTAGATAAGGCCTGGGATACAGCAAGTGCTGTCAAAAATTCTATTAAAATATTTAATGAGCTTTAGCAAAAGAGGATTTTTAAAGGTTAATCTGTATTGAAGTCACTGACAGAATAGATTATAGAAAATTATGGAAGAATATGAGTGAGATAATGATGCAGGTTTACATAATACAAATTAAAATCCTGCTTGCCCTTTTAACTAATTAATGGTTTAAAACGAAACCTCAAAACCATGGTGGAAAGTAAAAACTACACAGAATGTATAGAGGAACATTCTTTAGGAAAAATAAGTAACAATTCTTACTAATGGAAGGGATAAAAAACAAAACATCACTATGTTATTTCCTAATATCACATAGCAGTTGATTGACTGATGTAGCAAACATTTTGATTTGGGATATAGTGTCCTTGGAGATGGTCGACGGTACTTTCATTGAAATAGTAGAACCCTTCAAAGGATGATAGGTCTACCTGGATTCAAAATGATAATACATGTCTTTGGGAAGGAGAACAATGAGCACCATGGACAGTGTCTCTGAAATTTTAGAGACTTCTCTTCCACCTACACTTTTATTTTATTGTTTTATTATTTTATTTTATTTTATTTTATTTTATTATTTTATTTTATTTTATTTTATTTTATTTTACCATAGCTATGCCACCTATAGTAGTATTGGTTCAATATTTTTCTTTAAATAATCTTCTCTTAAAATGTTAAATATTTATATTACCTATATATTATCTATATTTATAAGCAATAATAAACAAGGTATTTTTAATGCATTGATTTGTTTTATATAATGCACAGTAATGTCAACTCTTTCAATTTTTAAATAATAAAATCTGTTCATGCATTGCCTAAGCTCACCTTCGCAAGTATTAGTGATAAGCCTGCTCTATGTTGGAAATATATTGTAATAAAGAATAGGAGAAAAGAAAGGTTATAAAATAATGAAATGAAGTTAAAGGTTATCTTGACCTCTTTATGCCTAAATCTGTAGAAATTAAGACCATCTCAATAAAATAAATTCTTTGTTGACTCAGAAAAAATTTTCTCATTTTTAGAAATGTATCAAGACCAGGAATTTGGTGCTTTTATAAAGTCTATATAGTAAAATACCAAGGTTGATTAAGATGTAACTCTCCTAGTCTATAAATCTCTAAAAAACATCTAAAGGTAATATAGCATATACATTTAAATCCTTCCTTACAGATTCCTTTATTAGGTTTGGGAATCTCAAATATGAGTGCCTCTTAGTCAAAGCTTCAGTCTTTGCTATAATTTCTAGATAGAAACAAGTAAAATAGAGGAAACCTTGTTTGTTCAGATCACTTCTTTAATTTTGTATTTCAGGATGTTTTGCATAGAGAACATGCTAGCACCATGCACTATAAAATATCTGTGAAACTTTCTGAGAATCTGCAATGGAAAGTGCTCAAATGTCTGAGGATCTAATAACATTTTCTTGATAAAATAATGCTTTCATTTTATATGAAACTATCAGCATTCCTTTGTAGGTTTCCCTCAAGCTTAAGAGCAGGTCCTTGACAATTATAGTATTGCCTTTAAATACCTTATGAAATGTAGATTAACACTAACATTTTTTAATATTGGAAAAACTTTTCCTTTTAAGACATAGATAAGCAAACATTAATAATTATTAATGTTAGCTGCTAAATTTTAGCTTTTTTTCCTAAATGTTGTTCTTCCCCAGGATCAAATATTTATTTATTTTTAAGACACAGAAATTACCTAAAACTATAATGCAGATTTTGCAATAAAAGGCTATGTAGGTAGAACACTGATGTCTTTAGAATATCAATTTTCAGTACTCAGTCATTATCAAGATCAGGTTCAGGATAAAAGCTTTTGCTCCTTCATATATCTCTGGTTTAAAGGGTCTAAAATCAAGAGAAATATTATACGCCATAAAAGTTTAACACGAGGTCTTAATATAGCAATACTCAATAAATATGTTTAGTAATTTAAAATTATAATCAAGTCTACAATAACACAAAAGTATAAAAAATCAGAGGCCTCACATTGTGGGATTTCAGTGTTTTATCTGGAGGCTGCTGCCCTTTTCAGTCATCATTTCTTGTCTTGCTGAGATGGATAGGGCAAGCTGGAGTGCCTGTCTCCTACTCCAAACTTCCCTGCAGCACCTGGCCTCAGGATTCTAGCTCCTTTCATCTTGAAATCAAGATGTTGATATCATTAGCCAACAGAACCCACCTGAATGACAGTAATTTTATTACTCCTGTTAGCAGTCATGGGATATTGATCACATCTAACACCAAGTAAAGACTGGGCAAAACAGATCCCTTAATAAATAATTATTAATTTTTTCCTTTAGGCGATGCCAGAGGTTTGTTTTTAGTTTATCACCTCCAGCACTGTTAAATGAACTGTGTAATATTTCTTAATAATCAGTTGGGATTGCATAAATATCTGCAGGAAATATGTATGTATTTATTGAATATTTATTCATGTACAGAACTGTGCTAGAAATTGTGAGAGATGCAAGAGACAAAAGGCATTACCTTGCCTTTGTAAGAAATACAATTGTATTGAAAAAATTAGATTGATATGCTTTAATTCAATTAGGGAACTGCAGAATAAACCAAATTATCTAACACTTAAATATGTAGCAGAGTAAATGGGGACAGCAAGAAAAGATTTCAATATCAGCCACATTTGAGAATAGGTAAGAATTCGCCCAGCCGGGCGTGGCTCAGTGGTTAAGTGTCGACCTAGGATCCAGGCAATCAGGGTTCGATTCCCAGTCAGGGCACATGCCCAGGTTGAGGGCTGCAGCCGATCAATGGTTCTCTCATCATTGATGTTTCTATCTCTCTCTCTCCCTCTCCCTGAAATTAATAAAGATATATGTAAAAAAAAAAAAAAAAAGAGAATAGGTAAGAATTGGATGATTAAAAATCAGGATTTGGAATCATAAATTTTCTGAAAGTCTTAGTAGTATTAATTTCAGTATAAAACTCAACTAATGGGGACTGTTATAAGGAAATACCCCAGGTTTTATAAATTCACTAATGGACATGCCACTACAGCTTTATATGTACCTTGTGGTTTGCAACCTCTAACAGTGCCAAGCATAATTATACAAACATTTGATTACAACCTAGGATGGATGTTAATACAGACATAGGGGAGTGCAGTCTGTTAATAGAAATACTGAAGAGTGGGTGTTAGAGCTAGTGCCTTTTTCAAAATTATATGCAGAACATAAAAGATTTTCTCTAGCAAACTGCTTTTTACACAATTATTTATAGTAAATTAAGGATTCTACTTACATTTCATTTTCAAGTGGAGGAATAAAATAAAATGTATAGCCATTATATATCTCTATGCTTATATGTAACTATCTTTATATATATACATATGTGCATAGATATACATATTCCTTGATTACAATTTTAAGGTTATTGAAATAATCTCATCAAAAATACCTAGGATTCATAAGAATTGTTCAATCTCCCAAATGCTATAGTAGTTAACTAACTTATTATTTATTTGTTTATCTATCAAAATAGTAGATTTTGAAATATGAACATTCTTTGGCAAAGGTGGTATTAGAGAAACAGAATTGCTTCAGTACTACGCTAGGCTGATGCATATCAAATGTATAAAACATCTGAACACAGATAAGAAAATATTGGTCTTATTTCAAATGAGATGGGAAACAAGATATTAAAAGAAAATTTATCAGAAATGAAATGGAGAAAGATTAAGACCAGGTATGTAGCATATCAAGGGCCTCTAATTTGAAACAAAAAGCAATTTAACATTACAATACTTAATGAAATGACCTCATTCCTATGGCAGTTCTTAAACATACAAAAATATTCAATGTTTAAATTGTAGCAAAAGAATTTGTTCTCCTATAGTATCTGATAATGAGGAGGCATTAAAGCACTTCCTTGGGAAATATTTTCTCTCCTCAAATGCAAGATTAGATGTGAATTGGTTCATCATAATGTAGTTCATGTTTGAGCTTTAAAAGGGGAGAAATACTTGGTTGGCCTAATCAAGGTTAAAGTGATATCTAAAAGGGAAAAAAAGAAGCAGAAAGAAAAAAAAAATGTCTTAGACAGACTTCAACAAAGATCCCATTTTATGAGAACATTGTGAGTTTTTAATTATCCTATAATAACTGAATTAAATGGGTAAAGATTAACTTTTCTTTTTATAATCCAGAGCATTAGGTATTAGTTATTCCAATAGTATCTTTTGTAAATGTACAATATTGGAACCACCTGGAAAATTTTTAAAAATACAAATCTATCTTCTGAAATTCATTAATTCATCCCATATTAACACTTATTATATAATAGTCACATGGATAGGTGACTCAAAGTTGGAAATGAATAATGCTTGCCTTCAAAGAACTCAGTCTAGTAGGGAAATAAAGTTAAGAAAATTAACCTTTGTAATATAAGTTATACAATTTTAAAATAAAGAGTTTGGTTGTATAAAGAAAGAAATAACAATAGAACATTTTTAAGCAGAAAACAATGCAGGTTGCATTGTAAGAAGAGGACTCTGCTCTGTAGAAAATGGATTGAGGATAGGTGCTGATGAGAGAGAAAGCCAGTAAACCAGTAATAGACCATTACAATAGTTCAGGGAAGAAAGGACACCCTAGGAAAAAAATAGTGTGGAGAATTTTTTAGTTTGTTCTGTCCATGCCCTATGACCTCCAAAACGCTGAAAATCATGGATGGCATCAAGGGGTTTCTTTGTCTCCTAACTTTCTTTCTGAAGTAGGTGAGACTGAGACTGGAGGGTGGCCGCAGAATGAGGTTGAATATTTACTTCCCCTGCTCCTTTCTTGCTTTGACTTCTCCTGCTCTTCTATCAAAAGTCATGGCTTATCTCAGACAGCCCTTACCATGCAACTATCTTTTCTAGTTCCCAGTAAGGGTCCCTCCCCCTTATCCTTTCAGCTTGCATTGTCAACAGCATCCTGTTGGTCCTAGCCATGAGTCTTGA
Source organism: Miniopterus schreibersii (assembly GCF_964146895.1). NCBI lineage: Eukaryota > Metazoa > Chordata > Mammalia > Chiroptera > Miniopteridae > Miniopterus > Miniopterus schreibersii. The sequence continues at coordinate 60,843,597 of NC_138108.1, forward strand.
AGTATTTCTGGTTGGTTTCTGCAAACCTTATCATTTATTATTTATTTATTTATTTAATTTACTTATTTGGCCAAAACTAGGTTTTAATTATGAGATTAGATGAGAAAAAACCTCACTTTTTTTTTAATCCATACTTCCATCCCCACCCCCTTTGGCAACCCTCAGTATGTCCTCTATCTGTAGGTCTGTTTATGGTTTGTTTTGTTTATTAATTTGTGTGTTTTTTAAGATTCCACATGTAAGTGAAACCATACCTGTTAAATATGTTTTTATTCCTTTTTTTTTTCATATTACCCACTTTGAGTGGGTCACTCTTTCCTGGCAGGACCCTGAATGATAAATGTGGCAATTGTGGACAACAGATGTGTATGTATTTACATGCATTAATGCATAAAGAGAACAGGACTTAGTGATGATTCAGAATTAAAGGGTAAGATAAAAGGAGGTATAAGGATGACTTCCAAGTTTCTGGCATGACTAGTAAATGGATAGGAGTGTCCTTTTAAAAAGATGAGATTAGTGTAAAATCTAGCTGGGATGGGAGCAGGTCAACACTTCTGCCTCAGCCATATCAATGGAACTGTCAAGTAGACCATTTGAAATTAGTCAAAGGTTTTAAGAGAAGACTAGTATGTCAATACACATTTTGTTGATGTGAGGGCATCAGTTTTATTTCAGTGGGGTGCAGAAATGAACATATAGCAAGGTCCAAGTCTTCCTGGTGGTTATGATCTACTGGGAAGAAGATATGAAAAAATAATAATAAACTGCAGTGTGAATTAATTCTACACGAAAAAGTACAGCAGGGTATAAGGTAATATAATGACAAGACAATCCATTTTAGAGGTTGAGAGAAATAACATTTCAAGTTATGTCCCAGTAGAGATATCTGAGTAGGTAAAAAAGAGAAAGAATATTTTAGGAAGTTGAAACACTATGTGTTTTAAATCCCTGTGGAAAAAGGAAAATTAGTTCATTTGAGAAACTAAAAAGTAGCAAGTGTGGCTGGAGATTAGTGAGCAAAAGAGAAAGTAGCATGAAATATGTTGCAGAGGCTGATAGGAGACCGGATTATTATTAGGTTAAGCCAAAGATGGGCCTTTAGGCTTTGACTAGGAGGATAGTATTTGCTACCTAGAGATAAAACAACTGAACTTTAATGCACATTTTAAAATGACCTCCACTGTCATGAAAGCTCCACTATTAGGTCTTACCCCATACACATCTGATACAACTGGGATACACAATATTATCCAAATGATTTTAGGACTGGCCCAACTGGCTTATCTATTTTGTAGTAAAGCACTATTCAATAAGGATTGATGGAAAAGAGAGAGTATACTTTATAAATCACAGGGAAAACAAACACTTACAAATCTAGTATTTGTATATATTCTCATAACTTAAATTGAACTTTATAAAATGGAAAGTGTTTGTGTTTTCCCTTTATGTACCCTTACTCTTGTGTGAATTACTGCATGTTCAAAACTAACCTGTGATACAGAAATCTTGGGAAATAAAACCCTGAATGTTTTGGAAATTTTCCCTAGGATTTTAACACTTAATTTAATTATCCTAAGGCTAGTGTTTTTATTATGTAGAAAAAATGTTCAGGTCTGGACCCTACGCTGTCAAAAGTAGCTAACTCTTATATAGTGCTGCTGTATGCCAGGCGCTGTTGTAAACTCTTCATATATATACATATATATATATATATATATATATATATATATATATATGTATGTATGTATATGTATATGTATATGTATGTATATGTATATGTATATGTATATGTATATATATGGTCATTTAACCCTTATTACAATGCTATGAGGCAGGGACTTTTGTTATTACCATGTTTAGAAATGAGGAAACTTAATCACAGGTGATTCCTTGTCTAAAGATGCACAGGTAGTAAGTTGTAGACTGGACTTTAAATGAGACTATCTTGCTTTAGAATCTACAATCTCAACTTTCACTCGCTGGTATCTTTCTTTAAGGAAAGAAACTCTATTTGGAGACATGTAAACTATCATATTGTTGGGCCAAATTCTTATCAGTAATCTCTTGTGTGACATCAAATAAACGTATGCATGCTTAAAACTTACGCATGTTATAGAAAATGATGAAACTGGTCATATTTCTGAAAACTAGGAATATGCCACCGTACTCAGATAAAGTGATATTTATATCAGTTTTTCTTTTCAATTTAAACACCTGTGTAATAGAATTGAGTAATAGTTTCGAAGCAGTTGCTGGTTTTACTTCATTTGTTAATGAAGTAAAATGTAAAACTGACTCTAACTAGAGTGTGTTTATCTACCTTTTATTTTTAATATATATTTTTTAATCATTGACAGTATTACAGATGTCTTCTATTCCTCCCCCCCACCCCACTCTTCCCAGTCCCTCCCTACCTCCCCCAGGCCTTCACCACATTATTGTCTGTGTCCGAGGGCTACGCATATAAGTTCTTTGGTTTATCTCTTCTCTATCTCTTAAATAATGGAGGGAAATCTGGAAAAGGAAAAAAAAATCTATCTCTATCTGTCTGTCTGTCTATCAAATGTTTTCTGCAAGCATTTCTTCAAATGTTAGAATGAAATAAAATTTGACTTTAATAAGCATCTATGAATAATTGGCTACTCTATTTCTGAAAAAATAAAATTTCAATAATTTTCTAGAATTATTTCTCAATTTTACAATGTCTTCGGATACTACAAAGCATACAAACCTCATTTTGTAAGATCTCATCCTAACTGTCAAGATGATTTGTTTTGAGAAGCATCTGAGGGTGGATAGGCCACCCACCATTTTCATAACTTTGATTGTTCTGTGTATCATCAAGTCCCTTTGTCTAACTTGGACAGTTTCAGTTTATATAACTGTAAATTTTACTCTCTAACTGTCATTATTATAAACTGATCTCAATAAGGAAGTGTTTATTACTATTATAGGAATGGAAAAGAAAACTCAACAAAGCATAGATTTCAAGCTTCCAACAATATAATCACACACTCCTAGGTGTATACTTGCATATGTGATTCAAAGTATAGAATTTCTAAATAACCTTTTGGCCTTTTATAATTCCCATCTTATTTATTTATTTTTGCTCTCAATATAAATATATTTACTGAGAATATGTCTCAATTGTTGCTAGGATATTTTGTGTGCGAAGGTTGTTGTCATTTGAAATTTCTTTTCTATGAGATATTCCGGCATTCAGAATTTAATTCTAAGATAAAGTGTCAAATATGAGGTTGCTCGCTACATAAACACGAACCTCCCTACCCCCGATTCAATTTCAAAGAGCAATTCAGGTGAGAGTAAATAAATAAATAAAAGGTTTGGTTGATGTTGGACATTTGCTTGGTACCGTGTCATTCAGAAATCCTTCCATTTAAAACTAAAATTTGCATTGACATAAGAATGATGTATTATGCAGTATAATTACTTACAGGGTCTTTGAAAAGAGAAACCCCTTTTTTTCCAAGTGATTTAACTTTGAAAAGGAATTACTTCACATGCCCAGCAAATACTATTTAAAAGCATTTTATGAGGCTTTTTTCCTGCATATTTCTACACATGGACAGACTGTCGTGAGTTCTAAAACCTGTATTTACATGACACACTTTTGTGGTCCAATGGGCAAACGCTACTTAGCCCTAAAATAACATCACAGTAATGACTACAGTCAAGACAGCAAGAACCCTCCACCGTTATTATCCGTATCAGACTGGGCAGATGCCGTGTCTGCGCTGGAGTGCTGACAGCCGCGAGCCCCGACCCCCGGGGCCGGGGGCTTTGTGTGCTCTCAGACACAGCAACGTTACATTCACAATAAGCAGTGCATCAGCTCTTTCAATTCGCAGAAGTATGTTCTATTATATATAATTTTTCTTCATCTGCATCGAGTTGAAAAAGAAATGACTTAGAAAATTGAAGATGAGTTACATTTAGGGAGATTTAGCCAAAATGTACTGAGCATAAAGCAGGGTTCTCGACCCCAGTCGCACTGGTCTTTTCTGTGTTGGATGAGTCTTTGCATGAGGACTGTGCCGGGTGCTGTAGCCTGTTTAGCAGCATCTGTGGCCTCTACCCACCAGGAGCCGGTATCCGATTCCCAGAGTTGTGATCAGCAAATATGTCTCCTGCTTGAGAACCACTGATATAAAGGAATGAATTCTTCTTGATTATACACATATTCTTTTAACCAATTACATTATATTGCTTGTCGTGGTCACTATCAGATTTTTATTAGTTTCCAGACACAAGTTGTTCGTTTTTTCTCATAGTCTACTTAGTTTATGTTTGTTCATTTGTATGTTCAACTTTGCAGTCATGGCTACAGGATCTAAGCATTTTTGCATCTGCATTATTATTTCACACACTTTATATTGACAGTGAGAAAATTAAATGGGAAATACTAAGAGTCAAATAATTCAAGGGGACATCTTTAAGAGAAAGGTCTCAAGTGTGTATTATGAAGGGTAATAATTGGTTCTTACAGCTTCCGATTGGGCCACAGGCTCCTGGAGGCCTGCAGCATTGGCTAATTTCTCCGCAGTGTTAAGAAAAATATCTAGACCGAGGAATATCTCATGATAAAAGCTGCTCCCTCCTACAATGAGCAGGATTCTTAGTTACTCTTCCCATCCCCTACACTTTCAAAATAAAGAGGCTGCTTCCAAGAAATCAGGTATTTGGAAAGAAGGAAGGGACAAGATTACTCACCACATCATTGATTATAAACATGACTTGAATTATAATAAAAACAGAAAAGAAGTCAGAATACTTGTTTCTGCATCATTGTGAATGTCCACAAGTGGGTCTAATTATCATGCTAGGACTGTTAATTCTGTCATTAGATGTAGTGAGGGAGTCATTGTTTTAGTTAATCAAAAATTCTGCTTTGCAGAGAGTGACCCTATAAACATGAATTCTCAATTTTCAGATTACTAGGATATAATAAAAATCTACTGATTACCATATTTTTTCTCATGTTATTTTTTTCTTTGATAATTTAAAAAGGATTTGGAATATTTTGTTTGTATTAGGGTTATCACTCTAAAGCTAAGATATCATTATTCTGTAGCTATGAAAAAGTGCCTTCTGATAAGGATTTCTGGTTGATATAATGCCAGGAAAAGTTTTTATCACTCGGTATTGGCAGTGAAATATTGATGAGCACTAAAGGAAAACAATGACAAAAATAATAATCTGTATTATACATATACATAGCATTGTATTCTGTATAAAGCACAGAATCTAACGTTATGAACATTCAATAAATAAATAAAAATTCAACTTTCATTCATCTGTAAGCTCCCAATAAGTGACTACTATATTGTTTGCTAAATATTATATAGTATATAGTAAATGGAGAAAATGAATGTGACTATTTATATTTCAGAAAAAATATGTTTAACATTGTAATTATGATTTTAATGTTACATTAATTTTCAGCATAGATGCAATTTTTCCTTAAACAAAATTATTTAATGGACCAAATACTCTGTCATTTTGTAGTTCTCAAGATTTCAGTAATCCAAAATAATTTGACCTTCTTATTTAGAATTATCAAGTCTTCTCTAAAACCATCAGTATAAAAAATACAAGTCAAAGCCTTGGTAGGTTAGGAAAGAAAATAAAATCTGTTTGGGGGAATAAGCACCTTAACTCCCTAAACAAACATATATTCTAAAAAGATAAAAATACTGCATGGGCTTGGTCAGTTTCTAAATTTACTTTACTTTTTAATGCTTTTTATCTTTTTAGTTCTCAAAAGCACCTCTTATGCTTGGAGAACAAAAAAAAAAAAAATCATCCTGCCGTTAATTTTTATAATTTCATCAGCTAGTAGCACAGGACCAGTTGCTTAGTGGATCAAGTGCATGCTTTATATTCTAAAGGACAACTTCAAATCCTGTTAAGGTTATATTTTTATTAAAGTTTCCATTAATTTTTCCATCAATGTGATTATAGATTAATATTAATTAATTCTTACCATTTTTTGAAGAAATAAATGGATTCATATCTGATTCAAAGTTAAACAAGACACTATTCAGGCTTTCTCGGTAACCCTTTCCTAGGTTTAGAATTGGTTGGGGAGAAAGGGAATAGATATTTTTAACGGCATTTTATTGAACTTAGCAATTTAAATGGCTTCCCCTGATTTCTTAAGATAGCAAATTACCATACGGACGAGTTCTTCCTCATCAAATCTGGCTCTTATTGTTTACCAAGAAAATGACAAAGGTAATTTTTAATGCTTTAAAGTATACATATAGTACTTATGTGTATGTGCTGTTGATATTAATGAGAGTTCTGGGATGAGGTCTCTCTGTGCTAAAAATTACTACATCAAATAAATTAATATTATCGAAATTGACAACAGAAACCACTGGCATTGCTTCTCTGGAGTATTAATTTATTATTGAGAGCAAATGAAAAACATATCCTAGGAAGAACAAAATCTTTATGCTCCTTGGGGAATTCCGGGATATGAAGGTGGGCCACCAAGCATCCTATTTGCATTAAGACATCAAAAACTCCTGAGAGAAATGGAAAAGAGGACTTCGATATTGATGGATACAGCCCTGGGTTGTTGGGAATAATCTTTTCCAGACAGATGTGTGACAAAGGATTATTATAAGCTTTGGGGAGGGAATGCTAGCCAGAGTGAAATGCAAAGTTACCCTAACACTCTAACTTTTAATGATTAATTTGAACATCCCATTCTCTCAAGCATTGCAAGAGCTAATAAAGTTCATGCTCACCTCATCTTGATCATTTAGCAGTAATAGAAAGTTTGCAGTATTACAGGATTAAGAAGGGAATACAGGGCTTAAGTTTTGGAGCTTAGCACTGTGATATTAAAATTTAGAGAAGTCTAGAGACCAATATTTCTCTATGTCTTGCTTGCCAGTCTTTTGTTACCTGTAACATAAAAAGAGGTTTTTAATCTTTTTAGAAAAGAAGGATGCTGTAGAAATATTTCAAAATGTAATCCTGAATATGACAGATCAAAGAGAAAAGAGGCCCCCAAACACCGAAACTCATGTGTTAAATATTTGTTATATATTGAGATGCTTTTATAGTGAGAAAGCTTTAGACTATTATTTTTACCAATAGTATTAAGATCCAACATTTATTGGACATTTTCTTTGTGCCAGGCACTGCCAAGAACTTTTACTTCCATGAAACCCTCATAGCCAGCATATCAGGAAGGCATTATCATTTTTGTCATTATAAAGATAAGTAAATTGAGATTTAGGGAGGAAAATTAGCAAAGACTGTTTAGCAAACAACTGAACCAGACAATGACAATCTCAAATTCCTTTTAAGGAAAAATCCTTAAAAGTAACAATTTTGTTGGAAAGGGCATTGAAAGTGTTCTTTTCAGAGAGGAACACAAAATTAAGACTATATTAATTGTCCATGTCATGAGTTGGGAGACGAGGTGCAGAGTTGTTTCTTGAAGTTGTCTGCAGCCAGGATTATTACATTAAGAATAAAATGTTCTAGCCACCCATAGATTGACATACCCATGGCAAAAGTGGAAAAAAAGATCATCATGCCCAAATCTCCTCAAAAAACACATGCATTCCATATGGGGCTGGGTGATCCAGAGAGGGGTTCAGCACTTTTTCTTTAAGATTGGGTTTCATTCTGCTAACAGCTTATTGGCTGAGTGCCCACTAGCAAGCAATTAAGACTTTGTGCTTGCCTGCATTTTAGTAGCTCTCGTCATGAAACATGCGGCCACATGGGAGCAGAAGCTTTGCCAGCATGGTCACGGTCTGGGAGCAGCATCAGGAGAGCTTCTATACTCTGAGGATTCATAGTCTTCTGGGAAGTGGAGGAGAAGATGGATAATTGATTGGCTGTGCCTGTGAAAGAAGGGAATCATTAAGTAATGGGAACTATGGGGAGAGATCAAAAGCGGAGTTAAGAGAACAAAGCAAAATGCTACCAAGGAATCCAAAGAAAAAGCAGATTATGTTAACGTCTTAAAATTAAGAAGTAATTGGGTTAAGTAAAAAGGAGACAAAAACTGGACTGCTGATAAGAGTTCTTACCATTGAACTGGGGCGATACCCTGGTTAATTGTATTTTATAAGCAACACACAGGTACTGAGCACCTAATATGCGTCAGGTACAGGGCTGGGGATGCAAAGATGAGTAGACGGAGAAGCAGAGCCACCACGTGCGTCAGGATCAGCGACTGACTCACCATTCACACAGACTCTGAGGGTGGGCAGCCATGCAGCCCGCTGCCTTCCTCGTCCCGGCCTCACTTCATTTTGTTCTTGGACAGCATCGGGATTCCGAGTGGCTAAAGGTGTGCTCATAGTAACTGGAAAACTTTATACAAAGGTGAAATAGCCTTCCAGGGAGGGGGCAAACTTTTCACATCTGAAAATGAAATAGGCCAAATCAGTGGTTTCAAATGCAGTTGTTCATTCAAAACCTTCTGGGCATGATTTTCCGGTATGAAGGTCTGCTCCCCACTCCTGGAAGTTTAGTTTAATAGATCTAACCATATATGTGCTCACATTGTAACCATTGCCCTGAACAATTCTAAAAGGAACTGAAATCACAAAAATAATAATTTTCTCTTCACAGTAGATTACGTTAGGTTAAAATTAAATAAAAAACTACTATCCTGCTGGCTACACCTGTATATAAACTAAAAATTTAAATGCATAGAAAACTTTCCTTCAGATTATGAATGACTCCTTAAGCAAGTACTGGTGTATATGAAGGACATTTATATGCATGTTATCAGGGATAGCTCTATTGCATATATATATAATAATCTATATTTTCATACTACTTGGAAATTTGAGCATAAACTAGGTTTGTGCAGAGCACTAATCTTCTCACTGACTAGGTTTTTTGATTCTATGGGCATTTAGATGACATGCAAAAATTACAACTTTATGAAAGTCATGATATTGATCAAAAGTATTCTAAAATATTTTTAACATATTCCAAGACCTTGGTCATAAAATTTCTTGGGTTTAAAACATTATTTTTTGGTAATATAATCTTTCGTTAAACAAAATTCCATGAAGGCACATAATAAATAAAAAAAGATAAGACTGCAACAGTTTAGGGCAGAGCAAGTGCAAGGGTCCAGAGTCACCTTTTTCATCACCATGTTATCTAGAGTAGGAGATTCTACGCCCTCTTCAGAACCCTGGAATTCCACAGATGGGAAACAAAGATTTCCCCATTTAAAATTTTATGTCCATGTAAATCCCCACAAAGTGAGCATAATAATGTATTCCAATAATTATGTGAGGTTAATCCCTGTTTATCACTTGACTTAAATCTTCCCAGTGGCTTAAGGCAGGTAAGGCACTGTGCACATGTGGTTGATTCTCTGGGTCACTGCACTAAAGCACCCCAGACGATGTAAAGAACACACCCTTCTTGTCAAACCCACCTAGGTTTGGATCTCTAATCTCCATTCACCAGCAACGACCTTGGGCGAGTTAGTGAAAGGTTCAGAGTCTTCTTCTCTTTTGCCTGTAAAGTGGGGATAATTTCTTCCTTTCACACTAGTGCAGATTGATCTTTAGCAACGAGACTGGCACATGGTGTTTCTTTTCTTGCTTTCCTGTCAACAGGTCAGGCTGAGAATTAGGGAAATTGCTCTAACTCCTTCAGGCCTATTCAGAACTTGTTCTTTTCATTTCTCTACACTAAATGAACTCCTTGTGGCACAAAAGAATTGATAATGGCCTTTCATGTGGAAGAAATAGCTACTACTTTTGCAGTGGAACTGAGAAGAGATCTTATTAAATGCCTCTCAAATACACTGGTCACACCTGAGTGTATAATAATTATTGACCATGGTCTTCAAATATATTTATCTAATAATAATCACATTAGGTAGATTTGATTACAAATTAATGCATAAACCTCCAGATAGATAAATCTGAAGAGTGGCACAGAGAGAGAGTAAAACACTCTAGGTATAGGGCATTGTGTCTAGGAGTGTGCTGGTGTTTGTGGTGGCATGTGGGCCCGAGCCTGCGGGTGAGGGCGCGCGTGAACACTCATGCACATATCCCCTGGGGACTGCAGGGAAAACAACAACAATGATAACAGAAATAACAACTGTGAATGCCCCAGGGGTGGGAATACCATCTCATTTCTGAGATTTATTTTTAAACTGATACAGGAAAAAAGAAAGGATTGCTTAGCTTGCACAGCTTACTTCATGTTATTTCCAAAGGAGGTAATGTAATGGCACATGGTACACATATGACTAGATTTTTCTGACGTGTAAGTGCGATATAAGTATAAAATGATGCAATTGAAATAATTATTCATATTTCTTGCAGATAAGATACCTTCACCCTTTTAACCAAATATTTCATTACTGAGAGGAAAACTCCCCTGAAATTGTGCCCTATGAATGCACTTTGCAAGGATTTTTGCAAGCACCCGGTGCAGAGAACCCAAACATTTTATTTTGACAAGGGAAGCTTTATAGAAATATTTGCAATATTTTGTACTAAATCTTCCACAAGTCACTTTGCTGTGGCAAATATTTGTTCTAGCAGACATTACTACAGTTACAGAGTACATCAGTCTGTTGTTTTAACCTTCTGAAAATAACCCTTGTGTCTTCTTGAAGGAAATAAAGAGTCCTTGATGAAACCTTTTAAGTTTTCAACTTCTTTGCAAAAAGGTGCCTGGAAAAGAAAACAGCACTTTACCTCAAGGGAATGGATTAAAGGGAATTGAGTGCATCTCTGCTTACTTTCCTGGCTCATCACTTTATGGATATGAAGGCCTAAATGTAAATGGTGGTCAAAAAGAACAAACACATTTATTAGAGCAGTTAGAAGAGACTGTTTTGATATTTGCCAAATTTCTTCTCAGTAACATGTTTGGCAGCTACCAAATGACATGGCCTGCCCAGAGTTGATTTTGACGAAGCCTCTGGGATGTGTTAAAAAGTAAACCAGAGCAAATCACGTACTGGAAAGCATAACTCAATCAAGGAAAAATGTATGATTAAGGGTGACATGGGCAAGAAAAGATTTGCCAGAGCTCAGAGTAAATATTTGTATCAGTGTGAAGACAAAGTTTCGTGACGCTGATGTCAACCAGCTGGAATTTTCATTGTTTATAAACTTTTGTTGTTAGAGCTGAATTCTGGCAGAAAAGGTACCAAAGAAAGAGCAGTTTCCCAGCATGAAGTTTGAATTGTGATAAGTCAGCTTGACCAGATATGAATGCACTAATGCAAAGGTTTAGCCACCTTTCCCTTCCAGAATACTCTTGCCAAGACACAACCTTCTGTCTTAATCTCACTTTGACAAAGCTAATCAGAATTACCAAAATGACAAAATTTTGGTTTTTTTTGTTCTGTGTTATAAAGATGTATGGCTTCTTCCGTAGTGGATGACCAGAAAACAAGAATCTAAATAAATTTTTTTCTACAGAAGAACATTGCCATATGAATCAGATATTTTAATGACTGAAAATAAGTGGCTTGATTGAGACCAATTTTTTTGAATAGAGTCCATTAACTTCATGATGCTAAGATATTTATTTTTTGCCTCATTGTAAGGTCAGTTCATATTTTTAAACTGAACAGTTGAACAAGTGAAAGGATTTGGGTACTTTATTTAACTCACCAAGTAGTTCAATTAAATGAAATCTGAATTTTCTCACTAAACAATGTTTTGTTGTACTTTTTGGAACATTGAAGGTAGCCAAAAGCTATAAATCATATAAAATGACAAGGACATGGGTTTGTATAAAAATTTACAGTAGTTCAGGATAAATAACTTTCAGGCAGAGAAAGGGAGAGTGGTCAAAACCAACTCCTAACAATTAGCCCTTCCTCTCTAAAAAATAAGCACATAGATGGCACTCATAATGGCAAAGAGGACACACTGAGATTTCCCATTTTCAGAAATGGACTTCTGACAGAAAACTTCTCTTTGGTATGGATATTATGACAAGTGCCTATTGTTTCTCCCTCAGGATAGCCGAGAAGCTTCAATTCAAACCACTTTTAATGAGGGGTGTATAGTGAGATTCACTGAACAGGAAATAAAGAGATTTCCAAATTCCCATCCAGTTATCCCTTCTTTTAATAATTGCATGTTTTAAGTATAGTTCAGTCTAAGATATAAAACAATAAAATACTTACATCCATTCAGGAAGAAGAGGAAATTTGAGAGACGCCCCACTTCCCTCCTCTATCCCACAATGAATCAAAGGCTGGCCCTGCCAATGCAGAAACAGGACACACCAGGAACATAACCACATTACCCAGCTGCACTAAGACTAGAAACCAAGCCCCTGCTGGTGCAATTAAGAAATCTTCTCTTCCAGTCCCTGGGCTTTAGAGACCTGGATCACTAAATTCCAATTTAGAATGCTTTTTTGATAAGTGTCTTTGTAAAGAAGGAAGTGAGCTGAACGAGGAAACTTTTTATTATAAGTGTCTGAGCTAACATCTTCATCTTGTGAAGTAGAGTCTCTGGGGTACACTGGTCTAGAAATCAGCCCTCAGAGGGTGGGTCTGTCTGGGGCATTGTGGTGTTGGTGTCTTTTCAGGAGCCGAAGCAGTGCCAATGACTTCCCCCTGGGTTTGCTCACTTCTGTTCCATTGCAGTGCACTCACAACCCATGGAACTCAAGAAACATACTAAGAAAACAAAAACCAAGCACCATAAATAAATCTAGAAATCTTACCATGTAGGAGCCTTGGGCTTGGACACACTTAGGGTTTAGTTAAGACATGCACAGATATAAAGTAACCAACCTGTCTCTGAGCTATTCTTTCTTACCCCCTTCCTACCTCTCAATGACAGGACATTCTCTAGGTCATTCTGCATTGTGGATTGGGACCTTCTGGCATTATATTTTAATTAAATGGTCAGATTATTAATGCATGGAAATCAGTCACTGCAAATGTTGAGCTAACCGTTTTTCATACATAATGTGTCCATATCAACATTATAACAGCCATATACTAAAGATTGACATGGTCACTTTTAAAGAAGATGCCCTGATAAATATTTGAGTTAAATATTCTTGCGATCATATGCGATCATATTAAGAGACTAAGAGGTCAGGTCTTGTTGCTGATTCCCCCCCCCCCCCAGTATGTAATAATAGAAAGCCATTCAGCTCCTCTTTTGTGGGTCCATTCTAGAGGTTCAACGGAGGAAATAATTGGTCATATATTTATGGTACACTAACATTCATTCAACATTTTGTTCATAAAGAAGAGGATTCAGAATAATTTAAAAAAACAACAACAACACTAATCCTATAGTCAAATGCCAATTATTTTGCTAGCCTGCTACCTCTCCTTAATGGAATCCTGCCCTCTTATATTTGGGGAATTCTCCTTCCCCTCACTGTGGAAACATCGATATGATGTTTGCCTGTTGCCTAGGACACATTTGATTGGTATAAGTTAAGGAAATCAGAGTCTTTCCTAGGAATTTGAGATAAGAATGAGAAATCCCAGCTCAGTTTAAATGCTCCCTTACAACGGGAAATGCAAACATCAATGGCCTGTTGATGATCTTGTACTTCACTATAGGCATAAGAATGGAAAAAGCCAGGCTGCAGCCAGAGGGAAGAATGGCATAAGGAGTTGAAATCAGTAAAGGACAGAGAAGTAGTTTTTGAGTCCCTGCCACCAACTTATAAGGCTTAGCTATGCCCTTCTCCAAGCAATACTCCAGTGCTGTTACAAATACAAAAAGACCTTATTGCTTAAGTTAGTTAAGTTAGGTTTCTATTAGTTTCAGCAAGAGTTAGAACTTAACTTCTATACCCTTTATCCTCAAAAAATGATAGTTATTTACTGAATACCTAGTGTGTACTAAGATATTTATTCATTATCTAATGTAATGTCTGTAGCAATCCTAGAACTTTAAATAGCCTTATTTCTATTTTACAGATGAAGAAACAGAAGATCAGAGAGGTTAACTGCCTTATTCATGGTCACACAGTAAGTCACATCAGAGTGAGTTCAAACCGTATCCTCTTGCATAGATTGCAAATGTCCTCAGAAATCTAGTTAAAAAGAAAAAAACTACTGTAATTCAATAAATAGAGAACATGATAAATTTCAGAATATCGTAAGTGATGTACAAATGCAGATTAAGGAATATCAATGTAGGAAAGAGGGCAAGGAAAAAATATTTCAAGAAAGAACTATCTCAATTACAAATGAAAGAATATACACCCAAATTCACTTACTGATTCAGGAGCTCAAAAGTCCAAGGGCCAGTCTTGCTTCACATACAACTGGGTCTAGGATTCAAAACAGCTCATCAGAACTCTGCTTTTCTCTTTGTTGGTTTTACTCTCAGGAACACTTTCCACAAGTGGTGTCCCTAGATGTGTTCCAGACATTTGCAGGGTCTTCAAAATCGAGTTGCAGCACCTGACAAATAAGGCCTCCGGCCTGAACTCCTTTCCCCATTCCCAGAAGAGCATGGTATAGAAAGGCAAGATGTGGGCCTTAGGAGGGCACATCTCCTTGGCTTCTTAGGGAAAGGCACAACAGGAGAGCAGGAGTAGCCTCTAGGTGGGATTCCCAGTGGCCCAAATCTATGAACGATAACCTCCTGGTGGCACCCAGCAACCTCACACTTAGAACTGCTTAATATAAAGTCCAGGGGAAAGGCAAAGAAAACTAACAAAAGTTTTAAAAGCCCCAGAATTAAATCCTATTGGCCAGATTTAGGTCTCATGCTTATCTTTGGATCAATTATTGTTGCCAGAGCATGGAACTCTGCCGATTAGCCAGTCCTGGTTCTGAGTACACATCTGCAGTTGGGCGCTGTGCGCACCACCACAGGACTCTACAGATCGAGAGTGAATGAGCGGTGATGCTGCTAGCCAAAGCCAAGGGATGAGTGTCGAGCAGAAAAAAGAACGGAGCCTGACTTTATAAGGTATCATAGAAGAATTATAACTTGAGGTGTTCAGAATTACTATACTGATATATAACGATACTGTGATAATAATTACTATTATAATTCTGAGAAGTAATAAAAATAATAGTTGATGCTTATTGAGCACCTAGTATGTGGCAAACATTTTGCTAAGGGACCTATAATATATCATTTTATTTACTTAACAACCCTGATGTATAGAATCTGACATTATGCTATTTGGTAAATGAAGAAACTGAGGCAAAAAAAAGTTAAACAACTTGTTTTGTAAGTGACAAAGCAGGAGTAGAACTCAGGACTAAGTAACACCAGTGTCTTATTATTGGCCACCACAACATATGTGAAAAGTTTTATTTGTCACACACTTAGCCTTAAGTGTCTGACATTATGAAAAAAAAAAAAAATCTGAAAAAGGCATACAGAATTCTAATTCCACTTCTCGAATCCCCTGCCAAGTTATAGGAAAAGCAAAGAGGGAAGATGGGTAAAAGGACCTTTTCTTCTCGAACCTGTTCCTCCCAAGACCTACATCTTTAGTACAGGGAAGCAGGTCTGAGAATCCAGAAGTTTCTCACCTTGCAGAATCATAGGTTGCTTTTTGTTTTTTTAAAAAAACATTTTTGCTTCTTTCCTTCACGGTTTTGACTACAGACTGTATAATTAATTTTGCTTGCCCAGGGAGCTGTTTGGGTTGAATATAATAAGCAACGCTTAAAAGTTCTGCAATCTCTTTGGAGGATATTGTTATACCCTTTCCAAATTCAAGGCTGAGAAAAAAAATTTTTTTCTTTTTTTGTTTTTTTTTGTTTTAGTTCTTATCATTATTAAAGCAGTGGTAACAATCTTAACATCCTTTAAAAATGTTAAGCCATTTGTGAATAGTTAATGCCTTCAGTGATTCAAAAATCAATAAAAAATTTACACATTGATAAGTTCTTTTTAATACTGTTTCCTATAGGTCATCACTTAATCACTTTTGTGAGTTTTTGGTACATTTCCAGTGCTACAAATTCTTATGTTTTATGCTAAATTTTTTTTTATAAGGAAATCTGCAAAATCAGAGATTTCACAGCAATTTAAAGATGTAGAGCGGAAAAAGATACCAAACAAACAAAACAAAAACGTGGGTGGAGGAAACTTGAGCCATAGCATTTCTTATCTCATTTGAAATCTTGCAAAGTTGATCTCATTTATTCTTCAAAATCTGGAAGTGAGAGTTTGGGGTGCCAACAGTCACTGCAACTTCCGCTGCACAGTTTCTTCCTCTAGGTCTAAATTGCCACCACCTTGACCGAAGCTGACATCCCTGATAGATCTAGGCATCTGTGGAGTAGCCAACTCCTGTCAATGTCTCAGGGCTGTGGGAGTTAAAGAAATAGGATCTCTGGAGTGTGCAGTAAATCATTTACTGTCCCTAAGAGCCATGGTGTAAAAAAAAAAAAAATTCCTTGTAAACTTTCAGCAGGCAGGTGAGGACATGAGTAAATGTTAATGGCATGTGAGTTTTGTTTCAGCCTTGGAAAGATGGTAACAGACGAAGTTGATCAACATTTAATACTTTTGCAATTATTTGTTGATTCTTCTATCATTGTGTTGAAGAGAAACAAAAATTTTTCCTCTAAACTTCTGAGTTCTTGGCTGAGACCCCTGTAATAAAAGACAAACAGACAAGAGAAAAACACACAAGTATATTAACATGTATATGTCACGTACACATGAGAGATACCCAGGGGGAAAAAGTAAGCTCTGAGGTGGCAGGTGGGTTAGAATTCAGGCTTACATACCACCTTCATTTGGAAGAGGGAGGAGGGATGTAGGCTTCTGAGGTGACAGTAAATGATTTTTAGGAAGAATGAATGGTCCTTTAGAAGAATAGATGGGAGGTATGATAGTTTGTGACAAAGTTTGTCTGGGTGTGGTACTGAGTTCGAGTCTCCTTCCTGTGACAAGAGTCAATCTTTCCTGGTTGACTAAACTCTTGAGGAGGGGATTTATGAGAACCGAGGTCCTTTAGGAAGATGTATCTTTAGACATGTAAGGGAAGTTCAGAGGAAGCCCCTGTCTGCATTTGCTGTTTTTTAAGTGCCTAGAGCTCAAGATAATCAGTATACAAAAGTGCCATATTTTGGGGTGCTACACCTCGCTTGATTCCAAACTCCATAAGGCAATTTTGTTTACTACTATGGACACATTTCCTGACTTGTGTGAGATGTTAAACAAATATGGAATAGGGTGCCTGCAACAGGAGAAAACTCCTCTTCAAAATGTAACTACCCAATAAATCGAGTTTTTTTCAAAAAGGGGGTGTTCAAGCAGAACTCAAGTCTCTATCGTGAAAGAAATTGGTGAAGCTGGCATTTAGGTTTCCATTTAAACTCTACAATTCTATGATTCTCAGAATGACAAAATCAGTTACTGGTTGGATTCTTTTTTAAAAAAGAGGCAGAAAATGGACAGCATACAAAGAACCACAAGCTGAGGCCCTGCAGGTGGTGTGGGAAGTGGGGACTGTGCCTGCTGAGTGCTGGGACCTTCTGGGAAACCACCTTTACTGTCTTACTGCTCTCAAAGACGGGAATAGAGCTTGGAGGCCTGAAGGATCAGAGTGGTGAAATAAATAAAATAAATAAAATTTCTTTCATCGGCCACAGTGCTTTTTCACATTTTCCCAGGGGGGAAAAATGTAGAAGACAATTTTTCCTAAAGAAAATAAGAAAATGAAAGAATAAAAGCAGGCAAAAGTCCGGGGGGCAAAATAAAAAATAAAACCAAAAAAATCCCCAGAAAACAAGCAAACAGGGGCTGTCCAGGAGGAATGAAAGTCGAGACGGAAGTACTAAATCAGAAACAAATGGGAACAGCATGCTGTGTTTTCCGTTGCCCTTGTTAAGGGAACTCTCAACTTAAAACTTCTCACCCAGTACCTTAGCAATGTGGTCAGCCCCTGTAATTTGTCCATTACTAAAAATCAATGCTATTAAAAACCCACATTTCTGAAAAGGAACTCTAAATAGGTCTGATATAAATGGTTCTTTATGTGATTGGAATATGTGATTCTTTCTCAGGAGTGGGCTTCACCTCCACCCAGGAAAGGGGAGCTGTACCCCTGGAGAGGCTGACAGCCAGGCAGGTGTGGATGGCAGCCCTGGGCTCAGGAATTGATGGGCAGCTCTGTAAAGGCTTCGGCCCCTTTCCAGCAGCCTCATGCCCACCAAGAAGCTGGCTCCTCCCTTCCCTAAATACAGAGAGCTTCACAGCAAGTCCGCCCTGAGAGCAGAGACAGGGGCTGTGGCTGAAGGGCGCCACAGAGACGACAAATGTATCACCCTTGAATTTCTCCAGTCTCCGCTCCTCTCTCCACTCTCCTGCAGCAAGCATTTCTCTTCATATAGAGCAAAAAGGAGGAATAAAGCAGTAATTTCTTTTCCACACCCTCTGCTAGTGTAAGCCCAGGAAATAGCTCCTTTCCCCCCAGATTTCAGCAAGCACAAATTTGGGACCCAAAAATGTATTATTTGAAAAGGGCCATGATTATCTTGCATTAGAAATGGAAAAACAAAAACAAAACACAGCTCCCCATTCAGATCTTTTAAATCTGCCTTCAGAACACACACATGGGAAGTATCTAAAAAGTTGGTCCTCTCTGCCTGTCAATCCCCCTGACTCACCTTTCGAGTGGCTGAAGACACGATGCCCACTGTCACAGGGACAGATGAATCAGGGCCCAGAACCCTCTGAAAGGCAAACTAGCTTTATGGCTCTCTCTTCCTGGCATCACCCCCTGAAGAGGCAGCCCAGGCAGAGCCGTGGACAGTTTCTGCACATGGCAGAGGTGGCCCCCGTCACATGTAGGCCTAAGTCCTAACAGCCGACTTGTCAATGAATGCCATTAGGGCAGATGTGCCCTGGGCACTGGGGGACAGAGCGGCGGGCCACCTCAGATCAGTGCGGGCAGAGCCGACATCGGGTGGTAACAACTTTCAGTCATTACTGACTGGGCTCTGTTCAAACCAGTGACCTAGAAATGAAGGGCTCCAAATCCCATTACTAAATCCCCGAGCCATCAAGTCCCCCCTATGTCCTGGATCTTGCCCTGAAACCCAGGCCTCCTGTTGAAACAGCAGCAGACAGCAGCCACTGCGTCGGCGAGCGAGGTTTTTCAGCTGGAGGGGAGGGAAGAGGAAAGTGCGCACAGACAAAGTTGGCTTCAATTATTACTTTAAAGTTTTTCAGCCCCTTTAAGCCTAAAAACCTGACCCTTCCTTCCAGTCCAAAGCTTGCCAGGAAGTACAAGAATGGTGTTCAAACAAACACAGCCTTTTAGTTTGTTTGAATGGGGAAAATACACATGCCCCCCTCGCAATCCGAGGAATAATGAGAGGAAACCAAATGAGAGGAAGTTGTTGAAAAGGAAAGAAAGAGATTAAATGAGTATTGCAAGGATGAGAAGAATATTTACTGCCAAAGTAAGAAAAAGGAGCTAAATGAAAGTACCCTTGAACAGCTATCCCCTCTCACTTATCTCTGTGTTGCTCTCTCAATCCCTCTCATCAAAGAGGGACAATTATTTTTCAGTAAAAAGTCGGATTTTTATGAGTTGGGCGAAGCCTGTGCAAAGCGAGCTGGATAAAAATGCATGTAAATTTCTGTCCTGCCTTTGAAGCAAAAAGCTCCAGCTTTACGAACAGTCCTGTAGATGGAGCTGCACTCTGCGATTCTAAGAGCAGGGCTTCAACAATGAAGCAATTGTTTCCTGTCTCCACTTAGCAATTCCTCCCTCTCTTTCGGGTCTTTCTGGTTGCATGTTCTATTTATTTTAATGTATACCTTTGTGTAAAGCCTGTCTCTGAGTGGTTAGATACCCCGTTGATATGTGGCCTTCAAGGGGGAAAAGGGAGTGCAGCCTATTCCCATGACATCCTAGGGCTTTGTAGAGCCAAAAAAACCTTCTCAGGAACACCTAATCCTTGGGCTCCGGCCAAGTACCACAATCCTTCTGTACAACTGACATAGGCCACTTGGGACACTTGAGAGCTTTAGGTGTGTCTCTCTGAAGTCAGCCTCGGCCAAGCATGAGGCAAATGTGCCCGACCAAAGAAAATAAATTATGTGGACTCCAATTTTCAGCAGTTATGAAGTATTAAATTACACATGAGAAGAATTCACTTTGGATTAACCCTTTGGAACCGAAACAGAATCTTGTCACAAGGCTCGTAAAAGGAGCATGCTCTGGGTAAGTAAGGCCAGCCTTTCCAAGGATACAGAGGTGACTGACCAGAAGGCAGAGATGCTCAATGAAATAAACTGTAATTTAACACAAACAGGTTAAAGGGCTACCTGGGCACAGGAGAGGGTGTGTGTTGAGGGCTTCGGTCCTGTTTGAGGACCTGCTCCCTGTACACTGTTAGTTTCAAGGACACTGAAGTTTAAGAATTTGCTGCAAATGCTACTTTCAGCACTTAATCAAAATGCATTTTAGCATAATTCACACAGCCCTCGAGCTGCTTCTTCATTCAGATTTAGAGAAGTGGTTGCGAGCCACTGGATCTTGACTGAAATCACAACTACAGAACCCCTGAAAAGGCATCCGTCCTCTGTGACTCAGTGAGCGCGAGAAAGGGACATCCTGTCCTGCCCCTTTCAGGAATTCCTGGTTCCCCATAACCATCTGAAGCACTAAGCTGCCAGTATATTAGGTGGCTGAAATGTCACATATCAACCCCCCGACAGAAAAACAAAACGCTGCTGTTTGTTTTCCCTTTAAAGCTATTTACTTACCAAATGACCATAGAAAACAAATCTTCAACAATAACAGGAAGAATTGAATCTTGAAGAACTTTAAAAGAAGTTGTGTGTTGTTATTTTTAACAAAGTGAAACTTTTCAGTAATGCGTGTGTCTTAAGTACGCAGAGGATTTGGGGGAAACTTGCAACCTTGCCCCCCTTCTCAGCAGGTTCATTGTCAGAGACTGTGTGATATAAGGAGGAACACTCTGTTTGGGGCTGGCAAAGTCAGCCCCCAAACTTGTCCCTGTGCCCCTGGAAAAACTGTGCAATGATATGCCTGAGAGACACTGTGGAACTCATCTACTTGCCTCATTTTAACCAAAGAGACTACTGAGGCTGGCAGAGAATCCATGAGGTGCTCAGAGCCACACAGTTAGGACAAGAAGCCTCCTGACTTACGGTGTAACTTGTTTCTAAAACAACCGATCTCTAAGTCAAGAAATAGCTCTGTTTCTCCAAGCCTCAGCTGCCCCCGTCCACACAGAAGAATAACTATCTTTTCAAATACTTGCTATTTTGAGTTATATTGAATATTTTGGGACACATGTAAAGATTTGCTAAAATAATTCAAGTGATAATAAGTGAGGACATGTATGTTTGTATGGAGAGAGAGGGAGGGAGGGAATGAGAGGGAGCCATCAAGACAGAGGAAGAGATGAAGTTGCTGACATCATATGGTTGTTGGGTGGAGTGACTAATAAAAGTTATTGCTAAGCACTGTGAAATTAGACTGCTGTGCAAAGCTAAACCGGGATAGACCAAAATTTGCAAATAAAAGTCATGAGATTTTTATTTTCAACAGGTGGCATTTAAGAATGCAAACTATTAGCACCCAAGTGAGAGCTCAGTGTAAAGGGGAAGAAATATGGGGTTTTACACACTTGTGAAATCAGGGGTACTGAAAAACATTGCTTCATGTTTGCAGTCTTCTGGAATGGCTGATTGGAGATATGTTCAGAAAATGCTTATTTTATTTCCACCGGTCAATGGTTAATCTAAAAGAAAGAGGGAAAAAGGGTAAGAAAATCTACTACAAAAGGGAAAATCCAACTTACACTGCTTGTGGACAAATGAGTGTGAGCCAAAACCCCAAATGAGGAAGGCAATAAAACAATACAAAAGCCCACCCACTGCACCCATCATGATATTCTAACCAAATTGCTTTGCCTGTAGCAGATCCACGCTCATATATTTACTCAGATAAGAAAGAACTTTTTGTTGGCAAGCACCCCAACTTTGATTTATCACTCACAATATGAAAAGGCTGCCAAGCAAGCCTTTATAATTTCCAGTTCTTAAAATTATCATCATCATCAGGCGTGGAACTAAGGCTCAAGGTGGTAGGTGTGTGCCCAGTACTCCTGGCAGGAAGTTGGTTTGCTGAGGCTGGTACTCTCTGCCAGGAACGCATCATAAAAGGGCTGGCTAGGCCATGTCAGATCTAAGGAAATAATTTCCCCAAGTTGCTTGCAGATAGCGAGGATCTTTGCAGTGGTGCAAGATACCTCAAAGATAAACTATTTCTGCTTCATTAGATTTGTAAAGCATCCTAATGATTATAATGGTGATCTGCATTACCTTGTCAAGAAATAAAAATTCTTACTTTTAAAGTTTTTCTAAAAAGATGACTCCAAATTTATGATAGTCCCCAAGTG
This sequence comes from Miniopterus schreibersii, assembly GCF_964146895.1. NCBI lineage: Eukaryota > Metazoa > Chordata > Mammalia > Chiroptera > Miniopteridae > Miniopterus > Miniopterus schreibersii. The sequence continues at coordinate 60,865,996 of NC_138108.1, forward strand.
TTAGATAACGGATTTGATCAATGGATACCTTTGACTATTTTCGGGGTAAGAGGCATGCAGGAATTCGCCCAAGGTGAGGAGTTAGATATGATCCTTACCTTCTCCCCCAGTTGTAACTTTTGCATAAAATGTATACCTCATAACCTGGGAGGGTTAAAGAATGCAAGACTGAGGCAAGACTTAAATGGGAGATGCAAGAAACAATGGAAATCAAAGATAGAGTTGTAAAAACCCTAACTCCCCAGCCCTAATTTAATGCATTATGAAAGGGACCAGATATAAGATTCTCTGAACTTAAATCTCTTAATGGCATTGGTTTGAAAAATAATTTGATTTCCAGTGGCACAGAGCCTCGCTGTAACATGTGCACCATCCATTGTGCATGTGTATGTAGTTCTGAGGTGAGGTTTTGGCCTGTTATCATTAAAAACAATCTTTAGTTTCTCTTTTTGTCTCCTTTGTTTGTTTGAACATACAGTGAAATATAGCTGTTAAAACTTTTTGGTAGACTGCATGAATGATTTTTTTTTTGAAACAAAGGCATTTTCACCAATGTGTATTATGAGAGTAGATTTTATATAAATAAATGTATATAAAATAAGCTCATTTGCACATGGCTCAGAGGAAACTAAACTCACTATAGAAACTTCTCTAATGTTTATTTCGGCCTAGTTTTCAAATTTCAGTATGTGTAGAGAAAATAAAGACAAGTGGATAATTGTATAGAAAAGAGAGCTATGGTCTGTAACTTGTATTTGTCTTGCTAAAGAAGAGACTGGCCTGAGGGGAGTTTCTTCACCAGTCAGGCATCCAGACCTGAGGGCATTATGTTGCAAGGCATAGCATATAGCACAGTTCATGCAAAATGCCACTAAAACTGGAATATGTGACTCTTAAGGTGTTTAAATCTATCAATCTATCATCTATCTATCTATCTATCTATCTATCTATCTATCTATCTATCTATCTATCTATCTATCTATCTATCATCTATCTATCTATATCTATCTATCTATCTATCATCTATCTATCTATCTCATCATCTATCTATCATCTATCATCTATCTATCATCTATCTATCTATCATCTATCTATCTATCTATCTATCTATCTATCTATCTATCTATCTATCTATCTATCTATCTATCATCTATCTATCTATCATCTATCTATCATCTATCTATATCTATCTATCTATATCTATCTATCTATCATCTATCTATCTATCATCTATCATCTATCATCTATCATCTATCATCTATCTATCATTTATCATCTATATATCTATTCTCTCCTATCCATTGTTTTTATTCATTGCAGTTAGGAAGTATTGTAATGTAATGAAGTACTATTAAAGATTACATGGTTTAGGGAATTGAACAAAGGTAAAATAAAAAATAAGTAGGAAAGATAAGATGAAGGCAGATACAAGGTTGGTACAGAAAATGTGTTCCGTAAGGTACTTTACATTTACTGAGGGTGTCTAGTAAATTAGACTGTTTCCAAAAGCAAGTGTAAAAGGGGAGTTCCAAACTATATTTTTATTCACAGTGTCCAAAATATAAAAGGATAGTTCTCAGGAGTAACACAGCTATGCATGGTTCTTGGACCAGAAAGAACTTTCTTTCATGTAGCCTCAAAAAAAAAAAAAATAGTACAGGGAATTCAACCAGTCCCCACCAATAGCCTAATACTACTACAGCTCAAGTCACTGAGAGTAACTCTGCATAACACGAGTGTGTTCTGATAAAGCCACTCTTTCTCTGACTGCTTTTCTGGATCTTCATCAAAGAACTTGGCCAATGAAACTCCCTTTCTCTGTCACTCCTAGTGATCTCATCCAGCGTGGTGACTTTAAATATCATTTTATGTGAATGACCTTAAAATGTATTTAACACAGGCTTCTCTTAAGCTTCAGACTCAACGTTTCCACTGATATTCTCAATAAGTATCTCATGCTTGCTTCGGCATCACATATACTAAAATTGGAACTATACAGAGAAGATTAGCATGGCCCCTGAGCAAGGATGACATGCAAATTTGTGAAGCGATCCATATTTTTACAAATGTCAGAGGGATGGAAGGGGGCGGGTGGGTGGAAGGGGAGAGATTAACCAAAGAATTTATATGCATATATGTGCAGCTCAAGGACACAGATAATGGTGTGGAGAGGGACTGGGGGGGGGGGGAACTGGGTGGAATGGGTTATTGGGGAGAAAAAAGAACATCTGTAATATTTTAAACAAAAATAAACAAACAAAAAGTATCTCAAATTTAACATGCCAAAAAGAAAAATTTGATTTTACCCCCAATATCTGCTCCCTTCTCTAGTTTATCTACTCAGAAAAATGGAAGTCCATTATTTCATTTGTTAAGGCCATGGCCTTAGAGTAATCCTTAATTCCTCTCTTTCTTTCATATTGCACACCAATAATTTCTGTTATACCTTCCTTCAAGATGTCTTGAATTGGATCACTTCTTACTGCCTTTATTGCCACAACTTTAGACTAAGCTGCCGTTGCCCCTCTTCCAGAACACTTCCACATTTTTACCATTATATTTGTTCTCTACTTAATAATCAAAGTGATTCATGTGATAAATAACTCAGATCCTTGCTTAAAACCTTCCATTGGTTCCCATCAATTTTAAATAGAATGCAGATTTCTTCAAATGGCCTAAATAGCCATATGTGGAATAGCTTCTGTTATCCTCCTCAACTCCATTCCCAAATTCATTTCATTTTAGCTATGCTGACCACCTTGTTGTTTCTTTTTTTGAAGATTTTAAAAAAATGGATTTTAAGAGAGAGAGGAAGGGAGAGGTAGAGACAGAGAAACATCAGTGTGAGAACAAAGCATGGATTGGCTGCCCCCTGCACATGGCCCCTAGCAGGATCCTGCCCCTCAACCAGGAATCGACCAGCAACCTCCAGGTGTGCTGGAAAACTCCCAACCAACTGAGCTACACCAACCAGAGCTTCCTTACTGTTTCTTGAACATGCCAAACATGGTCTTACCTCAGGGCCTTTGCACTAACTGTTCACTCTACATGGTGTGTTCTTCTGCTGTATGACCTCCGTTCAGGTCTCTGATCAAAAGACACATTTTCAGAAAGACTTTGCTTGAGTACTTACCTCTCCTGCCACCAGCACTGTCCTCTCTTACTCCATTTAATTGGTTTTCAGAATACTTAACATTCATTAACCGATACTGTTTTTTAGCATGTTTATTTTCTAGATTGCTTCATGAGGACAGGGAGTTTGTGTGTCTTGTTCATTGACAGATATAAAGGGCCTAAATAGTGTTTGACTTCTTTGTAAATGCTGAATAGAAAACAAATTTGAATTCATTAATGAATAAATCAGGAAAATACTTTTAGGTTGTCTAGAATAATGGATACTTTCTGTATCCTTCACCTAATTGTTGACAAATGATGTTTCCTTCACTTTACATTTTATAAGTATTGGTTATCAAGCAGTTTGAGGTTATTCTCCCTCACACACTATTTGGAGTGTAGCTTTTATTTTTATTTTTATTTTTTTAAAATATATCTTTATTGATTTCAGGGAGAGGAAAGAAGAGGGAGAGAGAGAGAGAAAAAAATCAATGATGAGAGAGTCATTGATTGAGCCCGCAACCCGGGCATGTGACCTGACCTGGAATCGAACCCTGATCGCCTGGATCCTAGGTCGACACTCAACCGCTGAGCCACGCCCGGCAGGGCTGGAGTGTAGCTTTTAAATTAAATGGCATGCCAAAGACACATCCATATGCTTTATCAATCATCCATATGCCTGAATGGAAGGTCAAGTGACCTTCCCTTGGAGGGGTGCCAAGGAAGTTTTTGGTACAGAGGTAGGATTCTCCTTCAAAGAATGAACATTTATATTACCAAATTTCAAGTCACAGAATATGGTCATGGCTATATTGACTTGGAAAATTTTCAAACACATGTAAATAAATGCCTGCTTAGACATTTAAAAACATCACACAATAATTACAAAATTTGTTAAATAAAACTTCTGTAATCTCCAAGTTAAAGTGACTGCAAAAGATTGACCAGTCATTTGAAAGGGTTAACTTGTGATAAAGGATCATTGACTATAAGTCACCAAAACATGTATGGTCATGTATGCATTTTCTATTGATGTCATGTTAAATTACTACAAATTTAGCCCCTTAAGCAACACTTATTTGTTGTCCAGTGTGCTTCCGGTTTCACAAAGCCAAAATTAAGGTATCAACAATACCTCATTCCTTTCTGAGGCTACAGGGGAGAATCCATTTCCAGGCCCATTCAGGTTATTGGCAGAATTTGGTCCCATGATAGTAAGACCAAGGTCCCTATTTCCTTGCTGAATATCCAGGATTCCCTCTCAGAGTTTAGATCTTACCCATCTTTCTTGGCCTGTGTTTCCCAATATTTTAAAGTCAGCAGTGATAGGTTGAGTCTTTTTTATGTTTTGTGTCTCTCCTGCCTCTTCTCCAGCCACATCTCTTTTGTCTCCTTTTATTTCAGCAGGAGAAATTTTTCTGCTTTCATAGGTTCATGGAATTCTCATCCAGATTATACAGGGTCATTTTTCTACCTTAATTTCTATACATTTAATTCCATCTGCAAAGCCCATTTTGCTGTATAATGTAGCATATTTGCAGATGAAACATCAGGGGGCGCTGATCATTTGGGCTAAAATCATCTTGCCTATCACTGGCCATTTCACAAATATAATTTTAATTTTAGAACAGTTGATCAGTAGCTCTTGTCTTGAAGACAATTTGCAATCAATGTTCTAATTTGACCAGAACACTTCCAGTTTATGGGAAAACTATAGCACCACCGTGTTCTTTGCACATGACCAAATGTCTATTTCTATATTCTCAGCACTTACACTGGAGTCTCCATGACTTTCATTGTGACCTTTAGTAAAATTAAAAAGGTGAAGATAATCACATTTATATCTTAAGTCATTTCAGGGCAAGAACTGTGGCTTTTTTGTACATAATACAATGCACAAATCACACACAATTTCTAGGATTCCAGGAAGGAAACAGGACCAGATAATCTTGGAAACATGCATCAGTCCAGTTGGCAAAGGCCGAAAATCAGCAAGATGATTTCTTCAGGGAAAAATACTACTAAATTTGCCTACGTGAGCCTTGTCTCATAAAAAGTAGGTCCGTTTGAGTAAGAAAACATCTTTACTGTTTGTCTGTATTCTTTGACCTAAGAAAAATGTAAGAGGATACTTCTCTGAAACTTTGGTTAGGAGCCCAGAGATTAAACTTAAATCACTGGAATCAGTGAGACTCGGAACACAAATAACATGCACCTGACTTCTAATTCTATCAGTTTCTCTTTTCTTTGAAAGTTTACTTGGCTTTTATGACACACTCCAATTACTTTCATACAGTCGAGCATGTTTAGGGCTCTACTTTATCCACTTCAGTTTCATAAAAAAGTAGAGGAAAACCAAGATTCAGGCATATGTATTATCAATAATATTAAATCAACTGTGTAGCATTTCCTAATTTCCTTCCTTCCTTTCTTCCTACTTTCTTGTTTGCCTGTCCACCTGCCTTCTTTCCTTCTCTTTTTCCTTCCTTCATCAAATATTGGTTAAGCACTTACTATATAAGAATTGTCCTGATTTCTAATATATATATATATATGAAAAAGACATACTCCTTGTCTTCAAAGTGTTTATAATCTAGAGGCAATATCAGGTGTATCTCTAGATGACAACAAGACACTGGAGTGTATCCGAGGATAAGAAGAGGAGGAAGAAAAGTTTAAAGAGTATTTCCAAGATCAATGGAGGCAGTGGAATGAGCAGTTTAATATCACGAGAGAGCAGAGTATGTTCAGAAAAATCCCCAAAGTATGCATGGACCATTGGCAACTGAAAAGTGTAGCAGTGGTTGAGTCTGAACAGGTAGGCATGCATCCAGTTATTAAGAATAAGTGAGACTATCTAAGAAAAAATATTAAGCAAGTGCAATTTATAGTAAGAATACATTAAGGATTAAAAAACAAATACAAAGAGAAGTCAGAGAGTACAGAAAACTATCTCAACCAGATGAATATCAGGAATCACAAAAAGTTGAACAACACTGAAGATATGAGAGCTGACTTTATAGCCCTCTACTTTCTTAGAGTTCAGTTTGTCTTTGCCTTCAAAATTTGTCACCTAGATAGCAACTGCTGACTGAATTCTCTCTCCTGCTCATAGTGTCCCTTTACTTATGATATGCTCCCTTATATTTGATGGCTTCTACTAAATGCCTTCTACATAGATATTTGGATTTCAATGCCACTCATTTCTTTGCATCTCTCCCTGTGTCCCACATGTTAAAACACATCAGGAAAAAGAATGTACCTGGATTGGTTAGGAGTCAATCTGCAACATTAAGTGCTCCTAGAGAGCAGAGATCTCAGGCCATCTGCTGCTGAAGTAATGTGCCTGTCAGTAGACAACTGTGTTCATCAGATACCCATACCATAAATACAAGAGACTGCAGTTCAGGGACCACTTGCTGCAACATTTCTTAGATATGCTGGCCATTGAAAGATTCAGAGCATCACTAAATAAATAGGATGCTAAAAATTTGACATTTATTCTGTGGGTGATAGAGACTCATAAAGGGATTATAAGAAGGAGAATGAATCAATCATGATTGAATTTTAGAAATATCATACAGGAGGGAGGATGGCTTGGGTCTGTAAACAAGTAGAGGCAGTGATAGAAGAGGAACAAGTTGGGAGGCTATTGCAATAATTAAGGAAAAATAAAGTGCAGGAGCATGACTGAAATGGCAGCACTGTGAGGTGGAGCAGGAGAGGGAAGACAGCAGGTGCAGTATTTAGAAGAGTTTGTGCTCTGGTAAATCACAAAGGCCTCTGTTTAGAAACTAGTTCTGACACTTATTAACCCTGTGACCACAAACAATAACTTATCCTTTCTCAGCCTCAGTGTCTTCATGAATAAACTGGGATAACACCAATGTACACTTGTGAGATTGTAGTAGGACTTCCCTGTGGTTATATAAGAACATTCATGTAACATATTTAGCAAAGTACCTGGTATACAGTAAGCATTTCATAATGTCAACTCATAGTTTAAAACATTTTCCCCAGACTTCTGGCTTGCATGACTAGATGGGTAAGGAGAGCAGTTATCAGGGGAAGAAGGCATTCCTTCCTAAAATCTTGAATTGCTGGCTGGGAAGTCAGAATCAGATCATGTCATGATATCATAATTTCTTCAAATCCCTGGGGGAGATACTAAATCTATAGCAAAGTAAATGTAATGTAAACATGTAATGCTTTGGAATTTCATAAGATTCTCTTTTTGGAAGAAGGCACTAGTTAAAGACATGGATTAGTCTCCAAAAATTATATTTGGAATGGCCATATAAATTAAAGGGTCAGCTGTAGCCCATACTGTAAAGCACATTCAAGAGCACTTCACCATAACTGCAGCAACATCTTAGAAGAAAAAGCAAATATTGACTAACTCAGCAATGAAGAGACATCCACAGAACCTACACAAAGAGGTAGGTTCTTAGGAACCTTCATCATTATCTTGTACATACCTTGGCTGTCCTCACTTTACATTCTGTTGTTAATGGTTCTGAACAGGTTACTAAAGCAGAAATCTTGGGATAACAGAGGAGAAAGCCGTGAAAAACAGAAGCTTTACACTGATTACTCTTGGTTGACACATTTTCTTTTCTTTCATGTACTAGAATCACAGAAATTCTCGCTTCTCTTTTCCTTCTATGATCTTCTTTAAAGCTAAATATATGTCTTTTAATTCAGTAACAATGTATGCACAAGTCTATGTTTCTAGCACTGGGAGAGGCACAGCAGTGTCTACAACTAATACCTATCAAGAAATCATCTGTCCTCTCCATAAGGTAAGGAGGTCCAATGACAACTGGTTTTAGAGTGTGAATAAGGTTAATGATGAAACATTAAACACCAAGTGACATAATTTTGAAGTGTCCTGTGTCTTCGATGACAGTAGAAGCATTCCGTTTGAAGTTGTCAGTGATGCTCTTCCATGGGGTTGAGTTCTTCTGAAAAAAGAAAACTGATAGTTTTCAACTTTGTGGCTCTTCGGGACTTAGGATTTTTATTTCTCTTACTTTCTCAAAGTGTTCATTGCCAAGTGAAACTGTTGTAGATTTCTTTCTTTGGAGACTTTTCCTTGGTGCTGCTTGAGAAGACAAGAGGGTTGCAGTAAACAATATTTTGGTGGAACAGTTTGAGTTTGTTATATACATAAAGAGTTTTCTCTAAGGAAGTACAGAGGCAGGAGTGAGGAAGGAAACAAAGGGGAACTGAAAGAAAGTGTTCTCTCATGGGGATAACTTCTCCATTCTGGATTCTTGGTGGCCTGGTTGTCATCCTCATTATATTTATGTTGAAGTTGTGCTACATTACAAATGAATCACAATGGGTTAAAACGGTAAGAGCAGCAACCCTCCAGCTGAGTTCAAACTGGACTATAAAAAATAACTAGACATTACAATGTAAGAAAAAAATTACATTTGAAGGGACTTTGCACACACACACACATATATACACACATATATATTTATAGATGTTTTTGTAAGTCTAATTACTGCTTTTGGATTTACTCTAAATTCAAAATATCACTACTTTTTACGGTCCAAAATATCACCATTGTTACACATTTACTTGATAATAATTTATGTAGCATCTTCTAATTGTCCCAGGGACCATAGATACTGAAAATGCAGAAGTAAAAAATGTATAGTCCTTGCCCTCAAGGATCTCACACTCTGATCATGATCAATAAAATCTTATCTTTTACACATATTTATTTTGTGCTTTGAATCTAAATAATAATATGAAATTATCTTGTGATCAAATAATTAAAAACCAGACGTCATTGTTGTGATGAATTAATAAATTGGAAACCTATAGAGTTGTCTTCAACAACTTCTATTTCTGAAAGACACACACTACTTTTCCAACTGTGGGACTATTCCTCATGTTACTGTAATTTGGAACAGATTTTTTTGTAGTGCATCATATTGTATTGATTTGTTCAATGAAGGTACAGAATATAATTGTGAAGGAAAATAACATGGACAAAATGAAGTAATGAAATTGTCTCTGTATAATTAAAATTAACAACTTATGGTTAAAACCAAGTCTGGGCTGACGTTTGACTTGACTCATACTGTTTTCTTTCCTTTCTGTGCCAGCCCAGGATTTTGTAAGTTAAAAGATTCTTAGATGGTTGAAGTATTTTTATTTTCCTTACTATGGCATCCTGGAGTCTTCAATGATTTAAATATTAATATTTAGACTTTCATGGATGTATTAACCCTTTTGACACTGAATCTCATTTTAAGCTGTGCCTTCCAATTAAAGTGAAATAGAATTTTAAGCCAGATGTTGGTATTAAACCTCTGTCACAATTATCTATATGTTTCAGACATTGCATTGTTTTGTTAACAGACTCATTTCTCCTAGCCCAACCTTTGTCTGTGTTTCAGCACCACCATGAGCCAGAATGCGTAGCCATTCGGAATATTTTTCTCTATACTGTTCTATAGCTCTTCTTCAGTTGCATCTATCTAATAACTGTTTATAAATTAGTCAGTTCTCATCTCTCCTCATAGTCACAGGTTTCTATAAGAGCTATTAAATTCAAAAGTTTTCTTACAGAGAGTGAAGGGAATTCAGGGCATATATTCATAAGCCATGCATTTCAGTCAGCTTGGCACACATTTAACCAAACTACTGCAAATGTAGTTTTTTCTATGATTACTCTTTTCCTTTTTTTCTTTTTAGCTAAAAGTTGATTTTGATCCTATAAGATTATTTTAAATAGTAATGTAGTTCCTCTGAGACAAAGCAAGGGGGACGTGAACATTTTAGCGGATATTTAAACAGGAACATAACTTGTAAAAACTAGAGATAAATAAAGTTCAGGATATGTAAAACATTAGCTGGGACCGATTTACAGGATTAAAATTGTCAGAATTGCACAAATCCAGAACAATAGGATGCTTCAACAATCAATACGAGGGCTCCAGTGGTGGAAAAAATGAACATGAGAAAAGTATTGGAAAAATTGGGACCATGAAGAAAGGAACTGATGTTGCTTAATCTAGAGAAGAAGTGGTTAGAGGGAAACAATAGAAATTTCATCATATAAAGAGTTATTTTATAGATGATGGGGTCCAGATGTTCCCCTGTCCCCTTAGTTAATATAGAAGTATGTGACAACAAAATTTTTAAGTTAATTATTGTGACGGTAGAGGCTGAGAAACCCTGAAATTGTTTCTCAAGACTTGTGCACAGGGAGGTTTACTCAGCCATGCAGGTTGATATGGGGCCAGTACCCACAGGGCCTTGTTGAAATTAACCTTTAAACAGAAGCTGAGGTTTTGAATCCCCAAGCATCACAAGTATGTGCATATATGTGACATCGACAATTTTTAAAAATAAATAATTTTAATATTTGTCTATTTGAGATTATTCAAATCGTTACTCTACTTATCTGTATCTTAAAATGGTTATTTTCCTCATATATTTTTTCTATGTTTTGCAGTGGTTTCAATTGAATGTTTCCATAAACCTAGATGTCTAAGAATGGATTCTTATTTAGTATATCTAGGTAGAACCCCTTTCTAAGTAGAAGTAAGAAATAAAATCACATTTAGAGTAGAAAGGCCTTCTCATGAAAGCACAGTCACTGAAATGTGTAAGAAAAACTCATTTCTAACTTAACAATGAGAGCTAGAGAGTTTGAGGCACTCATCATTTTCATTGCAGGAAAGGTTCTTTTGATATTAAAAGAGAAAACTAAAATGAAATGAGATAAACATTTAGAAGAAACAATTTGGATAAAGAAGATGTTTCAAAATTTGTTTCACCTGAATAAGACGATGGATAGTATTTTTTTGTTGTTCTTTAATATTTATAGAGAAATATAACATTTAAAATAACACATATAATCAGAAGCAAATGTTATATGTACTAATTATTATCTATGTCATAAGTAACCCTGAAGAGATCCAGAAACTTCTTCAACCTGAAGGGAAATGATACTAGAGGAAAACTTGAATCTATAGGAATGAAAAAGAACAACAAAAATGGTAAGGAGCCTGGTAAATATAAAATACTAATTTTCAACCTCAGTGTTTTCAAGATATTCATGACAATTTAAAGTAAAAATTATAACATTTCCTTGTGAGGTTTTTGGTTTATATAAATGTTGCATATTTGCCAACAAGGTCAAAGGAAAGGGAGGCAGAGTTTACTATATAGTTTCTGGGTTTCTACAATTTATGTGTGTTTGTACAATATTTGCTCTGCAAGATTATTAAAGGTGTTATGCATGCATATTTTACTTCTTAAAGCAATCTCTCTCTCACTCTCTCTCTTACACACACACACACACACACACACACAAAAGCAAGATAGAGCTAAAAAGCCAATATTTAAACTAAGCTGAAATATTAAAATTAACCAAATAATCCAAAATAAAGAAAGAAGATGAAAAAAGAAGTTAAAAAAAACAGATGGGGAAAAAAGCATAAAACAAATAAAATAGTAAACATATTTCAAACATTTTATTAATTACATTAAATATAAAATATTATGGGCTAAATACTCCAATTATAAAGCAAGGGTGAACAAATTATAAGAAAGAAGCAGGACTCTATGCTGTCAATTAGGGACTTATTTTAAATATAAAGCCAATGATAGGTTGAAATTAAATGGAGAGAAAAAAGTATATCATGCAGACCAACTATTAGCATAAGAAAACTCAGTGTTTTAATATTAAATAAAATAGAGTTCAGACAAATAGTACTAAGAGAAATAAACAGGACATTTCATAACCAAGAAGACATAAAAATTATCAGTAATTATGTACCTAAAAATAGGGCCTCAAAATAAAGCAAACAAAAATTGAGAGAACTAAATCGAGAAATAGTAAATGGCACAATCATGGACATGAATTTTAGCACCCATGTAATAAGAAATCTGACACCATTTTTTGTTTGTTTGTTTGCTAACAGCTTCTAAGTCTTACCCTATGTGCCCCACATTTTAGCAAGCTGATAAAAAAGATTAGATGCTCTCTCCTTTGGTATCAGCAAAATACTCAGATTGCACAAGCCGCTCACCTTGGTCTCAGCCCCTAACCAAAATAAAAACCCAGACCACTCTCCTTTCCTTGCTCTCAAACTTTTTAAATGCGCTTGAGGAAAAAACATAGTATGTATAGAGTTCGGTACTATCCGTGGTTTTAGACATCACTGGGGTCTTTGAGCGTATCCCCTGTGGATAAGGGGGAACTACTATAGAGAATTTTTTATATCAAAGTCTACAATTAAGGCAGCTTTCAAATGAAACAGAACAAATAGGTCTAAACTATGTGTGATTGCTACCTTCTGATCCAGCCTGTGTGGTCTGCACCAGAGCTACTTGGTTCCTGCTGTGCCACCCACTCTACATACCAAGTGGCATACATGGAGATAGCTGGCCACTGTTCTCTTTCCAACACCATCAAAGAATAGCAACTCTGTAATGAATACTTAAATAATGCAGTGCCTACAACCCCTGTGGCAATGGCAGATCTAGCAAAAAGCAGGAATAGAGCCTGAGATGACACTGAGAGTCTGACAACTGACATTTACAACAATGCTAATGATTCACAGTTTTCAGATCTACACCATCATGAGAGCCTCCAGTGACGCTGCCACCTGCATGATTCATATGCTCTCTTCCCTAGCACTACATGGGTAAGTGGAGCTTCATATTGCTGGAGATTAGGGGCCATTTAACAGTGCCAATATTTAGGGCTGGCAATTTTTGATAAGAAATTGAGTAGTGATAAGTCATTTGCAAGTTTTTCCACTTTGTATTTCAAATTAGAATGCAATAGAAGGCACATTTTTATTTTGTTTGTTTTAATAAATAGGGCACAGAAATAGTAGAAATCAACATGATCAGATCTACGAGGTCTGACATTTCAATAATATACTTGTAAGCAACTATTGCTTAGTGTTTACAACAATTCTTGGGTTTTGCTCAACTCCCAGTTCTTATTGGTAGCTAGAGATAACCTGGTGTATTTTTAGGACTTAAACTCGTAGTTTGGGAAGGCAAAGTGCAGTAATCTCAACAGGCCTAGTTTTATAATCATGTTAAAAATTATTAGATTTTGTACATGTACATATATTCCATTTATAAAATTAAGATTCCTGAGTGATAATTTTACTAAATATATTATTCATGTGCTTTATGTTTATTTCAGCCTAACATGAATATTTAAAAAAATAAAGTAAAACCATTAACAACATAAACTTCACTGTATTTTCATGATGTCAATAGACTAGGTAAATATGCTTGTTAATAGTAAAAGTACCAATAGACACCATTTAGAGAATAACTATTATATGTCAGGCATTTTCTCAAATTCATACAATAGCCTTTCAAAACAGGTGCTAATTTACCCTTATTTTACATTGGAGGAAATTAAAGCTGAAAAAAATTATATAACTTACTTATGTCCATATAGCTAGATAGCAGTGTAGTTGGGATTCATACTTAGTTTTGTCTCATTCCAAATTCTGTGTAAATTGTTAAATCCTGTGCTTTCCTCTGTAACATATACTGTATGGGTGTCACATTACATATGTATCTATTAAAACCCATTTGTTCTCACATGTAAAATCTGTTCTATCCCAGCATATGACAGAGTTTTCTTTAATATTTTTATTTTTTCTAGTGGGATGACAATAATAACTTTTATTGTAACTCTTACTTTGTGAATTTTCCAGTCTCTCAACTATTCTGTTTTACACACTCTCTAGTAATTTGTAATATTTTCTCACTAACATTTTTGTCTTCTTGTTTCAGTTTGTACTATTTTTCTCTAGGCTTGCTAAACATTTGGCATGATGGGAATCCTCTGCTTGCAAGATCACTTATCTTCTTAGGTCTGGATATTTTCCTTTTTTATTTTATTATTTGAATTTTTTCCCCCAGTTACAGTTTGCATTTAACATTATTTTTTATTAGTTTCAGGTGTTCAACACTGTGGTTAGACAACCATATACTTTATTTTACAAAGTGTTCCTTTGATATTTCACGTACCCACCTGGCACCATACATAATTAATACAATATTGTTGAGTATTGATGAAGTACCACTTCAACGACCTTTTAAAGTTACATGAAAGAAAAGTCTTTACATCTTTCAAAATGTCATTATCTTACAAAATGTGATAGTTTTGCTGGGTATCAAATACTATGCTCAAATTCATTTTTCATTAAAATTGTATGGACTTTGCTTCACAAGCTCTTAGAATCCAAAATTGTGATTGAGAAATTGGTACTGTTTGTGATTTTTTTTCCTTCAACTTCCCTCTCTTCAATAGAGAATATGTTTAACTGTAGATCTTTTCTTTCATATTTTGGTGGGCATGTATTGAACCTCTCTAAACTGGAGACATGCCCTTTAGCTCTTGAAAAGAGCTCCTTTTGTTCAATGATTATTTCTTTATCATACTCTTTTGTGCATTAATATGATACCTTCTTAAACTCTCTTAACAGAGTCATAAAAGTTATTTTTTAAGATATTTTTCATTTCCAGAGTTGGCTTTTATTTTCCAGTTAAGTTTTCTGTTTGTTTTTGTGCTCTCCTCCATTTTGCTGAGTTTTTCTATATATACATATATAGGAATTCTTGGCAATGCATTTGTATTTAATATTTAAGAATTGGTAATTCTTCCTGGCCAGATGTTGCTTAGCCGTTGAGCATCAACCTAGGATCCAGGAGATCAAGGTTCTATTCCCAGTTTGGGCACATGCCCAGGTTGCGGAATCCATCTCCAATTGGAGGTGCGCAGGAGGCAGTCAATCAATGATGACTCTCTCATTATTGATGTTTCTATCTCTCTCTCTCCCTCTCCCTTCCTCTCTCTGAAGTCAACAAAGATCTATTACAAAAATAAATAAATAAATAAATAAATAAATAAATAAATAAATAAATAAATAAATAAAAAATAGAATTGGTAACTCATGTGAGTTTCCTCTGCTATTTTTTAAGTAGAAAAATCCTACAATCATCATCTCCCATGAGTAGAAAGTGTGCCTTGAAAGGAGTATCAAATTCAGCCTTTACTTGGAACTGAGTGAGCAAGGGAGATGCCTTTCAGACTGGAATCCCTCTACTACAATTTGAAGAAGACTTGGCACTGAGAGAAACAGCACCTATGTTAAAAGTTATGAAACTATCCAAATGATAAATTCATTTACATATTTACTCATTTATAATTTACCTGCAGAATGACACCAAGCTGTTTCCATCTGTGCATAGAGACAGGAGGGTAGGAAGATACTAATTTTTCCATGTGTAGATCTTAATGAATATGCCTCTTTTCAGCCCCACTTTTAACTCCTGTTCCTCATCATATTTACAGACTCTGTGCTTAAAGCTACTCTGAGGTTCTGACAAAAATGTAAACTTGTCAGAGTATATTCTGGGTTATGGCTACACATTTTAACTGGTCTAAGAATAAACTGAGAATCCCATCTGCTTTTGAATACCTCTTACCAGTTATTTTTACAATTATGGGGTTATCCCATTTTTGCACTTAGTTCCTATATTACATTGGGGGTGATTTAAACGATAAGAAGCAAACATATTGATTCACTCACCTTGAATTGGAAGGTGTCCTTTTGTAATGCCAAGGGACACATTTAAACAATTGTAAAATTGTGGTTGTTATCTCCTGAATTACCTATTATATAAAATGAGGAAATTAATATCCCTCCTTTGTCTCAACTTCTCTCAGTTGTTTCATAATGTTTAAATCACAAAGTTGATTTCATGTATATTCTTACACTTTTTACATTTTAGGGCTTGGTGTATATAATGATTCTGAAAACTGAAAACCAGAAAGCAGTGTTTATAAATTGTATAATGCAGAACTTAATAGGGGATTTTTAAAAACAAAAACAAAGATTCTAACTTTAAAATATGACAGTGAGACTAATAAATTATTTAATTTTTCACTCATGTAGTTTTCATTATTTTAATTACAGTGGAAAGTTGATATTGTATGAAGAAGTTATTCAATAGTATAAATTCTGCGTTGTTATTGGTGAAGTAGCATTGCTAATATCCAAAAATAATGACTTCTTTTCTGGCACCTTTCTCATTATTATTATTATTATAGGACATTTCTAATTGCTATCTTTCAGCCTTATTGTTCCTCAACACTCACTTTCTATGTACTAATACCTCAAATTTTATATTCAAAACACTTGTGTGTGTGTGTTTCTTTACCCCTGGTTCAGCTTCTAAGAGTCAAATGTGTATTTTGAAACTTGAAGGCTGTCATCTCTTGAGCTTCTGATTTGCACATCCTATTGACTTGAATATTTTCACAAAGATGTGCTATGAACAATAGAACAGAATTAATTGTCTTTTCCATTCCTATGTCTACACTGACAACACTTCTTCATTAGGTGTCTCTTGTTTCATTTATTACAACACCTTTTATCAAGACTTCCAGACCAGAAACTTATTTCTCCTACTCAGCTCTCATTAGAATTGCCTAGTTTGCATAGTGTTTCTTTGACCCATCCCCTCTTGTCCACTTCCTTTATAAATATCCATAGAGGGGTTTTTTTGAGGGGGAGAGGATTTGCTTCTGCCACTATCCCTCCCAATGCATTCTTCATACTATCATCAGTTATCTTTCTAATAACAGAGCATATTACTTTTTGCTCCAAAACATTCAAGTGTTCCTCATGTCCTCAGAATTCCCATGATCTTACATCTGCATTTCTCTCATGCAGCCAATTCTCTAGTCATTGCCTTTTTTTCTTAAAATAAGTTCTTTCACACTGCCTTTTCAAAGGCCCAACTCAACTTCTTTCCATTCCATAAAGTCTTCCCCGATAAACTTTGATTGAAATTTATCTCGTTCTTTCCAATTTTGTGTTTAACTTTGTAACTCTAATGCACTAATTCTCAACTAGGGGTGATTTTGCTTCCTGTGGGATACTTGTTCATGTTTGGAAATATCATTGATTGTCAAGATTTAGGGGAAGGGCTAGTGAAGACAGGAAGCCTACTGCCAACTAATTGGTAGAGGTCAGAGACACTTCTAAACATCCTATCGAGCATGGGTCAGCTCCCAGCAATAAAACGTTAATAGTACTGAGGTTAAGAAACATTTCTTTACTGTAAACTTGTTATATTCTTCTTCAACAATGATTATTTGTGACATACTTAAAATTTTCAGTAAAATATAAGCACATTTATAACAAGAACTGAGTCATGCTTTCTTCAATTTACATCTTTTCCTAACACAATGATTTGGGGGGAAAAATTGAAACTTATCAAAACTTGTTGAATTGAAATGTGAGCCTCTACAAACTGCTTGACATACTCCCAATAATGTTTCTGGTCTCAACTTTCTCCTCTTAGGTGTGTCTCTATTTGTTTTCACATGATTCTTTGCTTACACGTCTATAATCCTTATAATACTATATTTAAATTTTTTTACTTACTCATTTTTTTCACCATCCTGTAAGCTCCTTATGAACAGGGACAATATGCCTTCATTAGGATAACTACAGACCATGGGACAGTGTCTGGAAAAGATGCTTGATAAATGATGAAAAATAACTGAATAATACCATTATAGAAAATTATTTAAGAAAAGATATGAAACTATTTCTGTTGTACAAAGATTTTTCTCTGAAGAAAATTAGGATGCTACACATCAACTTAAGCTGCTACATATATTTAATAACATCAGAGAATGTGTACAAGCCATTAGATAGAAACAGGTATTCCCAAAGTAAGAATTAGCGATTATAGTTAGTAAGCTTGTTAGCAACCTAACAAGAAATGTCTTACTTCAATGTTTCTCAAACTATACTTGGTGGATAACCTGTATCAGAATCACCAGAGGATGTTATGTGAAAAATAAACAAAGTCTCTGGAGTTGAGGGCAAGAAATCAGTATTCTTTTTTTTTTTTTTTTTAATATATCTTTATTGATTTCAGGGAGAGGAAAGGAGAGGGAGAGAGAGAGATAGAAACATCAATGATGAGAGAGTCATTGATCGAGTCCGCAACCCGGGCATGTGCCCTGACCGGGAATCGAACCCCGATCGCTTGGATCCCAGGTTGACGCTCAACCACTGAGCCACTCCCGGCCGGGCAAAATCAGTATTCTTAATAATCTCCTTGGGTGATTCTTATGCATACTAACACTTTAGAACCACTTACTTTCTTGTGTTTTTCTACTTGACATAAACAAGAATCTCCTTTTGCTTCTCACCTATGTTATTTTCATAATAATGTGAATAATAACTATATTTAGTGAACATTTCCTGTATAACAAATATTGCATTAGGCACATTATGAGTTTTATATCATTTGATCCTCACAACCAACCTATGAGGTAGATTCAATTATTATATCTATTTTGAAGATGTAGGGATCCAGGTAAAGAGAAGTTATCTGCTAGTGTCTCATGTAAAGTTCCACATTTGTTCAAAACTCCTTCTCTTAAACAGGATACTTCCTGCCAGAGCATCTTCTGAAGATCATTTTATTTCTTAGTTGATTATGAAATGTTCCCCAGTCTGAGATTCCATTTAGCTTCAGACAGCTTGAGTATATTCAGAGCGGTTTCATTATTTGTGAATAAAAAGATTAGTGAATTTTCCAAAAGACACATTCCATCTAGAGGGCTGGGTTAAGCTCTTATATTTCAATATCCTTAATTGATGAAGATTTCAAAGTGTATTTCCTTTCAACACATGATGGGATCATTAGTAAATATAGATTTAAAACTGCTGTGAAAAGTTAGGCTAAATAGCCTATCACAGTTTGCAGTTTGAAGAAAATCTTAAAAATGAAAACATTTTAGACCTTACTGCTGAGGCGACAGGAACTGTCAAGGCTGTTATCACCTGATAATGCATTTCTAGGTAAGCTAAGTTTTCCAAAGGCCATTATATCCTGTGGTGATGATGACTCATAGTGCACAGTCCACTGGGCATCCTTGAGAAAAATCGTCCTAGATCATACATAGAGCAACACAATTCATATGCTCGTCCCTGGAAAAGCAGAGGGAATACAATCTTTGTGGTCTCATTTCAGAAATATTCTCCCTTTGGCCAAACTCTGCCCAAAAATCTCTTTTGCTATGTACAAAATCCAAGAGCTACTTCTCTGACAATTACCTGGCCCTGCAGTAAACCAGGAGGCTCTTGGTCTGGGGAAGGGAAAGAGAACAGACACAGATGACGTCACCCTGTGTTCCAAGCACCTGTTTATTGACTTGGAAGCACAAGCTTGTTTGTCTTTATCGCTGCCCAAACTGTTCTTCATCTAGTATTTTTCTTGGCTGCCTCGTTCTACTATCTCCTTGCTGTGCAGTGTATGATTGTAGCTGGAATTCCGATGGCTCTCATTTTATGTCCAAACAGTTCTAGTTTCCCCTTACCATATGGTCATCCTGATGTTACCATTTGCCTCAATCATCCTTTTTGTAGCTGCTTGAACATCTTAATTGATCTCATGAGCTATGTTAGCGATTTATAACAGACATCAGTATAATTCATCTCACACACACGTGGATGGAGTCTTTCTTCTGACTGGGTGTGTTACATATACATAGATACTTACAATGCTCTAAAATCTCGCTTTCACCTTAGTGGTAACATAAATGAGCACTCAAGGGCTGCAGCTTACCAGAAGAAACAATTACCTGTGTGCCCTTGTCGGACAAGGTATTTTCCATTTCCCTGAAGGGTTTGGTGTACTATAACATACTTAAGCCTTTTTCTCCTGTTTAAACAAAGCAATAACTATACTCAGTTTTAAAAGTTTTCTGGAGTAAACTGTGAATTCTTATGTTACTAGACACCCACATTGCTTTTCTTTCTCCTTCACTCATTTTTATTATCAGTAGGACACTCAGGATTATTAAACAGTATGTGCTCACAAGTTTTTTAAATCCTCTGGACACAAATTTTGCATTGGATCTCTCATATATGCCTACGATTTCATGTTTCTTTTAAAGTTTGCCCTTCATTCAATTATCCCTCTATTTTCAAAGTAAATTCTTGAAAGCAGATTCCTATAGTTATGTAAAGTCACCTACCACATCCCCTATAAAAATGGTAGCGCATAAGCTAGTATTATAGATTTAAAAAATAATTTTCAAAAATGTTCTGTCTAGTGTTTTTTAGGCCCTGACAAGTGGATGTCAATCAAAGTCACTTTTTTAGGGGAAAGGTTTTTGACAAAGGTTATTTTCTTTATCTGGAAATCTTGCCTATTTTAAAAAAAAAAATGTCAAGTGAGCCAATTTAATTTTTGGTACCATTAGCTCTTCTTCTGTGCCTCTTAATTCTCTATCCTACTTTATCACAGGAATTACCTCTGTGTGCTTTTAACTTTCTTAAGTTGTACATCACAGATATAGTCAAGATCTTGTACCTTATCCAGGTCCATTTACTTTTGAAAATTGACTTATAATTGTGAAGATAGAGTATTGATCCTGAGGCAGAATTTTAAGGAAATTCTGTTGATGATGACATTTTCTTTTGGTAGCCCCATTGACTGATGATACGGTCACTTAAAATCATATGCCTGAAGCTATATCTCTTATATATAATGCTTTACGGAGTATCAGACAGATCTCCCTACTTTGCCTGGGGATAGGGCTTCTGGGTCTTTTACAATCAGAAGCAGATCTCTTTGGAAGGAGAAAAGAGAGCATTGAAAGTCCTGAATAAATAATATCAAAATGAATCAGAGGCAGCAGGAAGCTCAGAGTTTTTGCTCACACAGTGTTAGCTCATTGGGGAATTTCAGTGAAAAAAATCATTCTCAGTAGGAAATAGTCCAGAGAAACCTATTTGGTATACCTGTGAGATTTTACTCAGAAATCCAGAGAACCAAAATGTACACCTTTTGCATACCACATTTTACTTATGTGATTTAACATATTTTATTTATATGACTTAACATGAATAAATAAATAACACACTGAAGCACATACTTGAGTGCATGGCATTATCAGGTTACTTAACCTCTCTGTGCCTCAGTTTCCTAAGATATGAAAGAGGAATATAGTTACACTTCCTTTTAAATGGTATTCTAAGTGGATGGAAGACGCCCATTATAACTAGGCTGACATCCAGGCTGTGGTTTCCACACAGGGGCAGCAGATTAATTATTTTACATTTGGGGACAGACTTGTTTATCTCAAACTTTAATTCTATCAGTTACCAATTCTGGATTTAAGGGAAGCACACTTAACTTCTCCATTTCCACTTCTTTAAAATGGGGATAATTATGTCAATCTGGGAAGGGTTTCATGAGCACTAAATGGCATGATAAATGTGCACAATACAGTGATGGGCAGAGCAGGCTTTACCAGGCCTCACTTTCTTTTCTGACATCGATGGTATAGCAAGGGTGAATCTTCCTCCAAATGAATATTAGCAGAGAGTTAATATTGAAAATGAAAATCATAATGAAAATAAGCTGTTATAGAATGTCCAAGGATAATGCTGTTGCTGTGAGCACAATTCTTATAAAACAGAAACAACTGAACTGAAGGAGACAGAACTGAATAGGTGCCAAGAATTAGAACTTTCTTAGAAGCAGAGGCTTGAATGATAAACTTACAGCAGAACATTTGAGGAATCAGTTTGAAAGATGCCAAGAGCAAGGGAAAGAAAAAGGGTAAAATATGCATAGAAAGGTAAAAATAAAGAAAAGATATGTACTGTTTGCAGGGTAGGAGAAATGTTTTATTCTAAAGTTAAGTCCTGTAAAATGTCTTTTGGAAACTACACAGAAAGTTTAGACATTGATATTTCTTTCAATAATCTCAAAGGACATAGTTGGAGAGTTGGATTTGAAATTATTCCAAGTGGTGGGTTTGTTTTAAATATTGGATTAACTAAGAGGTGAATGTTATTAAAAGGTTTGACACTGGGCAATACTCATAGATGATCATATGAGTCAGGATAGAGAGAAAATCTGTGACCTAATAATGTCCTCAAGGAAACTCAGAGGCCTATAGATGACAAGGCCAAAAAAGATGGAACTGTGGCACGACTGGAGGGAGTGATCTTCAAAGGAACTCAAGATTTTAAATAAATATTAAGGAACAATGACTGGGTAGCAGCAGGAGCCATTCCCACAGAGGTGATCATTGAAGCTGAGACTAGATGAGATTGCCAAGGGCTAGAATAGAGAGGAGGGCTTCAAGGATAAAATCCTTCTGTGGAGGCCAGTGCAGATTATAGAAATAGAGCGATTTTTGTTCAGTGAAGTGGATGGTGATGGGCACTGGGCTTGGAGTTTACTTGTGGCTGGGGCTCTGGCACAGGGATTTGTTGATGGTCAGTTAGGTAACTATTTGTCTAATAGCCCTACAATATCCTGCTTTATCAGAAGAGGAAACCTCCAATTGTATTCTAAGATGATACAGGCTATCATTCAATTAGTATTATTTCCTTTTATAGCTTCTTGACCCATGAGAGCTTATCTTTCATTGAAAGAGCTGTTGACTTGGGCCCATGGTCATTCATTAGTAAAGACAGTGTCAGTTAGTGCTATCCATACCCAGATCCCCCCTGGTCCTCAGTGACTGCACCAGGGCGACTGTTCAGGAGCTGGACCCCGCTTTGGGTATCCTGACTCTAGGGACTCAGAGACTGTGCCTTCATCCCACCACATTGCAGGATGTGGAATCCTAGGCTGCACTCACCGTCTCAGACTCAGAGCTCTCCCCCTTCCTTGCCCCTCTACGTGGCATGGAGTTTCCTAGGATTTACCCTGGAAGCCAGTCTTTACTCCTGTCCCTCTGGGACCCTCCAAACCACCTGGAGTTCCTGGCACGCATCTCTGGAACCTGGCCAAGAGGTAGAGGGCCTGTACACCTGCTCAGAAACTCAGCCTCCTTTTATTCCAACGCGTACCCTTTCCACTTTTTCCTTCCCTACCATGGTGTCAAGTTTTTGTCTCCATCTAGTCTTTGGGAATATTCTCTTATATCTTTAGTTATTCTCCTATTTCCTGTATGGTTTTAGTTTAAATTATATTTCCAAATTTCTAATGTAAAACTCAAATTTTATAATTCTAAAGTAAGCCCCCCCCCCCCATCTTTAGTCTAGCTCTTACACGCCAAAAGTGATTTTACATTGGTCCTATAAAATTAACTTCTGTCTGCAAAGGAACTTAAAGTAAAAATCTGACAGATTTTCCGTATTCTGCGTCTTCCCATCTATGAGGTAAAAAGACCAAGTTGTGTGGTGAGATTTGGTGGTGGAAGAACTGCGATGCGATGTAAAAATAATTTACTGAGAATTAAAAAGACATCAGGAGTTTTTCAGTGCTAGTCCTGTGCTCCACTAAATGGCAGACTTAGGTTTAGAAGCCAACAGTTTTACTCCTGACCACTATATGATACTGTATTATTAAGCTATGTCAGAGTATTTTAACTTGGCTAATAGCTAAGAAATGCATCTTCTTGTCTCTAAACTGGTGAGTTTTTTGTTCAACTTGTTCAACAAATATGTGTTATAGTAACTATATGATAGCTAGAGTGCTGGGCCATGTAGTACAGAAATTTTAAAAAATATAATCTCTGTCCTCAACAATGACAAAAATAGATTTAGAAATGAACAATTATAATATTCTAGGAAGTATAATTCTACTAAGATGACTGCTGTCTTCCAGTTATAAGGTTAGCTTATGAGAGACCCCCTGACTTGAATTTATTCGAGAGTTTCAAGTGAACTAAACACTTTATGAACGCTTTAAAACTTGTGTTGATCACTTAGAAGTATGTTTCATTTTGTACCAAACTGTAAAAATCGGACAATTAGAATCTTAGTTTTAAGAAAGATGTCCACAAAATATATACCAATATCAATATCAAAGTGAAGATGAAGGAATTGCCACAGGAAGAATTTTGTAAAACAAAAAACAAACAAACAGGACTTGATTCCACAATTAGATTCTCTATTGGAAAAGAACACTAAAAAATATATGAATAAGAAGAGATTTCTCCAGACAGCTTTTGCCATTCTGTGAGTTTCTATACTCCTTCCCAAAGGGAAAGTTGAATCTTTCCTTATCATAAGCCAAGAGACAGAGTTTTGTGGGACCCTCAGAAACAACAGAATGTTTCCCCTATTTGTGGGTTATACTTAAAAGAGCAAAAGCAACCTTTGGCAACAGGAGAGAAATAACTACTTTGGAATTTGCTTGGATCCCAGAGTTTATTGGGGCAAGAGATGTATTTATATTTGGTGAACTAAATGTGTGCCATAGAGAGAAAGTGCAGCACTGGAGTCACTTTAAGTTCTGCCAAAGAATTTCATGGGAGTCCAAGAGCAAGAGTCTGTGTGAAATGAAGGTGAAGAGCATCATATACAGAGATGACCCAGGGGAAGCAGGGGAATCTGAAGAATCTATGAATATGCCCTTTAGAGAAAAGGGTTCACTCTCAGATCCTCCAGGCTCTGAGATCTTAAAGCCAGCCTACAGCAGGACCCATCATTAGCCAAATAAGAATCTCTCCTAGTTTATCCCTTTATCTCTGCTCCTGGTACCTGCTTAGACCCAGGTGTCTAAAATACCAGCTAGACCTCAGAAAAGAAGTAAACAGGAAAGGAGAGAAAAAGCCCATCACCCCCACCCCCACCCCTCACTCATTCCTCACTAGATCAAGTTTAATGATAGTTTTATT
This sequence comes from Miniopterus schreibersii, assembly GCF_964146895.1. Taxonomy (NCBI): domain Eukaryota; kingdom Metazoa; phylum Chordata; class Mammalia; order Chiroptera; family Miniopteridae; genus Miniopterus; species Miniopterus schreibersii. Next base: position 60,890,795 of record NC_138108.1, read on the forward strand.
TCAAGGGAATGTAAGAATGGTTTTAGATAACAGTCTTGTAAACAACACATAGAAAATAAAACAAGAAAATAGACCCATTTTAGTTTTCAATGAGAGGAAAAAGGACAAGATGGTCAAAGTGTACCTTTAAAAGAATAATGGAAGGTCAAGATAAACAAGCAAAAGTTGTGGTTTCATTGCATCAGAAATAATGCTTTTTATACTTCTAGTTACATTTGGAGATGGTGCTGGCGATTGGTATTAAGGAAGCTTTAAGAATTGATATACAGCCCGGCCAGCAAGGCTCAGCGGTTGAGCATCGACCTAGGATCCAGGAGATCGCGGTTCGATTCTCGGTCAGGGCACATGCCCAGGTTGCAGGTTCGATCAATGACTCTCTCATCATTGATGTTTCTATCTCTCTCTCTCCCTCTCCTTTCCTCTCCCTGAAATCAAGAAAGATATTAAAAAAACGCCACACAACTGATAAAAGAAGAGTTCCCTTTTAGCATTATATGACAATTATTTTCAGAAATTTGTCATCTCACGAAGTTTCTTTTGACCAAAGATCAGATATCTCTCTGTAAATAGGGTTGTAATACAAATTTGATCCTTTGAGTTATTTTATTGATATGCATCTTCAAATTGTAGGAAACTATATTAAATATAAGCAATTAGTAGAGAGCTTACTGTTCTCATTCAGGGCTCATTTTCATATCCACAAAGGCCTCCAAACGCTTATCTGTGAAGTGGAGCACATACTTCCCCAATTATGTGAAACTATGATGCCATGGACAAAAAGCACAGGATACTACTGTCCCTTAATATATACAAAAATAATAGGAAATACACACATACAACACACATTTCCTATTAGCATGTATATACGTAGTTAGAGCATTCTAAGAGCAGTTGCTAAATTAATTTACAATGTCTGAATCCCTTTTGAAATGTTTAGTAGAAAAATCAATGCCAGATGAAATGTGAAGTCCAGAATTAATATTATTTGTGTGACCTCAGTAAGATTCCTTAACTTTTCTGAACTTTAAACTTTCTTCAGTGAAATTGGCACAATGAAGTAATAATGCCCTATCCACAGTGTTCCTTGGAATAGAGCAGGCTTTGCATGGATAGTAGTATTATTGATCCTTTGAATAATATTGGAAGGTGTTACATTGGGATTACTTGGGCATCAACCAAGCCATGAAAACTGAGCTCAACAAAGACAAGTTTTTTGTTTTTTTTCTCTTTTGTACTTTTCTCAATTTTTTTTCCTTTGGAAAACATCTTTTCCATTTGACTCACCTTTTAGCTAAACTTTGCTTTCCAAAACATAAGTGCAAATGAATTAATCAATATTCTTTCAGTTCGTTTGATTGATATTTTGTGTAAGATGTATTGTTCTGGCAAGCCATACCAAAAGAGCAATGTGCATAAGGAAAAGTGAAGTTTTAGGAACGCCAATAAAATGGAAAATCATAAATACTGCAGCCTAAAATTTACTACCTCATTCATTTTATTAAGGGGTCCCTTTGCTCCAAGTACAGCTTACAATAGTAGGAGACAAAATAGAAGTTTTCAAATATTAATCATTAGACAAAATGAGTACTAGCATTAAGTCATTAAGTTTAGGTGAGGAAATTTGAAACAGTTGTTTTGAATAGGTTGTACACTTTTTAACTCTCTTGATTTTATTGGGTCATTATTGATTGACAGCCCCTGATAGGCATGTTGCAAATTGCTAAAAGGGCACTAAGTAATGTTTAGCTTTCTAAGGTTTTATACTCACAATATTTGCTCAATCAATGTTTTTGTCTTTTAGCTCAGTGTACTTAAAAAAAAAAAAAATTACCTTTAATTTTGATAACTTATTTTGAAATATTTCTCAAATGTTGTGTAGAAAATAGAAGGTAATATATCTTAAAATCAAGAATTTGGGATTGAAAAATAAACAGACCTAAATTTGATCTTTACCACCCCGTTAGGCAATTTTTAAATTAATCTGAGTGTTAGTCTCTTCATGTGTAAACGAGAATAAAGTACTACCTTCAGGGCTGAATTGTTGGGTGAAATATATGTAATAGTGTTTGCTCTGTCCAACATGGAGCCTGACAAATACTTCTGTTCAATTAAAAGAATGCTTTTCTTAATAAAGTCATATCATCTAATAGACATAGCTACCACTGTTGCGTAAGGATACTTTTTAGGCCTATAACACTATATCTCCAAGAACTTCTTTAAATCAAGGGCAAAATCTTATCTCCATGATGCCTAAGGCACTATGTATTATGATGGAAAGAGAATGGGCACAGCGTTTCCTCCTAACTTAAATGTATGATCTTGAGAAACAACTTTCTGACTCTGATCTCAGTCTCCTCATCTGTAAAATGAGAATAATATCCCTCTAACACAGTGATTTTCAACCTTTTTCATCCCATGGCACACATAAACTAATTACTAAAATTCTGCTGCACACCCAGAAATATGTTATATTTTGCCAATCTCACACACACACACAAAAGGTATAATTTTGATTCGTTTACACCAAATGGCTATTGTGTTGGCTGTTGGCATTTTCTTTCATTCGACAATCTAAGAGAAAGTATGTTAGTGCCCCTGACTAAAGTAGTCAGGTATTACATGTTTTAAAAATTCTTGCAGCATAAAGATTGAAAATCGCTGCTCTAACGGAGCTGCTGTTCAAACAAAGTAACTGAGTGTTTAGCATAAGGTGGGGCAATGAGAAAGTACTTCATAACTAGTCATTGCGAACAGAAAGGAGGCTAAGCTTTCTTAATACAAATTCCTTACCATGGCATTAACATAAAATCACAACTGATTTTCCTTTTTTCTCCACATATACTATCTCATTTTGTCCATGCAGCGACTTCAAGTGTTGACATAAAAAGACTCCCATTATTTTATACATAAGGAATATAAGATTCTGAGATATTTGTTTCCTCATATCACACAGCATAGTGGCTGCAAATCTAGACCCCAAATCAGCGAACTCTCCACTTTTGGACACTTTTTAGGACATTGCATCTCATTTTGATTACAGAACTGCTAACTTGCAGGTTTGGGTTTATTAAAGAACTTTAATGATGCAACACCCCTGCAAGAAAGAGAAAGAAAAAAGAAAGAAAAAGAAGAAAGAAAAAGAAGAAAGAAAGAAAGAAAGAAAGAAAGAAAGAAAGAAAGAAAGAAAGAAAGAAAGAAAGAAAGAAAGAAAGAAAGAAAGAAAGAAAGAACCACAGGAATCTGTTACTTTACTTCAAATATTAGTACCATATTGTGGTTAAAAATATTCTTAAATTTTATTAACTAATTTCAAAAACTATGTCTAGAGAATTATTAAACCCAACTTGAATAAAATGACTTTCAAGATAGTTATAGTATATTTTTCAAACTGTATTTTGCATTTTTGCATTAGAAACTTGAATGCTCCTGTATTTTTCCACTGCAGGTGAATTTGATATTCAAAAGAAGGAGAAGACTAATGTTTCTGATCAGAGTGAAGCAGAAAGTGAGGAGGACGTGTGAACTTCCCCACACAGACATTTAGCCAGATAATTTCAGCTTGGGTGTCTGTTACTTTATTTTATTTAAAACAGAATTGACTCATTTCTGGAAATTCATGACTTAACTATGTACTTCAATCTTTACCTGAACCAATGCAATTTCCCTATACCTAAGATCAAATTAGTAAGCAAGAATACATGCAAAGCCTGCATTTTCAGCTACACTGTGCTCTTTAATCTCTAATATTTTCTGATCCTCAGAGGTGTCTCCATATTAATGTCTTTGTATCTACACAAATAGACATTTTTATGGCTTTGTTTGCATGTATTTAACTCATCATTTTTCAAATGTGATTCATTTAACAAGTTTTATGTGAAAAAGAACTATTTGGCAATCAAAAATATTTGTGTGCTGCTGGGATAAATTATCTAAGTCTCTAAGCAAGAGACAGTGTTATTAAAGACTGTCAATTTTATTTGACTAAGAATCACTCTTTCAAGAAAGTGTTTATTCTTTGTAGTTTTTCATGAGACATGATTTGGTAGTTCTTGAGTGAATTGCCATAGTGAGTATTTTATTTAAGAGTTCTCTACCTCACTTTCAATTTTCTTTATTGTAAATAATTGCAGGCAATCAGCTCTTCTGAGTTCATCCAAAACTTTCCCAGTTTTATTATTGAAAGTACTGCATCCAGGACACCTATAAGTTCCAGCACACTGCGCTGGTTGGTCACCCTCTTCTCCAGGTTGATTTCTATTATATAATTTGATACTGAAAATGTGATTAACATGTCTATACTTTCTTTGATACATTTTCAATCAAGAGGCAGCATATAAGCCCCTCTTCTTGAAAAAGAGGGGACCATAGAGCTGTTCACCATGGCTTCTGAGGTTAGGAAACAGATAATACAGCTCCTGTCTACCTGCCTTACTGTCTTGAGATACATGCCTCTGGAGTCCCAAGGCACCATGTAAGAAGTCTGGCTCCCCTGAAGCTTCCATGTTGGAGAAGCCACGTAGAGGTGTCTTTAAAGCCACATCTACTCCATCCCCAAATCCTTGTATTCCAGACAAGTCAGTATATAAACCTCTAAGGTGACTTCAGCCCCAGCCACCACTGATCACAAAACTCTCAGCGAGAACTGCCTCACTGAGCAGTCAACTCCAGTACAGTGAGAAATATGACTTAATTATTCTTTTAGATGCCTAAGTTTATTACACAGCATAGATAACTTGAACAATACCAGAAATACTATCCATTCTGTCACAATAAGAAGATATTTTCCAGGTTAAACAGTGTTCATTAAGATCACTAAACAAATAGTTAACAAATATTTGTTGAAGGAATATTACCTTATAAACTACAAAGTTCAAACTCACCCCCCAAAAACTAAATAGCACAATTATAATCAATCAGTATTTATTTAGAGCCTATTATGTTTATTTATTTGTTTTTCATTTATGTGTTTTATATATATATTCATGTGTATATTCTAAATATATTACCCTAAATGTAAATGTTTGTTTTAGGTTATTTTGTTTTCATTACTAAAGAGTAAAAAGAGAGTTTATTTTAAATAGTTATTTAAGAAATAAAGAGGTGAACAAAGGAGAAAAAGGAATAGAATGAAGGAAAGGAAGGAAGGAAGGAAGGAAGGAAGGAAGGAAGGAAGGAAGGAAGGAAGGAAGGAAAGAAGGGAGGGAGGGAGGGAAAGACACAGGGATCTCATTTACATAACCAGTTCTCAAGAGACTGGAAAAATATGCAGAAGAGCCCTCATGAGAGGAATAGAAATTGCAGACCAGTTATTACAGTTTCTAGAAGTTGGTTTGGATATCAATTAGGTTAGCCCATTTCCCTTGAGAATTTGACTTCTCCAACATTAATTTAAATATCAATGTGTTTCTACTTCTTCTGCCACCACCATTTGTTATATATATTTTTATTACACATTATGTCTATCTACTCATTGCTTTGGCTTACTAAAGGTTCAGGATCTTTTATGGTATCTGAGTATATCTTTTCAGGTTCTCTCCATATGTGACTTGGGTTCAAATTGCCCTGAGAGGAAATCTGACTAGTTCAATTAAATACCATTACCCATATTTGTATAAATTATTCATTTTAAGGCATCTCACACCTCGCACACAATCCCTGCCACACCCAGGGAGAGTCAGGTGCCTATTTGGTCCAATCAGCACTAATCAGGGAGAGCAGTCACCCCCACATCACATGGCTTCAATAGGGCTGCTCCTTCAACAGTGAGCTGCTTGCATGGTTTTGCAGAAAAGGCTATAGAAATGACACTGTTCAGAAACAGTACTCTCAGAACACATGAAACATAATCATCACATCTCTATCTTACATGTCTTCCCTCCTATCACCACTTGGGTAATCATTACACTGTACTGCATTTAAAAATGATCTTCTAAAAGTCTCCCTGATTCTCGCCTCATCTATTTCTAATCTATTTTGCATAGTACTCTAAGGATTAAAAATCCACTGTACTGCGTTGGTATTGTCCTTCTGCTTCAGTTTTTCATCATGGAAAAATCCAGGTTCCTTACCACATTTTAAAGCATCTTTCAAAATACAACTCTTAACTATCTTTCAAGCTTTATCTCCATAATTCCTTTTTATGAATCCTTGCCCCATCCATACCAAAGTGCTTAACACTCACTAATAATATCTTGAGCCTAGATGCCTTTGTTCACAGTGTTTCCTTTTGAAATACTCTATTCCACTATCCCCTCACCCTGAGCCAGAGAATTTCCCAAGGCCTATATCAAATGCTACCTCCTGTATGAATGGTGATAGGATTATCACATTTGGAAATTATCTTCAATACTTTAATATCACGTACTTGCTTAAGAAGTGCCTGTAATTTCATGATTACATAATATATCATTCTACTAGATTATATGCTTCTTAAGGACAATAGATTTTTTTAATCACATCATTTGCTCCCCCCCTCCACCCCTTTTCTTGTCTTAACATAACAGTCACAACAGTGCCATGAACTTAATAAATGCAATTTTCTAAATAAGTATATAACTCAGCGAGCTCAAGAGAAAAGGCCAGTTCTAGAAAACAAAATTTGGGAGTCATAAACACAAATTATTCAAACATTAAAAAAATGAGAAGACAAAATGATAGATGAAAGTAGTTTAAGTTAACATATTGAAGATTTGTGTTTGAAGAAATGAACTTCAATAATTTCAAGCAATATCTGGAATTCATTTATTTAGTCATTTGTTCATTTGTTCCATGAGTATTTATCATATAACTAATTATCTTGCAGCAGGCACAGTTAGAAATGTGGGAATACAGTAATAAACAAGACAGCTTGCCCGGCTGGGCATGGCTCAGTGGTTAAAGCGTCGACCTAGGATCCAGGCTATCAGGATTCGATTCCCGGTCAGGGCACATGCCCGGGTTGTGGGCTGCAGCCAATCAATGACTCTCTCATCATTGATGTTTCTGTCTCTCTCTCTCTCCCTCTCCCTTCCTCTCTCTGAAATCAATAAAGATATATTTAAAAAAACAAAAAAAAACAAGACAGCTAATGTCCCTGGGTTTAGGAATTTACGTTCTAGAAAAGGAAACTAAAATTAAACCAGAAAAATAAATATATAATATAGTTTCCAGTATTGATAAATGTTATGAAGGAAGTTAATGGGAAAAGAAGTGGCTTATTTTTGACAAGCAAAAAAAGTCTATTAAGGAGATGGACATCTGAGCAGGGTCTGATAAAAGTGACACAGCTGGCTCTGCAAAAATGTCTCAGAGAAGAGATTACTAAGGAGAAGAAACAAGAAAAGCAAAGGTCTTGAGGTAGGAAAGGCAAAAAGGCCAGTGTGGTTAAAGTGCAGAAGCAGGAGCAGTAGGAAAGAGTCTGGGGAGGTGGGCAGGGAGCAGAGCCTGTAGACCTCATAGGCCATAGAAAGGCTTTGGGTTTTCTTCAAAGTTTGGTGTTTGGTGGGAAGTCTTTGGAGAGTTGTGATCAGTGGAGAGCCTTATATTAATTTATAGTTTTAGAAGACAACTCTGACATCTTTATAAAGAATAATTTTTGAGGAATATGAGAGGAAGCAGGGAAGACCAGTTAAGAGGGGAAATCATTTCAGTAGGTCGGAGGAGTTGATGGGGACTTGGATGATATTGGCAATGGTAAGAAATGGTCAGAGTCGTTTAATCTTCACTTGAGAATATTTTTATTGAATTTTTTTAAGAGAGAGAAGGAGAGAGAGAGAAGCATTGATGTGCAAGAGAAACATCTATCAGTTGCTTCCCTTACATGCTCCAACCAAGGATAGGACCGGCAACCTGGGTATGTGCCCTGACTTTTGCTACTATACAGGATGTCTCAACCAAGTGAGTGACCCAGCCAGGCAAGGATTCATTTTTAAGGACATTACATGACATGATAGTAAATTGTTTATAGAGTGTGAAATTATAGCCATCAATTCTTTTTATCAGTGTACTACTCCAAGTGTAGTAAAATCCAACACAGTCAAAATTCTAGTATATCCTAACTAATTTTTTAGTAACATTAGGTGAATAAAAAGTGATCAAACAAATCACTTAAGAAAACATCTTTATAAAGGTGCAATTCTATGGTTTTAATTGATTTTTCATAATAAAATTCTGTTTATACATTGAGACAAGGTGTGATAAGACAATAGAAATAAATACATTATGTTATTTGGAAGATACAGTGTGAAAAATTATCTACACTTGTCTACCTTTGACAACTCTTTAATAGATCACCTAAGTTAATAATCATCACATACAAGAAAAAAAAAAAACAAGAAAAAAACCTACTTTTTTTCTAGTTGTTTCATACTCTTTGTTTGAATTTAAGAACATACATTCCTTCAGACAAAATGGGTGGCAATTTTCTTTTTACCCAAAAATAGTGTTACCATAACCTGCTAAATTTTGCCTTTTCATGGTACCTGAAAGAATTTTCCTAAAGCTTATCCATTTTCCCATATCCACCTGGATTGTTCTTTTATTTCAAACATGCTCAAAACAAAAGGAATTGATAGAAATTTATTTTTGTTACTTATCTTTTTACAAATAATAATCCTACTCTATAGAGAATATTTAAAGATGAGAGATAACAATATTTTTCATAAAAACATATGATTTTCTGTCATACATAGAATTTTTCTCAGTATTCTTTTTTTTCAGACACAGTTTTCACTCTTTATTTTCTTCTTGCTATCTGATCACTTCCCAACTTTGTTTTATGATTTATTTTTATACTGATTAGCTGATATTTTTATTTTTTAATATTTTTCCACACTGTTCTTGTGCATAGCTTTATTTCACTCTTCAGTCCTCTGACTGTACGTTTCCCCTTGCCAGTTTTAATGGTCCATAATTTCCAATGGAAAGTCTGCTGCCAGAGCCTTCCGTCCTCTAGTGTTAATGGCTGCTCTCAAGAACCTGCCCTGCCCTCCATCATCTAATTTGAGTCAATGAGGGGGCAGACAAAACAGATGGTTGGCACAGGATGGGATGATTCACTGTTTGAAATCATGGTGAAACATTTTTGAAATTGGTGAGGGAGAGAGAAGCCTGACATTTGACAGAGCCATGTAAATCCAGACAAAGTTCAGTTTAAATTTGACTGTTATTTTCCAGATGTAGTGATCATATGATTACAATTTTAAGATTATATCAAGAATATACCTTTTCCGGAATGCACGGTAATCATTTTAACGAAATGTTATCAAGTACCCATGTTAGAACTATTTTTGAAGTTACCTTGTTGCCCTAACATTTCTTGTGCTTTCCATGACTTACTGAATACCTCCTCTAGTCACTCATGTGAAGCTTACCTTTTTTGCATAATCTGTCTCCATGTCATGTAGCTAATTTCTTCACAAATTATCTCTTCAATGAACCTCAAACTACTTCATAAGGGAATAAGCAAAATATGTATATTCCATTTGTATTCCACTAATATTATATTGCCACAAATTTATGGCATGAGATTATTTAACTAAAAAGTACTTATCATGGAACTAAATCGTTGTGAAAATATAGACAATGATAAAACAAAAAAAGTTATAATACAGATATTTAGAATTTAAAATATCCTTATAATATGTATACAAGTTTCTTAATTGCTATAAAATAGAATAAAAGAAACAGTATAGTCCCCACGATGAGTTGATATCATAAACCATGCATTCTAGACAGGGGCAATATCACACCCAAGAGGGCAAAAAATGGATCGTGGGGTGTAAAAGGCTTCAGATATTACAATGCATTGTAGCCCTACAAAGGACCACATTACATAAACAGATATACAGAATTTTGTGACATTAAAACTTTATGGGATGAGGGATTAGAAAACAAAATATTTTGAAAGTTTCCTTAGTGGAATAAAGTATTTTTTTAAAAGTTTGAGAAACATTGTTATAGACAAGTTATGTCTTTCTTTGTCCAATGTAATGACAAATGTCGACCTTATGATCAACCTTCCAAGTTATTTCTGTGTATCTACAGGTATAAATGCATATCATATATTTTGTCAGCATGACACATTGAACATCAAATAATATTCACCAAATCTATGAACCTACTTGCACAATTTTCTTTGCAAAAACAAAATGTTAAAGTTAAATTACAGTAAAATGCCATCAATGAAATGATGCAATAGTCATAAGAAAGCAGCTAAGTGGCAGTGTTTAAACCTATACAGTGTTTCACATATAGGAAGGTTTCTAAAAGCCATTCCACGCGATATTTTCCTAAAGGCATTTCTAAGCAGTGAAAGCAGTTGTGAGAGTTATGCTTTCTATACTTCCTTCACTGCCAATATGTGTGATAGCAACATTAATTAATGTAATAGCAAAAATAAACAAAATGAGGAAAAATAACAATAGAAATAGACTGGATCAGTTCTACAATTGTATAAATAAAAAGCATATGTGTGTGCGCAACATTGCAAATAAATACCTAACCGTATTATTTGACTACTTTTTATTGTATGCACTACAGGTATTTTAATCATAAACCAATACAATTTGGACACTATAGAAGCAGTTCAAATATAAGCAGTTAAAATTTATTTTAATCATAAACCAATACAATTTGGAGACTATAGAAGCAGTTCAAACCAATACAATTTGGAGACTATAGAAGCAGTTAAAAAAAAAGATGATGAAAATTGTTGGTTATTTTGAGAACTATAGTGAAGTCAGGGTTTAAAAAAACTAAAAACATTGAGTTTGTAGAGAGAGATCATTGGTAACCTACTAAAAAAACAGTTTTACGAGAGTAGTTGGGCCAAAGCAAGATTATAAGGCCCTTGTCCGTAGTATCTCAAATTGTGTTAATTTGTCCTAGTACATTTATAGAACATAGAAAAACATGATGCATAACTTAATTTTGTTTTGTTATCAATAGAGTGCTACAATCATGTGTAGAAAATATGTGTGTGTATTGTATATGCTAAGCAGATATTTTTAAAATTTAAAGAAATGTCATAGGAATGAAGGTCTAAATGTAGCTTACTCTTTCAATACATTAGTGTTATTCAGAAAAACAGGAAGGATATTTGAGCAAATAGTAGGTGGCAAGAAAATTTAATTTTAGAATTGCCAATGCCTGGAACATGTCCACAAAGTAGAAGATAGGTTGAATATAAACTATGCTTTGTCCAATTTGCCTTACATAGGTTTGGAATTTATTGTGTATTTCAAAGTAATAGAGAACTTTAGGGGATTAGTGACATAGTCAGGGTTAAAATTCTAATTAAATTTACTGCTCAGCCAGCTAAATTAGAATTCAAGTAAATATACATATTTTTTAAAGCACCATTTTTATTATATAACATTATATTCTTTGCATTTTTTATTTCTTTTCCCTAACTGTGCTATTTAGGGAACATTAACTAGTTCTTAAATTTGGTAAAAAATCAATGGACACTACTCTGCTTAGACAGCTTTATAAATTTAATTTTTAAAATTTGCATACTTTGTTTGTGAATGGCTATCCAGTTGTCTTCCCAAACTACATTAGTCATAAGTTATCACCAAATTAATTTAAAATAACTGATTAATAGTTAAAGAATATTGAAGAAAGTTGTACAAATGTAAAATTAGATGGAAATTCTGTAAATGGAAACCTCAGCAATAGAGACGTAGAACATCTTCAATGAGATAATAAATAGAATGAAAACAACCCAAAACAGCCAATGGAAGAATCAGTGAACTTGAAGATAAGTCAATAGAAATTATTCAAAATGAAAAACAAGAAGGAAAATCATTTTAAAAGATGAAGAGAGAAAAGGAAGGGATAAAAGAATGTCAGAGTAGACTAGTCAAGCTCTCAGAGACAATGCCAGGCATCCTCACATGCGTGCGATTAACCCCAGAAGGAAGAAGGGACAAAGGCTAAGAACTACATGAAGAATTCATGGCGCAGAAATTTACAAATGACAGACACAAAACCACACATCAAAGATGCCCAGAGAATACCTACCTAGGTAAAATCCAAAACATAACCATACTTCAACATTGCATATTTAAATTGCTGAACACAAAAGACAGAAAATATTGAAGGCAGCAGGTGGAGATGGAGAGAAAAGGCATTACATTCAGAGGAAAAAAGAAAATTACAAAGGCCTTCCCTTTAGAATCCGTGGAAACCAGGAGACAACAGATTGACAAATTTAAAGTACTCAAGAGCCTTGATCGGTGTGGTTCAGTTGGTTGGGCTTCATTCCTTGCATAGAAAGGTTGCTGGCTCAGTTTCGGGTCAGGGCACTGGCCTGGTTTGTGGCTTCGATCCCCAGTAGGAGGCGTGCAGAAGGCAGCTGGTCAGTGTTCCACTCTCACTTTGATGTTCTTCTCTTCCTCCCTCTCACTTCCTCTTTCTCTAAAAATCAATAAAAAATCTTTAAAATAAAGTGCTAAAGAAATTAACTGTCAACTCTGAACTCTATATTCAGAAAAATTATCATTCAAAAATGAAAGAAATTATAAAAGTTGTTCACAAACAAACAAAACTAAAGGAGTTTATTGCCAGCAAAATTAATCTATAAGAACTTTTATGAAAAACTGTAAGAAAAAAATATTATGAGGCTGAAAACAGAAAATGAAAAGCACTAAAAATAGAATGAATAAAGATAAAATTAAATTCACTTTTTAACATTTTAGTAGCTCTAAAGTATATCTTACTGTGTAAAAGAAAAATAGTAGCAATTCACTGGTGTTTAAAGTATAATTAAAATAGAATATATAACAAAAATAGCACAAATGATGGGTGAGGGAGCAGAAATATATGATTGTGAAAACTTTACATTACATAAAGTTGCATACTATTAAGTGAAGATAAACTTTGCTTAATTAAAATATATATTATCTATCTTTTAGGAAAACCACTAGCTAAATGAAAAAGTGATAAATAATAAGTAAGAGATAAAATAAAATCACTAAAAATATTAAATTAGTACAGAAAAAGGTAGAAAAGGAGGTAAACACAGAAAAAAAAAAAAAGATAAATTTACAACAGTTAAAAAGCTGATATCTTTCAATTTAACCATATAAATAATCTTATTAAATATGAATAATTTATACTAGGGGTGGGAAACCTTTTTTCTGCCAATAGCCATTGGATATTCATAACATCATTTGCAGGCTATACAAAATTACCAACTTAAAAATCAGCTATGAAAAAAGCTCCTAAAGTTATTGAATTTTGAGTCCCGCTTGTGATTGCCTTGGCAGGGCCAGACTAAATGATTCTCTGGGCCGTATATGGCGCATGGGTTGGACATTCCCCACCTCTGATTTTAACACACAAGTTAATGAAAGGAGATTGTTAGTTTTGAAGAAAAAGCAAACCAGCTTTAAGCAGAAAGACAGTATCAAGTTAAATATAAAAGGATATAAACAGATATACCATGCAAGCATTAAACAAAAGACAGCTTGGATAACTATACTAATTTCAGACAAATACAACTTCAGAGCAAGGAAGATTATCAGGTATGGAGAGAAACAGTATGTAATGAAATCCTCCGAGACCTACCATTCTAAATATTAAGGCTCCTAATAACAGGTTCAAAATATATAAAGCAAAAACTAATGAAACTGAAGAGAGAAATAAAGAAATTCACAATTGTAGCTGAAAACATAAACACTCCTTATAAAACACTGATATAATAAATAGTAAATGATGGCACAAAAAATCAATAAAGTTATAGTGGAGCTCAACAATGTCATCAAATAATTAATCTAAAATAAAATTTATTAAAGCTTCATCCTATAACAGGAAAATATACATTATTTTCAAATGCAGAAGAAACATTTCCCAAGGTAGACCATATTCTGGATGATAAAATGAACCTTAACACACTTTAAAAGAGTAGAAATTAACTCAGAATTCAATAACAGAAATGTATCTTGAAAATACCTAAAATTTAGAAATTAAACAACATATCACTAAATAACTCATTAATAAATTTAAATACTTGTTCCTTGAAAAGATCAATAAGCTTAATTAATATCTGAAAATGTTGATCAACAAATAGGGATAATACAAGTTATCAGTATTGGTAATAAAAGAGTAGGCATCAAAGCGGAACCAGAATATTGAAAGAGCAATAAGGAAATACTATAAAGTACTTCATGCCCATAAATTTGATAACAGGTTAAACAGACCAATTCCTGAAAGATACAAACTACTGACACTTACTCAGGACACAGATAACATGAATAGCCTTATATTTATTTTAAAAATTGAATTAGAGTTAAAAACCTTCCCCAAAAATAAAGCTCCATACCCAAATGATTTTATTGGTGAATTCTACCATTTAAAGAATAATAGCAATTGTACACACCTCATGAAGAAACTAAAGAATGTTACCCTTCTCAGCTTATTTTATGAGTCTTCATTACCCTGATATAAAACCCATTAGATTGTGACAATGAAAAATATTAATTGTACAACGGAGAGGCCTGACACACATCACCTTAACAAAATGATCAAGTATAATGTCACTATTAATAAACCGTGTTGATATTATGTACCACCTGATACAATGCAATACTTTCTCAATAAACCTAACCTCCATCTGATCATGATAAAGCATCAGACACACCCAAGTTAAGGGACATTCTACAAATACCGAACTACTACTTTTTTAAAATGACCAGGTGGCCCGGCCGGGAGTGGCTCAGCGGTTGCGCATCGACCTGGGATCCAGGCGATCGGGGTTCGATTCCCTGTCAGGGCACATGCCCGGGTTGCGGACTTGATCAATGACTCTCTCATCATTGATGTTTCTTTCTCTCTCTCTTTCTCTGAAATCAATAAAAATAAATAAATAAATAAATAAATAAATAAATAAATAAAAATAAAATAAAATGACCAGGTTGTTTTGGGCCTCACATTTACATCTCTAATGCATTTTGAGTTTATTATTGTGTATGGTATAAGAAAGTGATCTAGTTTCATTCTTTTTCACGTGTCTGTCCAGTTTTCCCAACACCCTTTTTCAAATAGACTGTCGTTGTATATTCTTGCCCCTTTATCATAGATTAATTCACCCTGTAACTATGGGTTTATTTCCAGGTTCTCTATTCTGTTCCATTGACATATATTCCTGTTCTCATGCCAGTACCAGGCTGTCTTGATTACTACGGCCTTGCAGTGTATTTTGATACCTCAGGTAGTGTGATACCTCAACTTTGTTCTTTTTTCTCAAAATTGCTTTGGCTATTCAAGGTCTTTTGTAGTTCCATACAAATTTTAGAATTATTTATTCTAGTTCTGTGAAAAATACCGATGGTATTATCACATGCTTTCATTTATATGTAGAATCTAAAAATCAAAATATACAAACAAAAAATTTCGTAGATACAGAAAACAAATTGATGGTTGCCAGATGGGAGGGGGTTGGGAGATGAGTGAAAAGAGGAAGAGATTAAGAGGTGAAAATTGCCAGTTATAAAAACAGCTATGGAGATGTATAGTACAGCATAGAGAATATAGTCAATAATATTATAATAACTAAAAATAGAAAATTAAAAAAATGACAAGGTTGTAAAAGAGAAAATCCAACAAATTTTCACATATTGGAGAAGACTAAGTGGACACAATAACTAAATGCAATGTAGTATTTTGCTACTAAAGTAGTAACTATGGTTTATTTGGTTTAATAACAAATTAGTTTCATAAAATAATAAGATTGAATTTTAAAGAGCAAATTTTACCAAAGAACATTTCATCATTTAAGTATTTTAAAATACGTAATGTTACTTATTTAGAAGTTTCAGTATATAAAGTGTCAGTGTCCTTATTTAGAATGTATTCTGAATTGACACTGATCAAAGACTCTTGCTGATTGGCTAGCTTGCTTCTTGATTTTTAAGTATTTTTGAAATTAATTAAAGGCATATTTAAATAAATAAATAAGACAAATTCATGTAAAATATGTTATCAAAAGGAATTCAGTGGAAATAATTGTAATCATTATCATAAAGTTTTAACTGATTAATTCAATCACAATGAACAATACTCATTCTTATTATGTCCAAATGTCAGTTGAATTTAATAGTCCTGGATAAAAATATTTCTCTTGAATAAGTAACTCTAAAACTGATTATAACATATGTACATATTGGGTTACTTCTCTATAATAATGAAATTTTAAAGTCAGAAAAATTGGAAATAACCGTCTAATTCAATAATATATTTTTTAAAACAGGTGAAAAGATTGAGATGTTGAGAGGTTCAGTGACTGTATGAATGTTATATTAGTATCAAAAAAGTGAGAAGAGAAAGCCATTTTTCCTGACCAGAACAAATTTTGTTTATACCACATCATGGAATGTTAAAGAATAATGAATCAACAGCATCATATAAAGCAAAACAAAAAAGCAGACAAATCTACAAGATAGAATATTGTGTGGGAAAGCTGGTCTAGTTTCTTCATGAAAAAGGGAGTTTATTAGATGACATGCTATTTAAGAGAATGACAATCAGAGGCAGAGATTGGTCTGGCATTATATACAGATATCAGGAAATGTTAAAATAGTCTATATAGTAGATGAGAAGATAACTTACTGAAATGAAAAGATGGAGATCAATGATTGAAAAATCAAGATACAGTAAATGTATTCCTCCCCAGCTCCCTTTCCCACTTTCCCACATTTAATAGAATTTATTTTTAAGTCGATGAGAATGGAAAGGAAAAAGAAAACTGCTAGCTACCCTAGAAACCAAAGAAGAGGACTCCAAATACAATTGCATTTAACAATGTTCAATTTCAAAGTTGTAAAATATTCTGCTGTTTGTAAATCTGATACATATTTGTCTACCTATACATAGGTTCCAACAATTCACCAAAGAACAGAGAATACTAGCCACAAGAAAAAAAGATCAACTAATGTATTGAATTAGTCAGAGACGTTTCAAAAAAATAAAACAAAAATAATTATACTTACATCAGATCTTAAGTAAGATACAAAGGTTATTATTTTATGTTTGGCTTGAATAAATATTTCAACAGTAGTCTATTTCCTGATTTTTTTAGTTTTGCCGTGTGAAGATTTCTTATATCAAAGTTCTTTCCTTTCAACAGGAAAAATAGGTCTAATTCATTCTCTTCAATTGTATTATATGTACCACATTTAAGATCATGTTGAAAAATAATTTATATTTTGTCATCATATAAATTACAGATGTCTCCTAACTATGTTGGAGTAAAACATATAGATTATTTTTTATTAAACTGACCTTAATATTAAACATATGGTGTTGGGTTGTGAACTTATATATGCTACAATATAGTACACAAGATGTCTATAGAAACCCCTTTTATACAGCCCTACTGAAAACAGACAGGAAAAAAACACACACAAAAAAACTGTGTACAGATATATATAAAAATTTATATATTTATGAAAATTGTGAATACATATATATAATTCAGGGTATTTGTTAAAGGTCAAAAATGATTTAAAAAGTGGATATTTTTAGCAAAGGTAAATATTGATGACACAATTTGGTGTGGGAAAACATGACAATCCCTGGTGACTTGGGGCAAGAGAATACTGTATCTCGAGCTTAAATAATAATGGAAAGGAGACAGAGAAGATTTAAATCTCATCTAACCACAGTTTCAGAGGAATTCCAAAAACTGGAAAGAGCCCTACCCAGTTTGTCTCAGTGGTTAGAGAATCAGACCACTGACTGAAGGGTCCCTGGGTTCGATTCTGGCCAAGGGTACCTACCTCGGTTGCAGGCTTGATCCCCTGGCCAGGTCAGAGCGAGTGTGGGAGGCAACCAATCGATGTGTCTCTCTCACATCGATGTTTCTCTCTCTCTCTCCCCTCTACTCTCTCTGAAATGCAATGGAAAAAAATATCCTTGGGTGGGGATTAAAAAAAAAAAAGAAAGAAAACTGGAGAGAGGCATTTTTTAAGACAATATCTGGCCCAGCCGGGCGTGGCTCAGCAGTTGAGCGTCGACCTAGGATCCAGGAGATCGGGGTTTGACTCCCGGTCAGGGTACATGCCCAGGTTGCGGGCTCGATCAATGACTCTCTCATCATTGATGTTTCTATCTCTCTCTCTCCCTCTCCTTTCTTCTCTCTGAAATCAATAAAGATATATTTTTTAAAAAAAGAAAAAAAACGATTCTTCATTATTTAAAAAAAAAAGAAGAAAAAAAAAGACAATATCTGGTGAGAAATTTTCTGACTTAATACAATTTAATCATTCTTGGGCTCAGGAAGCCAATACAATCCTGTGTTGAAAAACATGAAGACATATATATCAGTACAAATGATTTGTGAAACTGCAGAATTGCAATAGAGGAGAAAAACATCTTCAGAGCAGCCAGAAGAAGAGCAATGCAGATAAATTAGAAATAAATGACAAGAATTGACTTTTATAAACAGTAACAATGAAAGCAAGAAAGCAATTGACTATGTCTTCAAAATTGCTAGTTTCAAAAAAATTAAATTGATGAAAAAACAGAATTCCATACTCAGAGTGATGGTTTGAATTGTGTCCCCTATAAAGATATGTTGAAGTCCTAACACCAAATACCTCAGAATAGGACCTGATTTGAAAATAGGGTAGTTGTAGGTATAATTATTTAAATTAAGACAAAGTAATCCTGGAATATGATGTGTGTCCATACAAAAGGGAAGAGACAAAGACATACAAGAGTGAATGTCATATAACTATGGAGCTAGAAATTAAAGTCTTGTAGCTGGAAGCAAGGAATGCCAAGAATTGCAGGTAAGCCAACAGAAGCTAGGAGGAAGCAAGGGCAGGTTCTTTACAGGTTTCAGAGGGAGCATGACCTTGCTGATACCTTGAGTTAAGACTTTTAGACACCAAAGCTGTGAAACAATACATTTCTTTTGTTTTAAGCCACCATGTTCATGTGTTTGCAGTACTTTATTAAAGTAGGCCTGGGGAACTTATATACCTAGATAATTTACATTTCAGGAATTTGTGGACAAACTGACACTGAGATCTTTTATGATAAAAGGCACCTAAAATAATAAGAAATAAAATTATTTCTGAAAGAATGTTAGAGATGCAGCAAAGCAAGAGCCAAAAATATGTAAATTTTAGGTCTCTAAGCAAGCATTGATTGTATAAAACAACATCAGTGTTACCTACTTTCTACAGATAAAAAATGGTTAAAATTAAAATATTGGATCACAATAATATAAAGCTACTAGGGGTCTGTTTGAATTAAAGAATAATTCTTATAAATTAATAAAAAATCAGCAAGAATAAAGAAAATGACTAATATTAAAAAACCACTTGGCTTAACATTTTTGAACACCACCAGTTCCACCATCAAAAACCAGAATGCATATTTTTTCAACTGCACATAAAACATTCACCAATATAGTCTATAGAATAGGCCATGAAGCAAGTTTAATAGGACTTGTGTTATACAGAATGAGTGTAGAGACTACATACTTTCCTCTAAGACTGCAACAAGGCAAAGATGCCTCCTTCAACTGTTCGTTTGGACTACTGTACCCATAGCCTTAGCTGTGCATTAGCACAAGACAAAGAAATAAAAGACTTATGTACTGGAACAGAAGAAATAATACTGCATTCACTTTGAGAAGCATAGTCTTATATATACAAAACGTGAGGGATTTATAAGAACACCACTAGAACTAACAAAGCTGGTTCTAAAAGCAAAGAATATAGGGTAGGCAAACAATTTTGAAAAGAACAAATTTGGAAGGTAGATACAGCCTGCTTTAACAAGTTTCTAAAAATCTAAGATAATAAAGATAGTGAAGTATTGGTAATGAACAGTCTTTAAAACAATATCTGTAGGTTCAATTGATTTGTGACAATAGTCCCAAAATAACTCAATGGAGAAAACATAGCTTTTTTCAAAAAATGGTCTGGATAACCTGGATATCTAAGCAGAAAAGTATGTATCAACTTTTCTCCTCATGCATTCACAAAAATAAGAGAAAAAAATGCTTCATAACCATTGGGTAATCAAATATTTATTTGATAGAAAAAGCTTATTAATCATTAGAGAAAAAGTAGTAAAATGGATTTAGCAAAATTAAAATATTCTGCTCTTAAAAATATAGTTAAGAAAATGTAAAGTAGAGCCACTGCCTGGGAAACAATATTCACAGTGCATATAACTGACAAAATTTTGTATTCAGAATATAAAAAAAACCTAAAAAACAAAGAGCCACATTAGAAGGGCAAAATATGGAAAATAACACTTCAAAAAAAGAAATACAGCAGGGCCAGGCGTGGCTCAGTGGTTGAGCATCGACCTAGGATCCAGGAAATCGGGGTTTGATTCCCCGTCAGGGCACATGCCCAGGTTACGGGCTCGATCAATGACTCTCTCATCATTGATGTTTCCATCTCTCTCTCTCCCTCTCCTTTCCTCTCTCTGAAATCAATAAAGATATATTTTTTTTAAAAATTCTAAAAAAAAAGAAATACAAATGGACAACAAGCACATGGAAATACGCTCAACATCATTAGTCACCAAGGAATTGCAAGTTAAAACCAAATGAGAAACTACAACATGCCTAAAAGAATGCCAAAGACAAATAACCAAATAAAACAAAACAAAAAATAAAATTCTGAGAACCAAGTAATGGCGAAGGAAGGGGAGCTCCTGGAAGCCTCATATAATTCTGATGGAAGCAAAGATGTACTAAAAGTTCACACATTTTGGAGAGCTGCTGGCCAGTTTCTTATAAAATTAAACCTATCCTCCTCGTGTAGCCTAACAATTGCAATTCTGGGTAGAAGTGGGATAAAACCTTGTAAATGAAATGAAAACTTGTAAATGAATATGCAAAAGAGCTTTATTCATAACAGTCAAACACTGTGTAAACAAATTTCTATCAACAGATGAATGATAAAAATCATGGTAAACTCATACAATGGAATACAATGGAATTCATGGCAACGCGGGGAAAGGAAAGAGGGAAGAACTGGTGTAAAACACATGCGTGAATCTCAGATCCACTCTCCCGACCAGTTAGCCGGACACTAAGGAGTACACACTGCATGAAACCACTGATGCGAAATTCTGCACGAAGCACAGCAACGTGTAGAAAGCAGCTCAGTGCTTCACTAGATTAGATTGGGAGGGGGCAGTTCACTACTTTGGGAAGCACAGGAGCTTCATGAGTAGATAAAAAGATCAATTGTTGTGGTAGTTACACATTCATGCACATCTTTTCAACATGCTTAAAATGGGTGCCCTTTGGTATGTATATTATATCTCAATATCACTGATTTTAAAAATGAAACAAACATACTGAAGTGAAGAAAAGCTTTACAAATTGGTAAGACTTAGTATTGTTTTGTCTCTCCTGAACAATTTAACAACTTAACGAGAACTTAGTTTTCTAAGTTCTTACCAATTTCATTAAGGTGAAATGAAATGATGTACAGCACATGTAAGAGCGGGCACAATAAATGTTGATTCACTGTTTTCATCACTCTCCCACTAACTTATAGAAATATTCTAATCACAGAAGTTCTGGCTTCTGTAGTTTTGCTTTGATTTTCTAATATATTGTACAAGTCATTTATGACAACTCTGCCCCTAGGCCATTAGACCAAAGTCTGTGCTCTCATCATTAAAAATAGAGGGGTTTGTTGTTGTGGTTTTTAATTCAGTTTTTAATTCAGGGGGCATAGATGTAATCCGTAGATTCTATAAGCTAAACAATATTTTATAGATTTAGCAAGTATTTGTTGAATTGATTTAAATTTTCATAGTCATATTCTAAGAAGTCTGAATCTAGTCATTTACTGATTTTAAAAATTTTCATTAAATGAAACCCTGGCCGGAATGACTCAGTTGAGCATCGTCTCATACACCAAAGGTCACCAGTTTGATTCCTGGATTCCTGGTCAGGGCATGTGCCCAGGTTGAGGGCTCGATCCCCCCATAGGGGGGCATAAAGGAGGCAGCCAATCCATGTTTTTCTCTCACATTGATATTCCTCTCTCTCTCTTCTCTCTCTCACGTCTCTCTCTCCCTTTTTCTTCCTCTCTCTCTAAAGACATATTTAAAAAAAAAAAAATTCCTCTTAAATTTTTTTTTATTAAATGTGCTGTATACACTGTGTTAAGTTTCCCGTAGTGAAATAAAAATAAAAAAGACATAATTACACTCTTATAAAACTAACATTTCCAAAAAACTACTGTAGATATGATTAGGGAATTTAACAGGAGAATATTCATAATAGGATAATTATTTAACTGGGTGGCAGTTAATTTATCATCCAGTTACTTCTAACTTTACTATGCTTTTGACTTAGCAAAAAATCATCTATTTACTGGAGGAAAAAATCAGGTTAATTTTTTTTGTTATTTATTTCATGAAGGAAAAAAACATACAAGAGTGTGGTTTGGGCCTACTATAAGTTTAGTATTTATATATATATAGTTATAACTAATATATATATATATATATATATTAGTTATAACTATTTTCTCAAACATACATATAAAACAGGAAAAATAAAATCTTGTAAATCATTGCACATGTTACCAATTTCCTAATTTCTTACAGATCCAAGTAAGTCTTGCTTGGTTCTACTCAGATCAGACACTATTTCTAAAAGTAAAAATGTCAGAACTAGTGGCCTCAGCATGAAATCTCTTTTTCTAAACCCATTCATTGTAGTCAAGCATAACCTTCCCAAATTACCTGGAGCAAACCTCTACACAAAAAAATCAGACTTCTGTTAATACCAGGTGCTAATAATCCCAACTAGTTTTCAGTAAGAAATCCATAAAACACAACAATAAAAGGATCCAATATTGTGAAGGACATTTCTTTTACAAATATTTAGATTTCTAGTTTTAATCTTTGTACATTTTAGCATTTAAAAAATTGGTTTGATTTACCACATTTTAGAAAAAAAATCAAAGTTTCAGTATGTGAATGTTAAAACCTGTGATTGCTCAGATGAGTCCAAGTTTACCAGAAAGACTCA
The DNA here is from genome assembly GCF_964146895.1 of Miniopterus schreibersii. NCBI lineage: Eukaryota > Metazoa > Chordata > Mammalia > Chiroptera > Miniopteridae > Miniopterus > Miniopterus schreibersii. The sequence continues at coordinate 60,913,800 of NC_138108.1, forward strand.
CCCAGGAAGGCCAGCTGAACATCTAGTGTACTTTCCCTCACTGTGGTCAGTGAATCAGCAAGTGTTACAGGAGTTCAGGGTGAAATGCCAGGTGCTATTTCAACAATCCTTCTTTCACAACATCGAGGGTGGGGTCATTCAGTTAGGCTCTGATAAGGTTACTGGAACTTAGTTCCTAGGGTGGTCAAGTTAACATCCTCTACGCTCATGCTCTCTGAATGTAGAAGGTAGTCACAGAGACTTAGTTCCCTTTTTTGGGCAAAAGGCTATTCAACCGCAAGCTGCTTATTAAACTCTGTCTGGAAAATATTATTCACTGAAATTATGTCTCAATAGCATAAAGTTTAATTTTGTAATTAACTAAACCATCTGTCATTGCAAGCCTCTCTTAAGGCCATGCAAATAGAACTTCTACTTGTAGAACCTTGCTCAGAGAGTGGTGTTTTTTTGTTAATGAGTGACAGTGAGAAGGAAATGGTATGAATTTTAAATTATGGCTACAAATAGATTGTCAACTTTCTTCTGCCTTTGATAACTTACCCAACTCAAAACAAACTAATTTCCCAAAGAAAAATCCCCTATATCTTTCTGTAAACAGATTATTGCCCTTTCCATAAAATGTTTAGCTCTCTGTTTTATAAAATAAAGTTAATCTGAACATGAATGTTGCAGCAAAGAATTATTTACCTGTGTTTCTGCTGTGTGAACAATAGAAACATTTCCTTGAAAATGTAGGGATAATTACTAAAGAAACAACAATTAGTATTTATTAGTTATGTAATTTTTTCTCCTTTTTAGATTTCAAGATTTTCTTAATTGATGCATTGACCATCCATAGGTATTTAGAACACATGCAAATGCAGGGACATCAAGGAACCAGATACTTAGAAGGGATAAAACTATCAGCTGGGCATGCTTTGAATCAGTTTTGCATTAGGTTTGGATTTTTGATGACTATTATGTCAAATATTTGGGTCTGGTATCATCAAAACTGCTTTGAACTAAAAGACCAGGCTAGACATTAAAGACAATTTTCAAATTTGGTGGCTTTATTTTTGGATGTACATGAAAAAGTATCAGGAAAAAATTAGAATTTAAAAATTAAATTATACAGTTATATCTTTATAATTCTAATACTAGGATTATATATAGTCAAATCGATGAAGTCACATAATGGAAAATTATTCTAACTCAACTCATACAACTCTTTCTACACTTTATGAGTTTATATCATTAAATGTTGATAAGTAGTCATAGGAAGGAAGGAAAGCAAAGGGGGGGAAAGGAAGGAAAGAAGGAAGGAAGGAAGGAAGGAAGGAAGGAAGGAAGGAAGGAAGGAAGGAAGGAAGGAAGGGAGGGAGGGAGGGAGGGAGGGAGGGAGGGAGGGAGGGAGGGAGGGAGGGAGGAAAAAAAAAACATTGTTCTATTGAATAGATGCCAGAAAATAAATGATAATCTACATATATTGGCTATTAAGCTTTTTCAACAAGAACTTGGTCCAACTGATATTAATATTTTAATTAATATCTAAATAGATGCTTTCATTGTTAAGCAGGAGGATTTGTCCTAGATTACCCATAACATCTTCAACTTAATACTGTAATACCACCTGTATAGATCTTTTACTCCAGTGATACAAATGGACAGAAAATGCAGTTTTAAGCCCTGAAAAAGTTGGTTCGTGTGGGTTAGCTATTTTCCGATGAGATCAGTCGAGCTCTGCCACCTGCCTTCCAAATGATTGGTCCCGAGAGGGTGGCGATGTCACTATGCCATCACCATCACATCTCCGTGTTGCTATGTTGAGTCAGCCAAATGTGGCCCTACACTGGTCTGGTTTCCATTCTTCTGGCTTAAATCCACCGTCTGGAAACGGTGTTCTTTTTGAAATGATAAATTCCTTTAGCTATAATTTTCTTAATTATTGGTTACTTTCTGGGAATGCTACCTGGATATTGATGAAAAATTATGTAATTTGATCTCAAATAGAACATTTTAAGTTTTACCATTTTAAGTTTTACCATTTTAAAGTAATTGTCATAGCTAATATTCTACTTATAACTTCAGTATGCAACTTATATATGAACTTTATTTGTATAGTCAGTGTGTTGCCAGGAAATAATTGCCAATAAAGGCACAGGGAGAAAAGACACTAATTATTTCTAAATTTCAAAATTTTAACCAATAAAAGAAAAACAATTTTTAGTTCTAGACTCTGGGGATATGTGTAATGAGTAGTCCACAAACCTCACTAAAAACAACTAGAGGAAAGATACTACCAAGATTAATACAATTATTGAATATGTTATAATTTTTAATTATATAACCATATTTATCTTTATTAGAACATAGCTGTTGAAGAAAATACTAAATGCATTTTAATGCCATGTTTTTATGTTTTTATTTTTTGGTGAAAATATATTTGCCTTTTTGAAGTACATCTATAATGGTACATCTTATGTTTGCAACTTAGCAAATAAAGACCTCATGAACATGAGCTAGGCTTCCAAACTCTTTACCTTTGAAGATTATTAGAGGATTTTATCAAAAAATAAATGACAAAACAACAGAAAATAACCTCACACAGTACTAGAATTAAAACACATAGCATACATCAAAATTTTAAAAATTAAAAAGTATTTTAAAAGTACGTATTTAAAACTTCCATAACAAATAATTAAAATTAAAGTAGCAATCTAATACTGATGAAGAAATATCTTTCTATCATCGGTTATCTGAGTAGGCTATTTTGAAAAGAGAAAATCTTCTCCAAATCCCTTGCTCTTACCAGAGCTAATCCTTAGTAAAAAAAATAAAATGAACAAGGTAGTAATCCATTATGACTTTAAGTCATTATCCTTATGTAGAGGGTCTTCTTAAAAGGAAGAAAAAAAGATATTTCCCACAAATGATTCTTATTTTGTTACTATATAGCATTGCTAAATTATCCAGATTAAACAAAGTTTCCTTCACCTTTTTAGCTATATTTTAAAATCTTATAAAGTCACAAGTATGAGAAAGAGTAAACAAGCTTTATTCATTTGCACTGGAGTTAATAAAACATTGAAAGAAAGCAAAGATAAAGAATTACACAGTGAAAATTAAATTACTATTTTAAAATATTTATTTTGATTATTGAGCTATAAATGCCATAATTAGCAGCAGCCCTTATGTTTGTAAAATTGGTACAGATTGGGCTAGTTTCATGCTATTGAGTCATCCAGTTTGGAAATTTACTGGTAACAAATCACTACAGTTTAACTCCCTTGCTCTATCTCCACATATATTTTCAAGTAGTTACAATCAGGACAAAAATAAATATTATAGAGTTTTGGGTACATTCAAGATTTAAATATCACTAGTAACCCATGTCCAAAATAGCATATAATTTTCCTCAATGCTTTTCAATTACTCTGATTTCTAGAACTACTATATTCTGTCAAAAATAAATAAAATATACCTCAAATTATGCTTACCAAAGACAGCATTTTCAGATTATTCAAAGCAATTATGAGTGATTCCCTTCAGAAATTTTATCAATGGTTTTATTATTGAAAACACCTGAGAAGAAGAGTTATTTTCATATTGAGCTTCTATGACATTGGCTTTGGTACAAGTTATCAGCCTGCAAAAGTGATTGTTTGTCATAAAATTTTAACGTCCTATTTTTACCATTAGTTAATTCTAGAAGCAACTCTTAAGAAATTTTATAATGCTCAATCATTATTGCTTAAATTTCTAAAAATTTATATTTAGTCAAATGTAAAATATGTTTTGTACTTAGTTGCAGAAAATAAAGCACAATGGAAATCAACTTAATAATTTAATATTTATTCAGAGAGAAATAAATATATAAATATTCCATATTCAGGGGTAATAAACACCTTTTTTAGAATTAAGAAAATTTGTTATAATTAAAATAATTGTGAGAATTAGTATGGTTAATTTCTCTCTTTTTTGTAGATAATTCTTTGACAATCACATTCAACTGCTTTACTTTTATTTTTATTTTTATATATCTTTATTGATCTCAGAGAGAGGAAAGGAGGGGTAGAGAGAGAAATAGAAGCATCAATGATGAGAGAGTCATTGATCGGCTGCCTCCTGCACTCCCCCGACTGGGGATTGAGCCCGCAACCCGGGCATATGCCCTGACCTGGAATTGAACCCCGATCTCCTGGATTTTAGGTCGATGCTCAACTGCTGAGCCACGCCCGGCTGAGCACATTCAACTGCTTTAAACGTGTTTTGAAAAATATGTTTTCAGAGCTTTTAAAAGGTATACTTTTTGTTCTAAATAATTTTTGTTTCTGAAGTCTTCCTTCCTGGAAAAGAGTCTAAATGAAAATTAAAGGGAGAAACAGGTTATTTTATACAGACTAGTTGTGAGAGTCTCTTCACAAAAAGTTCATTCTTATGATTTTAAACAACCTATTTATATAAGGTATGTTATTAAATACGTCTAAATTTGCTCTTTTCTTCCAATGTTGTGGTTGTCACAAGCGACCAAACCATGAAAGTTTACATATTAGTAAGCAAAGTCAATGTAGTATCAAAAATACATGGAGTGAACCTCATTTTCTCTAGTTAATAGATTTTGGTTTTGTTTTTTGATATCCTGAAGCATAACTGTAAAATTTCAAACTGTTTATCTATATTATGAACCTGGGTCAATTTGCATTGGTGATGTTTCATAATAAACTCTATCTTAAAACAGTGCTGTATATTTCCCCCAGAGAGATTACTACATTGATGCATTTTGTATCAGACATTGACTTTATGTATCACCGTCTGTCAATATGAGAAGCCGTGTGTGTTACTGTGGTCACACATATTGTACACATACTAAAATCAGCCTCAGTTTTCTCATCAATAGAATGGAGGATGCTTAATTCCACTGGGACTTGATAGTAGGAAAAGAAATTATTAACATGGTTTTATGTAGTGTTCCCATATAATAGGCAGAAACAGATACAAAACAAGCAAATATATATGTTAATTATATTATTTATCTCATTTCTCTTATACCAGTGACTCATAAGCAAAGTAGTTGAGACTAGAGCTCTAATTTGGCTGCATAAATCAAGGTGGGCTTGCACTCAGGCAGTAAATTCTGATTCTAACAACTCCACTGGGTTTGCAAATATGGCTAGGAAACTTATTTTCTCTTACTAGTTCTGTTTTGCTCTCTCCATCGCCCCCCATACAACCTTTTCCAAATTAACACCTCCTACTCCAACCCTAAACATTCTGTCTCCTCTTGATAGCTTATAAACCCTGTATCAAACACCTGTGTGTGCAATTTATTCCAACAGAAAACACAATTTCCCTTCAGAAGCAAATAAAGCATATGGCAATTGATTCTCTAAGCACACTTTCAAATATTTTAAGCAACTTCTTGATTTTCATAATTCCGGCTTCCGAAGTGCTTCCTTTTTTTACCTCAATTTCAAAATTACTAGGTATCATATGATTATTGTAAAGCTGTGCGTTTTGCAAATCAACCTCAATTATTATTAGCCTTTGCTTTTTCAGCAGGAGAAATAAATTCCCCACAGTGGCCATTCATTTGCCTCTCAGCATGAGCATGTCCCTAAAGAAACTTGAGTCTAAATCTACTTCCTCTTTTCTGGTTGGAAAACAAATGTTTGATTTGGGGCAAGCATGTACATGAGCTTTATGCACACATATAGGTAATAGCATGTTCCCAGCACCACGTTATCCATTAAAGCAATTTTAAATTCCCAGAAATGGAACTTGTTTCACAGGAAAGCAAAGCGCTAGAGATTAGTAGGTAAGCAATTTGGATGATTTAGGAAATGCAAGTACTCCCAGTAACTTACTGCACTCTGCCCTCATTCCTTCCCTCAAGCTAGAAAGACTTGGGGGAATGTTGCCAACGCATTAGCATTTCCAGAACTGAACATACTTTCTTGGAAATAGTCTCTTCCCAAGATAGTACTGTTGGAATGCTAACAAAAAATATTGAGCCCAACTTGACTGCCTCTCTCCAGGGTCGTGGGGAATAGGGTAGTTTCACGGATCTGCTTCGGAGTCACCTATGACAAAAATCTGAAAGGTTAAACATCTGTGGTTTATGATTTTGTTTCCCTCTCCTAGACTTTCTCCTGCCAAGGAATCTTTGTGCAAGGACTGGTGAAAACATGTTGACAGTTCTTGCACCTTTCATGCCACAGTATTCTTAAGTTCTCTGTTTTAGCGTATTTCAGCAGTGATAGTCTCATCCTAAGACTAAGCTAGCCATGCCTATTAAGAATAAAGAAGGAAAGAAAAAACAAAGAGAAGAATATAGGAACATTGTGTTTAATTGAAAGTGTAGTGGCCAGTTAAGTAAGCAATATAGCAACAACAAAAAGAAAACACTTTCCTACTCCATACAAGCTAATACTAAATCTCAAATCTTTAAATGAGATAGATCATGAGATAGCTTATAAAGATCTCTTGTTTTTCTTTCCATCAACTTCCATTCACTCTACTCCCCCATAAAGTCATTATGACTTTTAGTTAGACCAGCATTAAATAAGCCATTCTATAGACATGATCAATCTATGATTAAAAGTCTCCAGAGGCCCTGGCCAGTGTGGCTCAGTTGGTTGGAGAGTCATCCAATGCCCGAAAAGTGCAGGGCTTGGTTCCCTGTCAGGGCACATACCGAGACTGAGGGTTCCATCCCTGGTCTGGGCATGTACAGGAGGCAACTGATCAACCCCTCTCTTTATCTCTCTCTCTCCCTCTCCCTTCCCTCTCTTTCTCTAAAAAAAAAAAGTCTCCAGAGAGAGTCTGATTGCACAGTGTACACAGCATACTGCATGTCTTGCAATAGTTTTTGTCGTAAGTTTTTACTTTTATTTTTAGATAAAATATGGTGTAAGTGTATTTCATATTTAAAATAAGGAACACAATGTAAATAGTGTCCTCTGGAGTTGTGTAGTATGGTGACACCAAAATTTTCATTTATCATTTGGAATTTGTCATCTTTACTAATCACTTCTGAAATCACTATTTCAACTATATAATTACCCAGGCATAATTTTGGGTGATGAATATATTCTATTTCAAAACTTCCCTCAATATGTTCTGGCCAGTGTGGCTCCGTTAGTTAGGTGTCACCTTGTGTACTGAAAGGTTTCTAGTTTGATTCTTGGTGAGGACATATGCCTGGGTTGTGTGCTCGATCCCCCCCACCCAGTAGAGGGGTGCAGGAGGCAGCCAAGGGATGTTCTGCTCTCACATCGATGTTTCTCTCTCTCCCTCTCCTTTCCACTGTCTCTAAAAATCAATAAAAAATTATTTTAAAAGAAACCTTTTCTCAACAAGAGAAAATTAAAGGACCTCAAACAAATGAGTAATATCAAGATTCTAATACACTTATAAATAATGTTATTTCCATGCTGCTGAGGCTTAGAATGATCACTTTATCTCTTCATGTGTATTTTGTGATCTTTTAGAATCATTCAATATGAATTTGTTCAACAAGACCATTGATACCATCTAATCTATTTGAATCTCGTCTAAATCAAGTGCAATATAGACCCCTGCTGCCAATGCTTAACCCAGAATTTCTGTCACATTGAATCTTGATTCCGTCTTCCTGTCCGACTGCCTTTATAACTATATGCCCCATTGGATATACTATTGCTCCTATTTTATTTATTTATTTATTTTTTATTTATTTATTTTTTAAAAATATATCTTTATTGATTTCAGAGAGAGGAAAGGAGAGGGAGAGAGAGCTAGAAACATCAATGATGAGAGAGTCATTGATCGGCTGCAGCCCGCAACCCGGGCATGTGCCCTGACCGGGAATCGAACCCCTATCGCTTGAATCCTAGGTCGACGCTCAACCACTGAGCCACGCCCGGCCGGGCTATTGCTCCTATTTTAAACTGTCTAGGCAGCAGTTACACTAATTTAAACTGATCAGCAGGCATTTACATTCTTTGTGAACCTATGGTATAAGATGATGCAGCAGATCATTTGAAGAGCTTTCCTTGTTTTGCGATATCATTATGACATGATGTAAAACAAAATGGGACAAGTTGTATTGACTAGGTGACACTATACTTTGGGTCAAAAACCTGAAAACTCTTTTGTCATTTGGTTAATTATCTTATAACTCTAGAGGTTCTCAACTACAGGATGGTGGAATTCACAATTCAGATGAGAGTTGACACACATTTCTCTGCTTAGACACATCCCCACACTCAAGTCAGGCACCCTCCTTCTCATCAGTTTCCTGAGAGTCTATGGCTTTGCTTTACTGAAGAACCTGATATGTTAAGGCAGTAGAAAAGTACAGTGAACACGAAGCAAAGAAACAAAAGACAGAAATGAATACTTTTCAGTGGTCTCTGAAAGGTCATTAAAGTTGAAGACATTCACTATTTCTTAACTTGTATGTTAGTAAGTTCATAGATGCAACTAAAATGACTCAAGTTTCAACCAAAAATAGTTTTATAGCCTACCTTTCTTCTAAGTGGTACTGATTTCTAAAATCTTATCTTGGTTGCCCTATTCAATGGAGTAACTGGAAATGACTCATTAAAAGCCACTCAGGCAGTTTTCTTCTGGGAATTATCTATAAGGCAAGAGATAAACATGGCAAAATACTTTATGAGCTAAAGCTATTATTTTTATACATGAACATGTAGATTCATGTCTGCTCACATTATGGGTTTGCTGAAATTGAGAACATATTCAGTATCCCAGTATTTTGAATATATTTGTCTAATTCTCCCTCTGAATATTAAAGAAAATTTACAACCACACGAATTAATACATACCAAGAATTTGACTCAGGATGGTTAAAAATTTTAAATGAACAAAGACAACAAAACAAAAATATTAGAAATCTCAAGAAAAATGGTTTCCCATAGAAGATCATCCTATAATCCTACAGGTCATACTTATAGACAATTTTCTTAGGAAAAGTTTCTTCTTACTGGTTGTAAAACTACTTACCTAACTTAATATGTCATTTACATACATGATAATACCTTTAAATAATTTTTTTTCTGTTCTAAGATTTTAGTGAAAATTAATGTTATAATCTTAGAATTCAATGGAATAATGAGATGTTCAAAAGATAGAATATGTCCTTCCTTGCATATTGACTGTAGTGACTGTGCGTGGGGTAGGAAGAATTAACATCATTAAAATAACCATATTACCCAAAGCAATCTATAGATTCAAAGCAATTCCTATCAAGATACCAATGGCATATTTCACAGAACTAGAACAAATGTTCCAAAAATTTTTATGGAACCACAAAAGACTTAGAATGGCCACAGAAATCTTGACAGAGAGTAACAAAGCTGGAAGAATCTCGCTACCTGATATCACACTACACTACAAGGCTATAATAACCAAAACAGCATGATACTGGCATAAAAATAGACATATTGATGAATAGAAAAGAATAGAGAGCCCAGAAATAAACCCACACCTTTATGGTCAATGAATATTTGACAAAGGACACAAAAATATGCAGTAGAATAAAGATAATCTATTCAATAATTGGTGTTGGGAAAATTGGACAGATATATGCAAAAAAATAAAATAAAACTAGACCACCTTCTTACACCATACACAAGAGTAAACTCAGTATGGAATAAAGAGCTAAATCTAAGACTTGAAACCATAAAAATCCTTGAATAAAACATAAACAGAAAGATCTCAGACATTTCTCACAGCGGTATTTTTTCTAATGTCTCCTTGGGCAAGAAAAACAAAAGAAAAAAATAAACAAATGGGACTACATCAAACTAAAATTTTTTTGCACAGAAAAGGAAACTAACAACAAAATGAAAAGTCAAACCACTGAATGGGAGAACATATTTATCCATGATACATCTGTTAAGAGCTTAATATTCAAAATTTATAAAGAACTTGTAAAATTCAACACCAAAAACAAAGAAAAACAAACCCACAAACAATTCAATTAAAATTGGGGTGAAGGACCTCAATAGACACTTCTCCAAAGAAGACATGCAGAAGGTTGGTCAATAGACATATGAAAAGATGCTCAACATCACTAATTATCAAAGAAATGCAAATTAAAACCACACTGAGATATCACCTCACACCTATCAGATTTGCTATCATAAATAAATCAACAAACAACAAGTGTTGATGTGATGTGGAGAAAAAGGAACCCTAATGACCTGTTGGTGGGAATAAAGATTGGTGTAGCCACTATGGAAAACAGTGTGGAGTTTCCTCAAAAAATTAAAAATGGAGCTGCCCTATGACCCAGCAATTCTACTTCTGGTTATACATCCAAGGTAACCCAAAACACTAAGGTATATGCACCCCTGTGTTCCTTGGGTTACTTATAACAGCCAAGATATGAAAACAACCCAAGTGCCCATCAATAGACTAGTAGATTAAAATGTGGCGGTACAGCCCTAGATGGTTTTGCTCAATGGTTAGAGCATGGACTTGAAGGCTCTTGGTTCAATTCCAGTCAAGGGCAGTTACCTGGTTGCAGGTTTGATCCTGGCCCCAAGGCATATGTGGAAGGCAACCAATCAGTGTGACTCTCTCACATCAATGTTTCTCTCTCTCTCTCTCTCTCCCTCCCTTCCACTCTCTCTGAAAAGCAATGGAAAAAATATCCTCAGGTGAGGATTAAAAAAAAGTGGTGGTACATAGATGCAATAGAATATTACTCAGCCTTAAAAAAAAAAGAGAGAGAGAAATCTGACCATTTGCAGTGGCATGGATGCTAAGTAAGTGAAATAAGCCAGACAGGGAAAGGCAAATACCATATGATTTTACTTATATGTGGAATCTAATGAACAAAATAAACTAAAACAAAATAGAAACAGACTTATAGAAACAGAGAACAGACTGACAGCATTCAGAGGGGAGGGTGGTAGTGGGGCTGGGTGAAATAAGGGAATGGATTTACCAACAAATAAATCTTAGACACAGACAACAAACAGTACAGTGATTACTAGAGAAGAAAGGATGTGTGGGAGGTAGAAGAGGGTATGGGGGGACATAAATGGAGACAGAAGGAGACTTAACTTTGGGTTGTAAACACACAATACAATGTACAGATGTTGTATTATAGAATTGTACACCTGAAATCTATACAATTTTATTAACCAATGTTACCTCAATAAATTCAATAATTTTTAAAAAGAAAATTATTTTAGAAATATTTTACTATATTCTAAGCATATTTATGCACATTGCTTCTATTGCCCTTCATAACACAACAAAGAGGTCAAAATAATTGCCCATGAATGTTTAGCCTTAGAGAGACTAAGCATGCAAAGTCACACATAGTTATAAAACTTCACAACTTGTCTCACCGGCGTGGCTCAGTTGGTTGGAGTGTCACCCCCTTACTCTAAAAGTTTGCAGGTCCAGTTCCCAGTCAGGGTGTATACGGGGTGTAACCGATAGATGTTTCTCTCATGTTGATGTTTCTTCTTTCTCTCGCTCTCTCTCCCTTCCTCTCTCTAAGTTTAATGAAAATATCCTCGGATAAGGATTAAAAAAATAAAATAAAATAAAATAAAATAAAATAAAATAAAATTACACAAACAGAATTTAAACTGAATTGGCTCAGATGGTCAGGCCAGCATTCTCATTACTTTAAAACAAACATACAAATATACAAACAATAAAATTCACAAGCATTATCTTAGGACACAACCCTCCATGGCTCCTATAAAGTTTAAGGCTTAAAAATTATTATTTTTTGAAAATGTTATCTCACCATCTGCTATGGACTGAATGCATATTGCTCCCACCCCCAATTCATGTGTTGAAGCTCTAACCAGCAATGTGATGGCATTTGGAGGTAAGGTCTTTAGAGAGGTAATTAGGGTTAGATGAGGTCTTCATAGTGGGACATTCATAGCGGGATAAGTGCCTTTATAGAAAGAGATGCCAGAGAACTTGCTGCCTGCTCCTGTGTGGCCACAAGAAGTCATGTGAACAGAGAGATGGTAGCTAACTAAATTCCATAAGAGGAGGCCTCAGAATGAAACATACCTTGCCAACACCTTGATCTTGGATGTCCCAACTTCCAATAAGTTTCTGTTGTTTAAGCCACCCAGTTTATGGTATTTTATTATCACAATCCCAAGCTGACTAATATACCATCTTATCTGAACCAAACTGATTACAATTTCATTTTAAGAATTAACATGAAGAAAAGGAGACTGGTGGAGAGAAACGTCCATTTCCTTCTGCCTCGAGAGAGATTTGTTCTTCAGTGAATTTAGAGACACTGCTACTTGCTCTGTTTACCAATTACCCTGATTTACCAGTTACTCTTCTCCTAAACACTATCTTAAGTGTATTTTCATGTGCAAACCAATAGTCAGCCAATGACATTCTTATACTTTGCCTTATTCTAGATCTGTAACCTAATATCAAACTCATGTCAAAATAATTCCTGAGATTTTTGGTTCAGTATCATCTCTTCTCAGATTTTCTCTCTATAGATTATTAATTTGAGAAAGGAATAACCCATTAACAAATGACATTAATGAAAAATTTAGCAAAAGCCTGAGCTCTCTTCAGATTATGAGAGATAATTTTTATATAAAAATTTTTGTCCCATAATTTTAACTTTCAAAATAAAAATAGACTTTAGGATTTAGAACAGTTTATGGTTTTAAGTGGCAATCATTCATTGTTTAAGGTAGACTCAGCTCTTCATGGTCAAAGAAGTTGAAATAAATAATAAGTATTTGAAATGGAACAAATAGAGTAAAAAATTAACACATATTGGCCTTAAAATTGTTATTTACATATGCAACCTCATAATATAATTATTTCAAGGCAACCTATCATAAAATCAATAAAGTCAATATATATTTTTAGAAACAAATTTTAAAACATTAAAAGAAAAACAGAAATGAACTGGAAAGTAAATTCTCAAACAATAGCATGTTAAGTGAAGGAGGGTGGGCACACTTTGATAACAGTGCTGTTCTCATCAGAGCAAACATCAAGCATGTGAGAAGATATGCTATGGAAAGGACAGGGAAACTTTGCTGAGACAGGAGGTAAAACTCACGACTATGATATTGCTCAACTGTTTCTCAAGTCCTACTTCCACTTCTCCTTCTCCAAGTTATTTAAAGGTTTCAAAGTCAAGGACAGACAATCCACTGCTATTTTCCAATTTGGCTAACAGCTCATTAGAATAGACACCTGGTAGCACTTTCAATGGAGTGTGTTTAGCTCCTAAATACACATTGGATTTATATTGAAAGGACCTGTTACTGCATGGTAATTACATGGAGCAGTGAGATGGCACATTCTAGGTTCCCTGAACACAACTGTACACTGTAGGGGGAACTGGAACAGCTCGACTAAGTTCCTCCCAGTGACACATTCTGCACTCATCTTCTAATCAAAATAATCTTCTCTAATAATAGAAGTCATTGCTCTCATTGTAGCTAATATGGAAAGTAAAAAAAAATTAAAAAGAGAGTTATATATATTTTTACATGTTAATATTTGTTAATTTTGAATCCTATATCATTAAAACTACTGTCCTAAAATTACATGATTTTTACACCTAAAAACCTTCAACTTCTAATGATCAACATTTTTTTCTTCCAAATAACTATTTCTAGAATAAAAAATAGCACTTACTTCTCTAAGTGTACCTATTTTCCCTTTCTTATTTTATACTACTGTGAATTGATGTCTTAAATATATATCTATACATACATATACATACATATATACATATATATACACTAGTAATCAGTGTTCTAAAAATATAATACATAGATGATTGTGTTCTTTTTTCACAAATTCAGGGAAAGGTGTTTGTTTTTTATAAACATTCTTAAAAGTATTAATTTGGATATTCTGTTGCCTGGAATGTAGAGCAAAACAAAAATTAAATAAATAAATTTCCTATTTTAAAATTATTTCAAAATAAGTATTCAAAGATTCTGGAAGAGGCAAGGTCTTTATTTATCATAGTAGAGATAACTGCTGAACTGATTTCACAAGCTGTATTTTTTGTCACTATAAAAATTTTTTTAATCAGAAATGTAAGTAATTGTAGATAATCTTACTGGAATAATATTGAGTTACTCTAGAAGGACTGTTCCAACTTCTATTGGGAGCTTCTTAATATATGTACCCCAAGATACTCAAATGCCACAAATGGGAAGCAGGTATATGAAAACCTGCCCACCCCATACCTTAGAAGAGCTGTGCAGAATGTTGGTCTGTGGGAGTCCCTGGGACCAGATACCTTGGGCTACAGGCAGCCTGCCTCTTTACCTTAATCTTTCATACAGATATTTTCTTTATTTTTTTTTGTAAAAGAAAATGTGCTTTTTATTTTAAAAAAAAATTATTTAGCCTATTTGCTTGTCTACATAAATCATATGGTCAAAAATGTATCCTAAACAGATTTATCTTAGTAAAAGAAAAATATTAAATCATAACTGTTTTGATATAGGCATTATCCTGGGTTAGCTATAGTATAAAATGCAACTTGAAACGTGTCTTTAAAAGTTCTGAGCTTACTTTTTTATTTACCTAACTTCTTTGACAAACCCCACAGGATCTATCAGATGACCTTCTAAAAATCTAGGCATCACCCCATGTGCAGACATCTTGACCCCTAGTGCTTCTCAGACACACTTACCTATATCAACTTCCATCCATCAGGTAAGTGTCCGGCTTCGTGACTGACTAATAATTTGACAAACCATTCATTGTTAAGTGGTTTGTTCTGTTAGCTTATTTAGATGATATTTGCACTTTAACAGGGACAATCAATTTTCTTAGACGATAAGGAGTTCACCTTGTTCATGTGCTTCTCTATTGGACAACATACCCGGCTTACAGCTACTGTAGTAACAAAAATTTTGTTCGTTTCTTTGTTTTTAAATGAATTGATGGGGTTCTCTAGCAGAAAAGGTAATTGCAACTGAAATTGTAAGTTCCTGAGATTCATAACAGCTAGTTGTGTATCTGTCCCTTCTAAAGAATTGTCAGTGATGGTTTAGAAAAGAATATTTTCATGGCAGAAGAAAGATTCTAGACATGTTTGAGAGGTAAAGATGAATAGTTCTTAAATTATCCTGTCTAGACTGGACAGTGTGAGGAAAATCATTCTTTGACATTTCTTCTTAAATGATTCAGATTCACAAGAATAAAAAATGTGTTAATCTTTTTAATAAGAGTATTTTAAAATGATTTGTACTACGTATGTAACCAGTAAAAGTAAGACATGCAGACTGATAATGATGTAAGGAATCTTTATATTTTTGTTTCTTTGCTATTGTGACATTTCATTTTGAAATTAAACTCCTCACATTTGGATGGGAACAGAGGATGTTCTTTAAATCCCGGTAAGGAAAACATGCAGAATGGCTTTGGATTTGAGGACATAAGGTATTTTTCTCAGTAGCAAGCCAGTTTTCACGAGGGGGCGGTGTGCTCCCAGCACCCATCTGCATGCCTGTGAACAGACCTTCCACCAGGTGTCCGCCCCAAGCACACACAGATGTAGAACAAGTAGGTGTCCCCAGTGGAGAAGAGGAATGGCCCTATGATAAATTATACAGACATGATGTTCTAGCTGGAAATTTCACCAAATTAATTGGAGAGGGAAAATAAATAACAAAATGATTCATTATACACAAAGTATCTCTCAACTATAGGTAGTCTTTTATATAAAAATGGATTTATTAAGATTGTAACTATTAAATGCCACAGTGATGGTATTTCACAATAAGAGGAAGATCACAAAGTATAAGGCAAGATTTCTGCCTTCATGGAGTGTAAAATCTAGTTAGGAATAAATATGCCTAACGTGAAAAGAGACGGAATGATTCACTTTACTCAGCAATTAAGATTCAAAAAGCGGTGTAATATAATTGTATGTAAACATTTCCCCTTAGTTGGTATGAATCATTAAATACCCTTGTGAATAAAAGTGAAGCAATAGAAACTTAATAGCAGAATGGGCAATTGGGTGATGGGAGACAGTCAAATACAGTGGTTAAGAAAACAGGTCCTGATTTTAGATATTATGTACAAGTCCTGATTCTACCACTTAAAAGAGCAGGGAACATTATGAAAAGGGGAAAGCAAGCAAGGGGAACCAATGCAGGGTCTGGGAGTGGTGAGAAAGGAACCTAGAGAAGTAGGCAGTGTGGATCACGGCCTTGGGTCTGAAGTCTTCTAAAAACTTTCTTCGGGTAGACAGTGGGGAGCCACTAAGGGAGAAGTAATGTGGAGAATGGGGTACATCAAGACAAGAGCAGGTGATATCCTTAGACTTGGACAGGAGGAGCTCCACACTTTAGATGACCTCACATATCAGAAACACGAAAAGAAAAAGTTTATTAAATTACAGATGAGTGTCTCTGGCACTCAGCAGTTAAGACCTATAACCCCGAAGGAACACTTTGTGATTCAGACAGATCTGTCTTCAGGGAATGCTCTTCCACATCTCCTGCCTGATGTCCTTGAACTGAAAGACGGTTGAACCAGAATGCCATGAAGACGTGAAGGGCTTGCTCCTGCTGGCACCAGAGAGGGACAGTGCCTCAGAGAGTAGAGAGCAGGAGCAGTGGAAACACTTGGTAAACTGAAAGACAAATTAATTAACTTGTCTAATTCTTCCTCCCAGAGACCATGCATGCAACAATTTTTTGCACTAAGTATCATTTCCCAGGAATGTTAAGTGTCCATTTTCATGCTTTTTTCATGTTCTAATTTGAAGTTCTGGAGATATTCATGACTAACACAGTATTTGTAAAAGTTGCTCTTGATGACTATTTTTCAGTGTTAAACAGTTCATGGTTAACTTTTTTTCTATGTAGCTTCAGAGATAACATTGTGATGCGTGGCACCACTTCCTTACATCTGAGTTAGGAAAGCACAGAACACAAGAACTGTGATAGTTTTATTCTTATAGAGGTGTTTAATAAGATTTAATGTAACTTTCAAAATTTAAATTAAAATTTTTCATTTATTTGAATAAATTAACTTGTATTTAGTAATTAGCATTTATATTTGACTTTAATTTTAATAGATAATTTTGATTATTTAAAAGTAAAAAATATTTTCCATTTATTTATTTTATAAAATTACATACAAACTTAGTATAAAATGAGTGTGGTACATTTTATTTTTTATTCTTTACATCATCATTGACATTAGAATTAAAATTACATACAAAACACGACTATAATAACAGCAATTTTGCTAACATGAAAAAAAATTATATTGAATAAATAATTTATTTTATTAATTTATATGTCTTTGTTTTTTAACCTTGCAAACTTTATCAGTCCATTGCACAACAGGCAAAAAATTTTTAAAAAGTTAAATTATATTTTTGATATTTTATGTCTTTTCTCATTTAAAAAAATCAACTTTATAAAACATAATAGGATAGAGAGATCAATATTTTATATATATGAAAAACAGTGAGTTTTTATTCTAAACATATTGGTTATTCAGGTAATTTAGGATAAGTGGATTATTATCCTGGAAATATTCATTTTTTAGAAAACCATAGGGCCAATTTTCACTTTGGTTGTATAAAAGCAGTTCTGTTAGCAGTTCTTAGCCTTTTGAGAATAAAATTCAGTCATGTCTATATATTAAAGCACAGAAAGTAAAGGGGAAACAATATCAGAAATAAACTGAATTACATCAGGACTTAAAAAGCAAGTTTCCAAATGGTTAAAGTAACTGAACCTTAAATTGGAGAAAAATAAAAATTTGGAGTAGAAACAGTGGTTCAACATGAATCACAAAATTTATAATCCAAAATGTACTCAAAATTGCTAACAAATAAATTATAAATGAATGAGTCAACAAAATGTAAACAAAGAAAGCGTCACCCCTCTGTAATGTTGTTTAGTAAAAATAGATACCAATCAAGTCCAAGATGATATTAACCAAAACCTAGCTGAATGTCAGACACACAAAGTGAAAGTGAGAATAGAATCAACTGTCTAAATACTTCCACTTCCCTAAATACCACTGTCTAAAAAGCAAGAAAGCTGGAGTTAGATTGTTCTAGCTTGAACCCTAAATAACTGCTATAATCTCCACATTATGCTCTAAATCTACATTGCAATGAGTTACAATGTCTTAAATCTGCTTTGATAATCTTAAAACAAGAATAACAGCAGCAGCATTCATTGTACTTTTCTTATATGCATAACACTGTGCTACGCGTCACAGACGTGCCATAGATTTTAGGGCCACAGTTAGAGAAACAGGCCGAACGTGGATAAGTGGTTTTTCACCAGCTAGAGAAGGTAGTTAGTGGTGAAGCTGCATCTGCAACCCTGTCTGGCTGACTCAGAGGAACAGCGCCACACTTCACTACCCTCGGCACATGCGAAGGGAAGCAGTCTGTCGTCTGCCCATCAGCGACACTTAGAACTTCCACTGAAAGTCAGAAATTGAGTTGAGTAGGACTAAAATGAATATGGAAAATATTAGAGCCTAGCATAAGACATTAAGATAGTTCAGTAATATTTCATGGTTAGCTCAGTTAAAGGCAGCTGAGATATCTAATAAGAGGAGTACAGCCAAAGACCCTATTTCAGAGTTAATGGGCAGATCATTACAATCTTTGACCAAAGCAGTCCCCACACTGACCTAATCAAAATCCAGAATGAAAATTATCATAAAGTACACGATGAACCAATTAGCCTGGAGCTGGGTTGCTTCTCTCTGCTCAAGTATCTCAGTGGAGAATGGTAAATTAAGAACTAAAAGGAAATGGGGAGGAAAAAGCACTAGAAGGCAGGAGCATTAGCTTAAATTCTGGGGCCCTACACAGAAGACTCAGAAAAAGCCGCCTTTTGCTTTGTTTGCAGCAATACAAACACACGCATAGATCTCTGGCAAAGAGTGCGTAACCCTGTGTGGGCCTCCACCAACCTCAGGGGAGCCAGGTAGCACTTGTATCCCACGTACACAGGTAATAAAGAAGGACCTTTTCTTCACTGTCTGAATGTTAAATGCTGCTCAAGGAAATCATTTGGAAACAGTTTAGAGGTGGAGCTTCAGAGCCTCGTGTAGATGGGGCTTGTGACTAGGAGCAAGTAGCTCATTTGAACCAAAGAGAACAGAAATTTAACCAGAATCCTATGCAGAAATGACAGCTTTACTACTTCCTGATTTTCCTGAGCATTTATTACCTTGTGCGGTTTTCTATTTTAAATTGGGAAGAAAAAAATTAAAAGTTGATTTGGGATGAAAACAAAAGAATACAACAAGTTTCATGAGGTTGACCTGGCACTTTCTCTGAAGGCCTTAGTTTTGAAGACATCAGATGTAAGACCTATTCCTGGGTGAGACCATGTCATGCAGCAGAAAGAAAACAAGAAGCTGTAGGTTGGGGAACTATTTATAACAGCTTTTTGTTCATTTGTTTATTTTGCCTTTTTTGATTGAATGAGAAAGTTAGACACAATAGTCTAAAAATTTTCTGATATCAAAAATGTCCTCACTTTAAAGTTTTATTTGGACATTCATAGGAAAATAATAATAAAAAAGAGAAATTGTCTCAAACATGTTTTGACCTCCACTCGGATACAATCAAAGAATGTTCGCGCATGCATTTTCTAGTCTTCTGGTAAACCCTTCTTGAATTTCCTTCCTTTCCATTCATTTCCCATTATATCCCTCAAAATAGCCACATAAGAAAACTATGTATTGACTCTAAACATGTTTTTCCATTGCTCTAAACTTTTTGGAGTTGCCTTCATGTAAATTTAGACAGCAGAGAAACATTACCATTTAGATTAATACAAGTCATGTTCAAAATATAACTCAATTTAATCACCAGATTTAATCTCAAATTACAGCAAGCTCTCTTGGAAAAATGAAAAAAAAAAAGTTTTAATGTTGAAAATGTGCAATCTAAAAATATTAACAGAAAGTGCCACCAGCTCAAAGAAAACTTGAAAAGGAAGAGAGAAAGAGAGAGAGAGATTCTAAGTGATAGACAGCAATTTGACCTCCCCAAACACTGCTGGCCGGGACAGCGTTGTTCTGCTACATGAATAGTTTATCTTGTTGAGGACATACTTCTCTGTGTCTCTGAATCTGGGACTGGTAATCAATATTGCCAGTCATGCCTCATAGCTGGGTCCTTTCATTTACCTCCAGATGGTAAATTCGAGTCAAAGTTAGTGTAATAAAATGGCCTGGGCATTAGAGTCAGACACACTTAAGCGGAAAACAAGGCTTCCCCATTTGCTAATTATGTGATTTCAGACCAGTTACTGAGCCTCGGTTCGTCGACTTATAATTATGGGAATATTATCTAATTATGAAGCTATTTTAAGAATTAAAAAAATGAAAATTCTTAGCACAATGCCTGGATCAGAGTAGCTGCTTGAGAGTGGCAGGGAGCTGAATACCATTTCCCTACCTGCTTACGTCAGAGAACTGGCCCTTATGCTCCTCAATGAGATGACTCTACACTGGATCTATCATGGCAATTTTCAGCAAAGAGATGGAATTAAAACTTTTCTACAGTAAAGTAGAAGGACTGATCAGGAAAAAGCTGGATTAAAAAATGGACATTTTTGTAGCTGAGAAGATGGGAACATGGTGACTAGAAAGAGGCTGGAGTTCCTCCAAATTGGCAGGTGGCTTCAAACCCTGACTCCTACAAGAAAAATGTGAAAGGTTTTAGTATAATATTTGATTTAAAAGAGAGACCCTTTTTCATCAGAATGGCAGCTCATTTGGGAACCATTGGTAGGAATTGGTACATCAGATAACTCTAAACCTCATTAGGGAGTGGTGAGCGAAGGCATTTGGGTGCTTAAACTTCTCCCAAAACCCAGAGAGCATCATCTTTGCAGAGGTCACACCAAAATTAAAGCCAGGGAGGAGTTTCAAGACATACAATAATACAGCTTCCTTTTGGACATCCCTGTGGATTTGGTTACTCTCAAACAGTTCATGTGCCCACACACACAGACTCAAAGATGAAGCCATCCTGGTAGCAATGCAATTGGCAGATAAATATTATTGATTGTATTTAACCAAACACATTGAGAACATCAAGAATGCTGGTTGGATTGAGAGCACTGACTATATGTAAGGCTCTATAACTGACATGCAGCTGTCCCCTCTCTTGCAGAGCTTTGCATAAAGTTTTTCTTTCTTTCTTTTATTTTTTGTCAGAAAAAAAATTATGAAAGTGTCACTTTCCCTTTGCAGTTAATTCAGGAGAGATCCTCTGTTCGAGCAGGGCACATTTTCATGCAAATACAGCAGCACAGTTTCCAGCCCCCTAATAGCTTCTTACAAATGATGTGCCATTACAACGAGGTTTATTTAAACAAATTTAATACATCTTTAATCAAGCTGGAGAGCATTTTCAAAGGTCACGCTCCAAATCAGGATCACTGTACTGAGCTTATCAAAGTATTAGCTTAAGGGGGAGGGAGAATTATTTCTTGGACAAGTAATTTTAGGCAAATCTTTATTTACATTTTTATTCAGTTATTAAATTTTATTCCTTTCCCTCCTCCTTCCAGCCTCCATTTATGAACCTATAAGAAAGTCTGCAAATGGAGCTATAAGCATATCACTGCAGTCAGTCCTTCTAGGGGCAAAGCTTTGAAGGAAGAGGGAGTAAAAGGCAAGGACAAGAGACCAGGCATTTTCAATGTCAGAGATAATCTTTTAGTGCCTCTAAAGCATCCATCCCAAAGGTCTCACATTAGGCTCTGTATATATTGCTGAAATTCTAATGCACTGTTTCCTTAGTGGATAAATGAAATAGACTTTGTGAGTTGCCCTAAACTAGACCCTCATTCTTTCTCCCTCTGTCTATCTCTCTCTGGCCCTGGCTCTCTCTTTCTTTCTCCTAATATTTGTATAGCACATATGCAAACAAATATTTATTGTTTTCCTTTAATTTTTCTCACAAGCACTAATATGATTATCCATGGCTCTCCCTTTTGATTCCTCTTGAAATCTTTTACATGAATATTTATGGAACAGAAAAGATCAGCTTGATGCACCTAAGAAAAATAACTTTATCTTTTATACTAAATTTTTGGACAAATGTCAGTAACAGCAATTGCCATATGCAGTCATGCCGACAGAGGAAATGTCAGTGTTTTCAGAGTGTGAGCTTCCATTCCGTAAAATTCAACCCTTTATCCCAGAGTAAAAGTGACTAATGAGGCCCCAAGATTAAAGGGGAAGTGAACTCTGCAAGAACACAGAAATAGCTGATGGGAAGAGAAGAGCTACTCCTGAGGATTTTAATGCTCATTAGAATTAGGAGCTTTCAAACTTCTCGACAACACAGAAATGAAACGGAGCATCTGAAAAGACAACCCTGAAATAATGAAAAGATCATGCTGCAAAGCAATTGAATCAATTTTGGGGTCTTATCTCACTACAAGCAATTGGCTTTAGGGTGAAGAAAACTGGGGGACCAGTACAAACAAAAGAATCGCAGAGGTGATGGTTTTAGCAGGCCAGTAAGAAACAAAGCACCACCCCTCCAAATAAACGACTTGCCTGTAGCACTCACACAGAATGTGGCACCTAGTAGGTCAGGGCAAAGGGAACAGTAGGTGGGAAGAAAATAAGAGAAATAAAATTATTTATGGCTTGGGATACTAGGGAATTCATATGTAATCAATAACAGCAGAACAAGGCTCAGTAAACAGTGACTTGGGATTTGGGTTGGTTCACAAAGAATTATTGAATGTCTTATTATTAAAGTCTTTGGTGGCAAAACATACAAACAAACAAAAAATACGCTATTGCACACAGTGAAAAGCCAAGTATACATTTGGAGATATAATCTCTAACCAACCAGTCGATTTCCCCCCGTCTTTCTCAATATGATCCTCCCACTATTCTGAAGGCACAGAACGTCACTTTTAAGGGCTGTGTGGTAAAAGTTAAAAAAATAAAGATGAGTTTTGAATTGCCCCTGCATTAAAAGTATGTGCCCTTTCAAAAAGGTGATGGATTGTGGGAGTATCAAAAGTTATCTGAGGCTAAATAAATGGCAGCCATTCTTTTCTGCAATTTGTGGGCAAAGTCGTATCTGTCTTCATGTGTCCGTATCTTCTACCAGCAACTCTGTCTCACAGTAGCCCTGACTCTCCTGCGAAAGCTGAATGGCCAGATCCTGCTTCCCGCTGGCAAGCGTGGTCTGAGTCCCCCTTTTCTTCCACAACACTTGTTGTCACTCTGGTCCTACTCCCCCAACACCCCCCTTCCTGAACATAAGTCTAGAATTCCAGGAATACTGGCAGAAGACTTTCAGTGTCTTGTGGTGGCAGCAATTGTGTTTCTGCACCTGGGATATGATGGCATGTTGGGGTGATGTGGCACATTTAAGGGTGATTCTCACCCCTCACTTCCCACACTGTTTGTCTGTGCAGCCTTAGAAACATGTGCATCCTGGCTCAGAGATTCTGATGCATTGTGTCTGGCCTGAGATTTGGCATTTATATTTTGAAAATGTCTCCCAGGTGATTTCTGTAGAAAGAATACTGGAATCCTGAAATATCCTTGTCATCTTCCTGATTAATTCATTTTCAAGCTATGTTATCCAGTCACTTATCCTCTCTAAGCCTCAGTTTGAAAGATGGAGATCCACTCATTTATCCCTTCATTCTTCAGAAAGTATTTATCATGTGTCCACTATGTGCTTTGCATAAATGAATAATTCCTCCAGGAAATTTTAGTCTAGTGGAGTAGACTGATTTAAATTCAATAGGTATGTATAAAGACCTGGAGAGCCGGAGCTACCATTTCTCTTTAGGAATGGCAGTGTTGGTAAGACTTCACAGATCAGAGGATATCAGCTGGGTTTAAGATGATGAATACGCTTTACCAGGAAGGGGGGGAAGAATGCTCTAATACAAAGGGGGTGTATATTTAAGACATGGAAACATGAGACTTATGGTGTCTTACGGCTGATAAATTCTGTGGTCTTGAAAATAAAGTTTATAGGTTAAGGAATGGGTTAGCTGTAGGAAGGGTAACTAGAAATGTAGGTTAGGTTAAATTTTGAAAGTTTTAGAGAAACAGGCTGTGGAATTTGGATTTTTTTCTTGTGGAAAATGGGTTACGGATTTTTTCTTTGTTTTTAAATGGGAATGGTATACACACACACACACACACACACACAAAGACACTACACAGATTTATAATTCCAAAAGGAAATTTAGTATCAGGGTGGAGGAAGTGATTATGACAAGATAGCTGGTTAAGAAAGGGAAACAAAAAGGGAAAGTTTTGAGATTCATTTCTCAGGTACAATCAACAGGTGATTAAGTCCAGGTAATTAGAAAATATCAATGGTCATTTCTATTTAACTGGGTTGAAGATAAGATGAAGTCCCATACATAAAAAAGTTTTGTAAATCCTAAACAAACAAACAAAAATTATAGTGAGGAAAGTCATAGTAGAAATCTCTAAAGAAACAGACATTGATCCAATGATTAACTTCATGTTAACAGCCTGAAAGATTATATCACTGCAATGTAGACAGCCTCTGTATATTATTTCATAAAATTAAAAGAATGGCTTGGTTCTGTGAAATAGTATTTTCCCCTACATATTTTGAAAAATCTTGAATTCTCAAGACCTAAGCTTTCTCTAGCTCTCATTTTCCATGTAAGTCTGCACAGGCTTAAAAAAAATTGTTGCCGTAACAAATCCATAATGTTCAACTCTTGAGTTAGAGAGTGATGTGGTGTGAAACAGAAGGTAACTTCCCTATAGTTACAGATTTATTTTCTTCTTGTTGTTTACACAGATTATTGTTTAGAATGGTTTTAGATTCACAGAACAATGGAGCAGAAGGTACAGAGATTTCTCGTACACCACCTGCCCCACAAATGCACAGCCCTGCTAAGATCAACATCCTGCACCAGAGTAGTGCGTTTCTTACAATCGAGGACCCCGCATTGACACATTAGCACCCATGTTCATCCTTTATACTAGGGTTCACTGTCAGTGTTGTGCATTCTATTGGTTTTAACAAATGTATAATGATCTGTATCCAACATTATAGTATCATAAAAATAGTTTTATTGCCTTAAACATTCTCTGTGCTTCACCTGTTCATTCCTTCCCACTCCCAATCCCTGACAACCACCAATCTTTTCACTGTCTCCATGGTTTAGCCTTTTCAAGTACGTCATATAGATGGAATCATACGGTGCACAGCCTTGTCGGGTTGACCTCTTTCATTTCAGTATGCTTTTAAGTTTCTTCCTTGTCTTTCATGGATTAATAGCTCATTTGTTTTTAGTGTTGAATAATATTTCTTTGTCTGGAAGTACCATAGTTTATTTTTTGCACTTACCTACTGACGAATAGATATTATGTTTGCTTCCAAGTTTTTGCAATTATAAATAAAGCTGCTGTAATCATCCATGTGGAGGTTTCTGTGTGGTCATACATTTTCACCTCATTTCAGTAAATACGAAGGATCGTGATCGCTGGATCATATGGTAAGAGTATGTTGTTTTGTAAAATAACTAATAAATTGCCTTCTAAAGTGGCTGTATCATTGTGGGTTCCCACCACCAATAGATGTGATTTCCACATTCTTGTCAGCATTTGGTGTTATCAGTGTTTTTTTCTTTTGGCCAGTCTAATGGGAGGGTAGTGGTAGTTCATTGTTGTTTCATTTTGCTATCCCTTAATGACACATGATACAGGGCATCTTTTCATGTGTTTATTTGCCATCTGTTTATCTTCTTTGGTGAGGTGTCTGTCCAGGTCTTTTGCCCATTTTAAAACAAGTTGTTTGCTTTTTTATTGTTGAGTTTTAAGTTTTTTGTGTATTTTAGATAACAGTCCTTTATCAGATATGTCTTTTGCAAATATTTTCTCCTATTGTGTGTATGGCTTATTTTATCATTCCTTTGTCAGTGTCTTTTGAAGAGCAGAAGTTCTTTTTTTGGCTGAGGGAGGGAGCGTGGCTTTTTTAATAAAGTCCAGCTTATCAATTATTTATTTCATGAATAGTGCTTTTGGTGTTGTATCTAAAAGGTCATTGCCATACCCAGGATCATCTAGACTTTCTCCTCTGTTATCTTCGAGGGGTTTTGCTGTTTTATGTCATATTTAGGTCTATAATCTATTCTGAGTTAATTTTTGTGAAGAGTGTAAGATGTGTGTCTAGATTCATTTTTTTAAATACATGAATGTATAGGTGTTGAATTCACTTATGCTCAAAAAAAAAATTAATCAGGTGTGAGTATTATGTTGTTTAGAAAAGCATTGTAATGAGCCACATTTCTTATGTACGGAACGCTGTTGGGCACAGTCTGGAAACTGAAAGATGAGAAAAGAAGTAACAACATTCTGGAAAACTGTATATAGAGCTGTATCTATGAAAGACAGGTAGACTACATTGTACCCAGCCTTCAGGAAATTGTTGATTTGATATCGAGGTTTTGATTTAAATACCTAGGAGAATCATGGTTTGCCCTTGGGAGATGTGCATGTTCTAGTAAAAATATAAAAACAAAAACAAAAGCAAAACTACCCATGAGAGTCTAGAAGTTAGCAAATACAAAAAGGTCCATAATCTGGACTAAATAAATCAGCTGTTCGGCAGTATAGTGCAGAGATTACTTTGTACTACATATCACCCTTTAACAAGAAGGGGCAAGGTTCTTTGGTACACCATCCTTGAGAGTAGTAGGTTTTATTTACTTAAAGAAAATTGAAAAAGGCACTTCCTGGGAGAGATTGAAAGAAAGTAAGGACTCGGGAAGGAACATGTGGTCAGACACAGGGTTCTGCTGAGGACTACTCACTCAGGTTTCTGGCTTGTAATTGAAGAAAAAAAAACTTTTTTATTCTCACCCAAGCATATTTTTTCCATAGCTTTTTAGAGTGGAAGGGAGAGAAAGAGAGAGAGAGACACAGAGAGAGAGAGGGAGAGAGAGTAACATCAATGTGAGAGATACACCTCCATCGGTTGCCTTCTGCATGCGCCCCTACTGGGGCCAGTGATGGAGCCTGCCACTGAGGTATGTGTCCTTGACAGGAATTGAACCTGAGACCCTTCAGTCCACAGGGTGACGCTCTAACCACTGAGCCAAATGGCCTAGGGCTGAAGTAGATTAAATAAAATAATTACTTTTAAAGTAGCCAATAGCCAAAAAACAAATGATACATTTACCCAAGACCAGCAAGAACAAGGAAGCATTACCACCTGTAGTTTGAAAGGGAAAGAGGGGGAGGTAATTAGGGTTCCCTGAGAGTGTCCCTCAGTAGAGCAGGCCACTTTACCTCTGTGTGCTTTGGGAGAGTGGTGACCTGCACTGGGAGCTGGCGAAATATATATTCTCATCTCATTCTTCTTCCACTTTCCAACATATCCCATTATCTCCCATTGGCTAAAACTAAATCCGAAGGCAAGCAGATAAGGATCTTGTGGAGTCAGTCCCTACAACCCAGCTTCCCAGAGCACAAAGCAGAACAGGATAGATGGAAAATAGACCTGGAGGAGCAAAAAAATATGCAGCACAGTGACCACCTGAGTCTGAGTGTGTGTGTGCATGCGAGAGAAAGGCAGAGAGAAGAGAGAGAAAGAGACTAAAGTGTTTTATTTAGTCTTTGAGTCCTTAACAGGACATTTTCAACATTGTAAATTTATATAATTGTCTAACCACTATGCTGTACACCTGAAATTAATATAATATTAAATGTCAACTGTAATTTAAGATAAAAGAAAATATGGGTCCTTGAGGAAGAGTTCCCAAATTTATTGTGAACTTTTGATTGTTTAGCGCCATCCACCAAGAACATTTTGCAGCTTTCAACCTTTGCACAGAAACACTCACTTGAATGAGAGGGAATATTCTGCAAATTGGCTCCCAGGCTGATTTCCCACTATCTTTCAGAGTGGATTTGTGCCAGCTCCTCCAGTCATTAGCTATGTGATACAAATTGATTTTAATAATGCATTCCAAATACAAATAGAAATGCCTATTGTGTGGGTATATGTTTTGAACTATCTGTTTCATTGTTAAGCCAGATAAGTGAAAATTTATCCCATTTCTAATTTCTGTTATTTAGTAATTAGATCCCTTTGACATTTTGGTTCCAGTTAGATAGTAATTAATAAAAAGTCTAGCACTTTTGCTTGTAAGAAAAGTATAGTGAATACCTCTTGAAAAAAATATGTCATGTGCAGAAAGTCATGAGTTTGTCAGGAAGAGATAATTCATTTCATATATAATGAAAAATAATATAAAAATAAGTAGGAACATCTTTTAGAAAAATCATTTCACTTCCTGTGAATATTAAATGGATACACATTTATTTCTAAGAGCTTTGTTTTCACCTTTTTGTGTGCTGGCTCTAAATCTGTTGTAGTCCCAGGAATCTGAATAATTGCATTCAGTTCCAAATTTTTCACTAATAATGGTCAATATCATATATGCATATAGCATAATTTCTAATTCTTATGCTATAATCATAACTCTGCATATATTAGGGATTTGAGTAGAAACTCTAAGAAAACATCTCATGCAAACACACACACAATTAATACTTACAGTTTCAAGCCCATTGTATTGGTAATTAGATATCCCAGATTCATATTCTAGGCCTTTTAAACTATAAAATTTTGTCTCAGATTTGATGACATCTAAACAACACAGTATCTGGATGCTTATTAATGTAATTTCACTAAGCTTTTAAGAATAAACATTACACTTTAATATAATCATTAGTATAATCCAAACAAAAAATTGCTGAGTATTCTTAAATTGTGCTTTTGATAGTTCACCATATACCATCAAAAATCAAAATTTTATTTGAATTCATTTCTACTAAGAATATAAAGGAATCTGTATATACTAGTCATTTCTGTTTTTGTTTTACAATAAAAATATTTTCAATTAGCCAACTATAATGTTTTGTGATTACACGCTATGGCACTTGATATTCATATGCAAAATGTAATCCAAACTTTACTGGGAGAATTCTAAGAGGATAAAACACTTTAATGTGGAATATTTAAATAAACAACATTTGCTATTCAATATTTTTTATGGTTTATGCAGAACTCTACATTTTTTCTACTTTTTGGTTTGGAATATATAATACATTGTACACACATATGCATATGCACACATGTAACAAAGTGATAATTCTTGATTTTAGCCATTGGTTATAGTCAATTTTTATTTTATTAAAATATTCCACTTTCCATATTAAAGTATTCTCTATTAAATGGATACTAAAAAATGTTTGTGCCCTGGCCGGTGTGGTTCAGTTGTTTGGAGCATCGTCCCATACACCAAAATGTTGCGTGTTCAGTTCCCAGTCAGGGCGTATACCTTAGGTTGTAGGTTCAATCCCTGTGGGGGTACATGCCGGAGGCAACCCATCAATGTTTCTCTCTCACATGGATGTTTCTCTCTTTCTCTCTCCCTTCCTCTCTCTTAAAAAAACTATTTGTCATCATTTTTTACGCAGAGATATAAAAAAATAAAATCATAATTCAGTGAGAACACTTCCACAACCCAATTTGAAATTGTCAAGACCAATCCAAGATCTTAAAGTAAGTCGATTTGCTTAGTTCAAATCATTTTCACCAGAGCTCAACAACAGTGTGTGTAAAGGAACACTACTGCCGTGAACTGGAGCATCGTGGAGGCTGTGCCAGTCTATGGCTCAGGGCCCCTGAACAAAATGGTTCACTTTCCAAAACCTAAGAGAAACGGGTCCTTTGACCCACTTCTCCCTTGAAGTGAGTATTTCATTCCCCTGCTAAAAGACCCTCTGTAAAGAAATATCACCACTTCCTTCAACGTTCTTTTGTTCTTTTTTTCCTTTTTTGCTTAAAATGTCTCTAAATCAAAAAGTAGAAAGTTAGTGTTGCTTTTTTTTATTATTATTTTACAGCATATCAATTTAAAACATTTTGGAACAGGCCCCATCATGGAAAATGTTCAAACTTTATCGTCTTGATAGATGCTAGATAGAAACTTCAGAATGAGATCAATATGTCCTCACATTTAAATAGAGCATCCCATTCAATAGAGCCAGGCTGTCGAGATTGGATTGAATACATAATCTTCTTGAAAAGAATTAATGCTTCCAAATGAATACGATGGGATAGAGCAGAAAATACTATTCTCATTGCCAATCTATCATTTTAAAGTAATACCTAGGCAGTCCATCAGCGTCAAGAAGATAGAGACATCTGCTACACTTTTCTGAGACAGCCTAATTTACATATTTGTAAATATTAAATATAAATTTAGAAATCGATATTTCCTTTTTCTCATAAATGGTCATAAATCATTGATGGAGTTTGAATATGCTTGAGATGAATTAATTCCTCCTCTTGTTCTCTTAGAAACACAGCTACTTCTATCCATGTTTGTCACATTCAACGCTATGACAGGGTATTCAGGAAAAATCAGAATACAAATATTTGCCTCTTATTTTGCCCCTTCTCTCCAGTTACTAAATATGCTGACTAAAATGTCTTGTCCAGTTTTTAATGTGCGTGCATCAGCAAGGCACTGATTCATTTTCAGGTATCTAGCAGATGGCTATTTGTTATGAAACTTAACTTATTTTCTCAATTTCAAGTGTATATGAGATGTGCATGATGTGATAGAATATATTCATAAACTTAGTCAGTTTTCTAAATTCTAAGCTAGGTCTGACAGAAGCAAACAATAAAAATAAATATCACCTGGATTTTGCTCATTAAGAACACTTGTTAGCCAGCCGATATCTAAGCTGAGAAATTCTTCTTACAGTATACCCTCGGATTCTTGTTTTCTCATTCCTTATTGAGTCTCTAGCTTACAATTGAATATATATTAATGCCATTTTGAAATGCATTTGTTAAGTAAATGGCAAATAAGATATAATAAAATATGAAGGTCAATTTGTGAAAGAGTGTATTCCAAATGTTCATTTGTAGATCGGCCGTTTGTCACTAGGGACATGTTTTACTGTAAAATACAGTTGTTAGGTTCCCAGGCTAGCTCACAGATAAATCATCCTATTTAGTCAATGCTAATCATGCTAGCTGAGGCTCTTGACAGCAGGGCCCCTGCTGTGTCAGGGAACAGGGGACTGAGGACGATAATGAAGAGAATTACTCCCCCATTTCCCCTTCTTTCTTGAGTTCAAAACTGTTCAATACCTTTTTAGAATATTTAATTTAAAAAATTACACCTTTATACTTCCCATTCTGCATGTATCTGTAATTAAAAATAATCCTCCCTACTGATTCCTAAACATTTAGATTTACTTTCCATAGCTAACAATTTTAAGGACTTACTATGAGTAAAGAATAATTTTAAATGCTTTAAAGGTATTCTTTTATTGTAACCACAACTCTGTGGTGTGGATAGTAAAATTAACACTATTTACAGATGAGGAAATAGAAGAGTGGAATTCAGTAATTTTTTTTTTATACATAATAAAAAAATGACAGTGTCCGGTTCCAGCACATTCATTCCATCCCAAATCTCATCCCAGCGTGTCCCGGCCTGAGGCCTGCTCTCCATGGTGCTCGCTTCCTGCTCATGTGCTTACACCAAACTCCCCATTTGTTCCCGCCGCTGATCTAAGTTAGGTCTTCGGAAGGAAGCAATAATTTTTATCTAATTATTACTTTCTCTTCTAAATCTCCTCAGAGAAATTTAAAAAGGTAATGTTTCCGAATTAGATAAATATCTTACGGGGATAAATTCCATTGAAAAGACAAGTGAAGGAAAAATAACACCCTGTTTGGGTGGGAGAGGTGCTATTGGTTCTGAGCCCCCTTTGGGTGCCTTGCTCCTTCTCACAGAGGTTTCCCTTCCTAGCCTCATTTCTGTTAAAAAATATTCCTCCTATTAAAAAAATTCCATCTGGTCTCTATTCATTCTATGAAATTTAGATTATAAAAGTATGCAAAGATTTAAAAAATAAGTAATCTCAAATCCCATCCAACAGAGAAGTCAGATGTTAAAATTTCTGTATAACTTCTTTCCAACACCCCATCTCCTGTATTTTGTAAATAAGTATATAGCTAAGAGACTAATAACAGATTTCTCTCTTTTTTAAACAATATGTAACATGTACACTTTTGTAAGTTTTCACCAAAATTTTGTAGATGTCATGTAAAATAAATGAGCCATATCTCATCGTATGGATAAGCATGGAAAGCATGGAAAACTGGTCTTAAATCTTTATTGGTCGTTTGTAAAGAGGAGATTGTGATTCAGGAACTGGCTGGCAAATATAATCTTTACCTCTTTGTCCTTCCTATCAATATTGGATTTGTATCACAATCATATGTATTAAAAACTAGGTACTCGAAAAAGTTTATGTGGATTATTGGAATAAATGAAACCCAAATGGACTGCTTTCAAACTTTAGAAGTAAAGCCGTGTGCTTTTCCCACCCTTAAGTATTCTGAGGAATTAAAAGCAGTTTTTAAAAGCACACTGCCTTTATATTTTCTATTTATATGTCGGATAGGAAAACTTTTAGTTATTGGCACCTTTTATAAATGCCAGTATGTGAAGACAAGCCAATGGCGGGCTGATTCTATAACAAAATATATAAAAAATAGCAACTTATTTACTATCACTCATTAACCAGTCAATTCATTTTCATTTTTATTAGACTTGTGCTAACAACATTCATTCAACAATGAAAGGTTTTAATGATCAATCTTCTAGAATAATTCAGACTCTGATAATTCAGATAAATGTGCTCTTCCTATTCTTTAAAATATCAACATATAGAGCTTTAATACTGGAATAAAAACTTCTATGTGGCCCTGGCCAGTGTGGCTCAGTTGATTGAGTGTCCTTCAATGCACTGAAAAGTTGCTGGTTCGATTCCTGGTCAAGGCATATTCCTGGGTTGCTGGCTGGATCCCTGCTACAAGGTATGTAGAAGGCAGCCAACTGATGTTTTGCTCTCACATTGATGTTTCTTTCTCTCCTTCTCCCTTCTTCTCCTTCTAAAAATCAATAAAAAATTATTTATATTAAAAACAAACAAACAAAACTTCTCTGTGTGCACACTACACTGTAATAGATAACAGCACCTGAGGAGGTCTGTACAACTTTGGTGACTAGGGTTGACTAGATGTCTTGGTTTCATGTTTCATTGGTTTACAGTGACTTGTTCCATTACCGGTCTCTGCCTTGATCTACAAAAGCACTGGCAGCATGGAATTCACTGTTTCAGATGCAGCTTCAGAATAATAATACAGAAATTATCTGATTTGGCTCAATAGAAAATTACTCTCAGTTTTAAAAAATATAATTATTACTGTCAAGTCAGTGAGTTTTCAGATATGTACATTATATCAGTATTAGAAATTCTATCACCAAAAAAAAAGAAAAAGAAATTCAATCACCAAACATAGAAAACAGATTTTTAAAAACTAAATGTAACAGAAAAAAAAAAAAAATTTACAAATAGAAAAATCCAGATTGTGAACTTTAAAATGTGTTTCCAAGAGAGTCCATAGCAAAGATCAAGAAGACTCCAAATGCTTTCCGTCTCTATTCATTTCTTTTGTGATATTAAAAAGTGGACAGTCACTTTTACAAGATCTTAGCCATAATTTGAACTGACATCTTATAGCCAAGTGCATTAAAATTTAGAAGAAATTCCCAAGAGGAATACTCACAAGGGATAATATATATGTATATTTCTGTGTATACATCTCTGTATAAAGAAAAGTGGGTAGGTCAGCAAATATAGGGAAATATATTCATAATAATTAAATGCTTTCTTCTTTCACTAAGCCCTTTTCATTTATAGCCAAAGTATTTGCTTAAGAAAGCTGATTCAGAAAGGGGTAAATGAACCTTGTTCCTTTGGTAGCTGGACTAGTTTAGCTTCTTTAGGTTATTACTAGCAAATAATTCTCCTCAGCAGTAGCAAGAAAATCCAGCCCAGTTTTCTGCATTCTCAATCAATCTCAGGTTTAAGAGAAGGTGCAGGCTTAAAAGTTATTACAACTCCACTGTTTTCCCTGATAAATTACATGAATAACATTTGAGACAATGCATTGTTAAATATTTATGTCTACTACTATGGAACCAAGGAAAGCACAAGAACCCCTAGAAGAATAAATATATTTACCTAAATAAATTACTAAGACAAATATACTCCTATGTGCTCTGTACCAATAAACAGTAGGTATTCACTAAATTGTAGAATATAAATGGTTCATTTCCTCTAAATGTACACTGAAAGATCTATAACATGTTACACATTTCCTGTGCTTTGCATATATATTTCAATATTCATCATGAAAAGCCTTGCTTATGTGTCAATATACATTACTTTGCATATATTAAGAAGGGCTTTTTTTTTTTTAAATTTAACATTACGGATGCTTTTTATATGGGAGAAAGCTTAGGTCTTATTTCATGATTAACCCTTTCACGGCTCATCCTTTTTTCTCTACATGACATTTGCACAAAATGAATTGCTTGCTTAGACACAGCTAACTAAATAAAAGCAGGCCAGAGCTGATAGTATGAAAAATGGATTTTCATTACTGTTTCATTGATTCTTGTAAATAAGGGCCTGAGGCCTGCTCTGAAAAGGCTGCAAACAGTAATAATTTAATCTGAGGTGACATAGACCAAAATGTATGTGGACAAAAATCATCCTTGAATATTAAACAACAGCCTCAAGACAGAGAAAAGTGTTGCAGGCGAATTTAAATGTATGCAGATCGGTGGGTAACATATTTAAAAACAGAAATTAAAGATTCCTGTCATAAATCACATTTGCTGCCATGGATATGCCTTGTTATGCTGGCGTTTAAGAAAACCTGAAAGGTTAAGGCAGTTGGTGCATTAAATCGTACAAGGATAATTAATACTTTTCTTGTGGCTATTTATAAGAAATGGAAAATATAGTCAGATCAGCTGTGGCACTGTAGTAATTTGAGGGGGGAGAGAAGAAAGCATGAGTCAATAGTTTTAACTGGACAAATGTCAAATGCTTAATGATGCAGTATCCCAATTTGGAAGCTGTTTGAAAGTTGTATTTTTTTAAATGAGATTAAAAATAGTTCATTCTCATACCACAGATATCATTTGTTTGCCTCTCCTACTCTTCATATTTTCCAAGGGGAAACAAACTAAAGGAACATCCGCAGGGAATGTGTTGCTCTATCTCAGTCACCTATTCTGCAGATACTATATGAAAACAAATACCTTTTCTGCCACCAAGATTTTCACCATGTCTCAGGAAACAGTGATGACACACATTTTTTGAAGGACTAATTTATACTTGTCTGATCAGGAATTGGATTAGTGACATCATGGAACCTCCCACTTCTTCCTCAGGAAAAAGACCTACCTTTGTCACTCAGTGAATTTAGGCTTATGATCATTCCATTACTTAAAATTACCCCTACCATAGCTTGTAGGTTTGTAGATGCTGAACTAAAATCAGTGCTTTTTATTAGCATCATGCATTATGAAAGGGTCCCCTCACAAGACAGAAGGCGTATAGCACCCAGTCCTCAGGATGCCAGAGGCAGCTTATTTTTCAGGGCACTGCTACCTGTATAGTATTCCTTTGAGCTGAGAGAAAGGAATGGCTGGCCTTTAAAAAGGAAACTATTCTTGTTAAGGATAAATAGTCTTGCAATTATCGGTGTGTTATTTGTGCAAAGTATAATCTAGTTTAAGGGTGTTTTGTTTTTCAAAGTTGGTTTTAAAAATAACAGTGGGAGTTGAACATATCAAAGTACAGCCCTATCATCTTTCAGCATGAAATTTGTATGAGATAAATGAGGACATTTAAAATATATATTGATATAGATTATATGGAGATATTATTCTGGCTACAAAATCCATTAATATTTTTATGATTGATTCCAGTCTAGGTACTTTTAACTGAAAGAGAACAAATGAACATTTAACACAATGGGCTTTAAAATATCTATCATATAAACAAGTAACATAAAGTTAGTTCTGGAAGGCTGTGCCATCCCTAAGTGTTCCGTTTGCATGAGGAACCAAACAATCCACTGGGACTCTCATGTTTTTTTTAAATAGGGTGAGTTAGGAAACCTTGTTTGCCATCATTGATAGCTAACACTGAAGCGAGGTGAGAAAACCATTTTCACATTAACACTCCTGCTCAGTATCGAGGTCACTGGGTAAAGCAATAGTTACGTGCATCATCTTTCAATACAATTATACAACTGAGGACTCACCTATACCTTTATTCTTATTGGAATTAAGCCTTGTAAGAAAATGCCCTATGATTATTCTGAGTGAATGAGACCTCCCTTGCTAACATCTGTAGGTTTGTAATTGCTTAAGTGTTTACCCCTCCCCTGTGACTCAGTATCCAGAGACATTGCCTCATAGGTAGCGGGTGAACATCAATACAGCTGGCCTGACAAATAGTCAGTGAGTAATGCCCCCATTGGCCAATAGTCCTTTTGATTTGAGCAGAAATGGTGTGGCTTTCTGAGGAATGAGACTGGTTTAATATCACAACAATCTTCCTGACTAAGCATGTGACTTCAGAGGATGTGATGTGGCAAGGTTGAAAACCCTCCCACAGAGGGAAACTGATAAGGTCACAGAAAGAATGGGACTCCTGTCTTCACACACTGGCCTCAGAAACCATGGATAAAATACAATCTCTACTTAAAGCAAATGTCCTGGACAAAGAAAGTAATACTAGGGATAAAGTTATGACTTAAACAAAAAAATGATTATCTTTGATTATATTTCCTATATTCCTGTAGACTGAACCTTAACTCATTATAATCTTTGTTAATTATTAATGTTGTGATTGCCAATTGGTGATCAATTTAAAAATTATTTAGTAACAAACAAAAAAAGAGAAAGAACTCATGGACACTGACAACAGTGTGGTGAGGTGGTGAGTGGAAGTGGGTATGGGGGGATAAATAGTGATGGAAAAATTAAATTAAATTAAATTTTAAAATTATTTGGCAGATTGCTTTAAACTTACATGTAAGACTATTTTCAGTTTTCAAAGTTCTTTTTTGCTATTGGTATTAAACATACATAACACATTTCCCTGGAAGCAGATATAACCCAGCTGTTAAAGATAAGATAGGAGAAACAGACTAAACATGAATTGCAAGTGAGAATTTTTCTTGAAGAGAAAGCCTCTCTGTAAATTATGTTGCAAGGTGTTGATCTGGGGAATAACATTGTATGCTTTGCTATCACTTACTATTGCACAATAGCTAAAACATTTGCAAGATGTGAAATATTTCCTATGTAATAGTAGATTATTGTCTAGACTACTATTAAAGGTGGATTCGCAAGAACAGGGACACAGCTTCAAAGTCAAGGAGCAAGTACTAGAGAAATTGATTTGATTTACAGGCAAACAATATTTTCTAAAATATACAACCTATAGGTATAAGAATAATTTTACCATTAGAATGTATTAAATAGTTTCAATATGAGCAAAGAATTTTCAAAAAGGGGCTCACCAGCTAAACAGCATAAGAAAGAGATGGAATAAAATGGGAGTAATCACAGGCACTAATCTCTTAAAAGCTATAATGTCTCCTGTGGGTCTGTTATAGCCTTCATAATAAATATATCTACTGTGCATGAGCATTAACCTCTGCAAAAATATCATGAGGATATGTAGCACATGGACATGTAAACATTAGTGGCAGCTGCACTGATATATAAGTGTACAATGAGATGACTCCAAAGTAGCTATAATGTCCTATCATGGCAGGCTTGGTGAATGGCGATACATTTACATGATCAAAGAGACAAATGAATTGGCTTTAAATGTATCATTAGTTGTGAGCTTCATGATTCATCATAATTGACACTGCTTTTCAATGTCATGTAGAATAAAGTACATTAAAACTATGGAGAGAGCTATGCTTCAAGGTTTCCACATAGATCTGAGGATTGGGTGGGAATAAATAGTGCCGTTTAGAGAACTGCAAGCATTATTTTTTAGGTCTTCACTCAAAGCAAACTTTAGGGGGAAATGTGGCATTTTACCAGCAAGAAAACCTCCATGGTATATATTGTAAACAATCATTGGTTATGACTCACTTAATAAACAGAAAACAACACCACAGGTAAAACAGGTAATTGAAATGTTCCATTTAGCTTAGGTTCTGGGATGCAATTTCCCTGCAGTAACACTAATAAATAACCAAGTGATCTTGAACATCACCTAGCACTTTCAACCAAATAATTTCACTTCTAATAAAACATGATTCTTATACCATGTATAAAGACCATCTGAGGTAATAAAGAATAATTAGGACCTTTTTATATAACAGACAGGGGACATACTCCACATTTAAAGTATTATCAGCACCAATATCTTGAATTTTCAAAGAATATTTAATGACTTGAAGATATACTTTAAAACAGAAAATGAGTAAGAACAATATATAAAATTATTGATAATTTTATAGAGAAATTTGTATCCATATTAAAAGCATTGGAAAGAAATACACAAAAATATGGGCAATTGTCTTAATTTAAATTTTTGGATTTTTTTTCTATTAACTTTTCAACACTTTCCAAATTTTTAATAAGTATTACTTGTATAATAAGAAAAAATTAATTTATCATAAATATTTTCTAAATAATAAGAAAATTGAGGAACTCATCCCATAAAGTAGTGATAAAAAGCCCTTTCAAGGTGACTAGGATCTATTTTCTATCAATCTTCAGATCAATCACATTGATTTTCTCTCTTTTAAAGCAGGGTTTTATTAAGTAGTTCTCTTAGAGCATCCAATCTCTATGTAGTGATGATGAGAGCTAAGGAGAGATTTTCCAATATGGGATTATCACTAAAATACCTTTTAGAATGCAGGAATCTTCTCCTTTATTAAATCATCCTAATAAATATTCATTCAAATTCCCATTAGTCCAAGTGGCTCCGTCAGCTAAATAAACATATAAACATTACATGAGTCACATTTTCTTGAACTTAAATTTGCCTCAGGTCAACTAAGACCAAGAACAGGCTCTCTTTTTGTCTTTTACACCATTCATTTGGGCAAGTAGATAGACCACACGTGCAGATTTGCCTTCTGAATGTTAGGACACAGGGTTTATTTGTTATCTCCATTTTGAAATGCACTATGTGCTGCAAACTTAAAAGCAGCAAAACTCTCTTGGGGAGTCCCCTCAAATGCTGCCAGCCACTAAGTAGCTTAATTATAAACCTGGATACTATTTGTGACTTCTCTCACCTACCCTCACAAACACTCACAATCTCCCAGACCAGCAGAGCACCCACACACGTCTTTATTCCAATCACTGCTCTTAATCGTTTCTACCGTTGTCTTACTCCAAGCTCCCATCGCCTGCCACCTGGCCTCCTGAGAGTTTTGCCAATACCCAGGGGGAGCACACTTGCTTTTGCCAGTCTATTCTCACACTGCAGGCAGAGTTGCATTTCTAGAACCCTAATCTTGTCATGTCAGTCCTCTCATTTTAACCCAAAGGCTTCGGCACAGCGCTGAAGCCCCTTCATGATCTTTCCCCTGCTCCCCTCTTGGGTCTCACCTTTCTCCACCCCCTCTATCCTTCACATGCTCACGTTGCTTCAGCAACTGTTCAGGTTCTACCGTGCTTTCTCTTACCTCTTGGTTTTGGCACATGCTTTTCCTTCTGCATATTTTCTCTTCTCTTCCCTGTCCAGCTCCCAAGTGCACTTCTTCAACTGGGTAACCCTGGGTAACTCCCACCTAGCACTAGGGTCCTGTCCTCTGGATTTCCTTAGGTGCCCTATTTTCTTGCTTTCTTGTCATCGTTCCCGACGTTGAATATGAGACTTGTTCTCACAATTAGGCATTCTACATACTGCATCCTCATGATGATGATGATGATGGCTAAGATTTCATGATTTTTACAGTGAATTTTGTTTTGTTCTAAATAATCAACATTTGTTACTTCATTTAATCCTTTTAACAACCCCATAAGGAGGTGTTATTATGGTTATTTTATACATGAGGCTATTGAAGCACTGAAATTTTAATTTTTCTTAAGGTCACACTGCAACCATAAACCATTGTATTGTTCAGAGAGAGGAAGAGAGAGGGAGG
Organism: Miniopterus schreibersii; assembly: GCF_964146895.1. Classification (NCBI taxonomy): domain Eukaryota; kingdom Metazoa; phylum Chordata; class Mammalia; order Chiroptera; family Miniopteridae; genus Miniopterus; species Miniopterus schreibersii. The sequence continues at coordinate 60,953,908 of NC_138108.1, forward strand.
AGAGAGATAGAAACATCAATGATGAGAGAGTCCTTGATCAACTGGGGATCAAGCCCACAACATGGGCATGTGCCCCAACTGGGAATCGAACAGCAATCTCCTGGATCCTATGTTGATGCTCAACCACTGAGCCATGCCTGGCCGGGCTATAAACCTAACATTTTGAAAGAATGTCTGTAGATATATATCCCATTACAGTCTCAGGGCAGTGGTGGGTTGGGGGAGGAGCACCAGGAACTCTTGCACGCAGCATTCATGAATCCAGGCTGATAAAAGTTATGCCAAAATTAAACATATGTTTTCCCAGATCATCTTAAAAGATGACATACAGATAATGCAAGGAGAAGGCTGTATGAGACTGACCAAGATGTTGCATATCATTTCTACTAACATTTTATTGTCAAGAATTCAGATATATAGTAATTTTAACAGCAAATAATGCTGAGAAATAAACAGAGGGGGGGAAAAAACAGATATTTTTGGTGAATGGTTTGCAGTTTCTAACATAGGGGTTGAGGCTGGGTTTGAACCCAGACAGTATGACACCAGAGAGAGCTCAATTCTTTTTTTTTTTTTTTTAATATATCTTTATTGATTTCAGAGAGAGGAAAGAAGAGGGAGAGAGAGAGATAGAAACAGCAATGATGAGAAAGTCACTGATCAAGCCCGCAACCCGGGTATGTGCCCTAACAGGGAATTGAACCCTGATCGCCTGGATCCTAGGTTGATTGAACCCTGATCGCCTGGATCCTAGGTTGATGCTCAACCTCTGACCCACGCCCGGCCAGGCAAGAGCCCAATTCTTAAGACTATTAAACCTTCTCTAACAGGAATGTGCCATGCCTATTTAATTCATATCCTAATTAGATGTGTTCAGTATGTCTTAAGTAATGCTACATGTTTTCTGCTAAAAACATAAAGATTTTATGTATATTTTAGTGTTTGAAATCAATTTGGTAGACTTTTGTTCTTTATGTTTACATGCCAGCTCATGTCATACTCTGTGCTGAACATTTATCTAATGGAAAGGATTGGTAATGTCATTGCCAAACTTTATCTTCACCCTGGGTAACTATATGTTTGTGACTATATAAATCATTATATATTTAATTATAGACAAGGAATTTTCTACACCTTTAAGTACATTTGTCTAAATCCAAGAAAAAAAATAAGTTGGTCAAGTTTAATAACATATTTATTTAACCCCTACAAATGATGGTTTAAGGGCTAAATTCATGGGAAAACTTTATTAGTTACATAAAGTTAACCAATACTAGTTGAATTAAATCTGAGGGATGTTTTTCTTGGGGTACCACAAATGCCAAAGATTGTCAGAAACAAAGGGAGGGAGGAGCACAAGGGTCAGATGCCCAGCATATAAAGTGGAATACCAAAGGGATTATATGAAAATGTGAATTCATTTTGGTTACAAGCCACTGAAAACTTGAAAAAAAATGTCCATCTGAAATATTTATCTGAGTAGTTTGCTGTTTGGGATAAGCAGATGATTTAAGAAATTAATTTTTCATGGCATATTTTTTAAATCGGAAAGGTTGTAGAAGTATGGCTTTCTAATCTGCACTAGCTAATATAGTAGTGAAATAAATGACTCCAAAACATTGCTTAAAACAACAATTTTTATTTTAGTCATAATTTTGTAGATAAGGGTCAGGAATTTGGGAGGTACTCACTGAGCTCTTCTTGCTTGGGTCACTCATGTAATTGTAGTCAGATGTCTGATTGAGAGTTCAGTCATTGGAAGGCTCCACTGGGCTGGCTCACTCACGTGGTTTGGCCCTGTACCTGGAATGCCCAGAGGGAATCCTTTTAAAACAACTGCCTTTCTTTGCACAAAAAAGCTTCTTTTAGGGAAACTATTTTGTAAAATATTTTAATTTTTTAGGCAATTATTTTTCCTTGGCAGATGGTACCCCCAATAGCAAATAAACGTTTTTTGCTACTGTAATCCAACTTCTCCCTACTATATGTTTTACATGGATGTTCTTTCTTGGTGTCCAATAATTATTTCCCTGGTTCTCTACCAGATTGCTTTTAAAATCCTGCACGACAGACCTTACCCCAGGTCATTTGGATTAAAATCTGGGGATAATAAAGAGGCATCAGTATTATAAAAAACAAAGCAGCCCGACCGGGAGTGGCTCAGGGGTTGAGCATCCACCTAGGATCCAGGAGATAGCAGTTCGAGTCCCAGTCAGGGCACATGCCCCGGTTTCGGTCTCCATCCCCAGTAGGGGGCCTGCAGGAGACGGACGATCAATGACTCTCATTACTGATGTTTCTCTCTCTCTCCCTTTCTCTCTCTGAAATCAATAAAGATATATTCAAAAACAAAAACTCCCCACAGTATTCCAACATTGGAAGTCACTGCCATAATCCTTAAAGTATATGCAAATTAGAAACAAAGAATAGTTACACACCTTGACCAATTCCATCTATTTCTCAGGGGGAAACGTGAAAGCCCACAGAAGGGAAATAGCTTGCCCAAGAATACAGTCAACAACTACCACACCTAATCTGAGAAGAAATAGGACAGGAGAGTATCTGTCCTATTCAGAGTGGTGATGGTGTGAAAAATGGCATAGAGAGGGGAGGGAATATGGGAGGATGTTTCCAAGGTTTTGAATGGCATCATTGTGAGGCCTCACCCTTGGCTTTGGACCCCATCCCCTTGGGAGATTTCTGCATGAAAACGAGAAAGTGTTGCCTTTGGAAATCACTGTGATGCAGCCCCATGAAAAGAGGAGCTGCCCTTTCTTCTGAGTGGGAATATTGGTGAAATTCCCTGGCCTCTCTTATCTCTCTTTCTCTCCCTTTACTTACAAATTTCCGTTTTGCTTTTATTTTCTTCTTATAACATTTTTATTATGAAGGTTTGGGAAACATTGTAAAATGTGAAAGCAGCAAATTATCAATAAATCAGTTTCACTACATGATACCTGCACTTCTATTCAACATTTAACATAATAATTGCTGGATGAAAGAATATTGAAATCATCTTCAGGAACAAGGGACATTCACTATAATTTTCTCCCCTCACTCTTGGCTCAAATAATTTCAATATTTGATGATAAAATCTGTTTTAGATTCATGATAATTGTTAAATAATTATTCACAATATTTAATTCATTTGTTATAATTTAATCATTGGCTTTTGGTTACTTATTTTCCTGGCTGCTAGTATAATTTTTTTTAAATCATTAAGTTTAAACATTTTTCTTCAAATATATTTAGCTAATGTCTTCTTTGGTTTTCTTGTTCTTGATACTTGTTGAGATGTATTAATCTGTAGCTCTGGGTTTTTTTCCCATCCCAATAATGTTTTTCTTGAAAAAAATCATTTTTTTTAAAAAAAAGAAAAAATAATTTATTGGATTTTTTTCACAATTTTTGTTCCTGTTTGGGCTTTTGTCTTATATTTCCTCTGTATATCTATATATAATCTTTCTCATTTTTCTTTTTCTTTTTTAGTTTTCATCTGAGTCTTGGTTGAAATCCTTAGATCTGACATCTATAAATCAGTTTTCCAATGCATCTTATTTGTTGTTTTTGAAACTCATCTAGTTTCAATTAAGCAATCATATTTTTCTTTCTCATGCAGTGTTTTCTGATTTTAGATTGTTCCTGTTTCACATTTCCTTCCTCCACATAAATAGATAACATATTCTATCAAATCTTAATGAGATCATAAATCAGAAAGTTTCTAATATGGTGGTGGTGGTGTTTTATTCTGTGGTGTGGTTTTTATATAGTTTTGTTTTGTTTTTACAGTATATCTACTTTGTTGAATCAATTCCTCTAAGTATTCAAGAACGTCTCCCTGTTTTGACATAATGCATCTTTTTATAGAACTGATAGTACTTTTTCTCTCCTGTACTCCGTTAGAAACTTTCTGTTTGTTCTGGCTGCTAGAGAAGGAAGAAACCCTGCCATATTGGGTTTCTAAAATGTTCATTGAGACCACATCCTGTTTCCTTCCCTCACACAGACTGTGGAAGAATTTCTCTCAGCATTTTCTCCACTCAGATCCTGGCCGAATTGCTCCTTCGGGGAAACTTTGGCGGTGGGATAGGGTCAGAAACCTGACCCCAATTCCCTCTTGTGTAACGATGGTGAGGAAGATGAGTGTTGCTAAATAACATTTGTTGAGGGCTTACCATGGACTAGGCATTAGGCTGAGCCCTTGCCCCTTTGCTTAAATCCCAACCCCTTCCCGTTTTGCATATGAGAAAACCAAGAGATAGGGGTTTTTAATACTTTCTCCTAAGACCACACAACTATTGAATCAAGAGTCTGGACTGAACCAAGTTTCTCACTCAATTCACCATTTCCCCCCGTTTATTATTTAATTAGAATCTTTTGAGCACATGAGGCGATCATCCTTCCTCTTTCTGTCACCAATAAAATACTCCCTCAGTTTTATATTCTGCTAGGCATTTCCACGGATCCCTCAGAAGAGTAGAGGCAAAGGGCCAAGTTCACAAAAACCAGCTTTCCCAGAATGTACAAAAGAATGGTCAATTACCAGCTTATCTGACTTCTCAGTCAGAGATCTTTGCCCTTTCAAACAATGTAGGAAACTTGAATTCCAGACATGCTAAAAGGCATGGCTTCGAAATGGTTTGATATACACTTCCCTTCAAAAATCTTGATGAGAAAATATTTAAGGGATACGACTTAAAGACTGACCATGTAAAATCCTTGTATCACTGGCTTCAAAACCTTAGCTATGAAGCATTATTCCGCAGGATTAGCTGTCATTAGGTGACACAAGTACCATTTTCAAAGGAGTTTGAGTACGTTCCTCTTTCTGCCCATGTAACTAATGTGGCCTCAATCCATCTTTGGATAATTGGATTATCGTAAAATTTACAAAGCTGCCAATCATAAAATCATTTATTACTCAGTACACTAATATATAGTGGCTTTATCAAGGTTTCTGAAATAATTAATAAAAACAGTTAGCAAAGTGGGTCATAACACAAAATAGATAAGAAGCTGGAAACTGCAATAATATGGAAGGTATCAGGCAAGTTGAAAGGGGCTTATTTGAGAAAATATTTGAGTCAAAATACTTGTTTTATATGACCATCAACACCTACCTGAGTGCTTTGCCCATAGGAAATGCTCAGTAAACACTTCTCCATGGGGTGACGAAGTAGCACTCTAATCAGTGTCCAGAGAAAGATAATTAAAACAGAATGTTGCATTGATTTTTCAGTTACCATCTGGGAAGATGCAAGTAGAATGTCACCAAAATTGTATGCTGGCATTTAAACTCCCCATGACACATAGGGGTTTTGCTCACGTAAAACTTAAGCACCTTTTCCACATATATTAAAACCATGCCCTACAAAAAATTAGACTTGAGGGAGTGTGGAGTGGCAAGTCAGCTTCCAAATAGTTTAATAATGAGGTCCTGACGGCTCACTAGCCTGCCGGCAGCAGCATGGCGTGCTCCCAAAGAAGCTCTGCAAGAAGCTCACCAGGAGGCTCAGCGGTATTCAGAAGGCCTGGCTATCTCGAGTATCCTCAAGCACAGTCAGGAGCCTCACAGCCAGTGTGGAGAGAACCTGGCCTGGGCATCCTATGATCACGCAGGAAAGGAGGTGGCTGATAGATGCTACAGTGGAATCAAGAACTACAACTTGGGGAGAGTTTAATCAAAGAACTTCTACGGGTATATGAATAACCCACAGACAGAGACGACAGTGTGGAGAAGGTCTGGGATGAGGTGGGGTGGAGGGAATCAATGGAGGAAAAGGGAGACATGGTAATACTTTCTGCAATAAAGATTAAAAAAATAAAAATAAAAGAACTACAACTTCCAGGAGCCTGGCTTCAACTCAGACTGGACACTTCACTGCCATGATATGGAAGAACACAAAGAAAATGGGAGTGGGGAAAGCATCTGCAAGTGATGGGTCCTCCTTCATGGGGGCCAGAGACTTCCCAGCAGGGAATGTCCTCAACCCTCAACCAGGGCTTCTTTGAAGAAAATGTCCCACCTCCAAAGAAGTAACTTGCCAAATGTAATGGGGAGGTGGGAGACTTAGAACGTGGATATGAAGTGCCTAGAACAACAAAAACTCAGATGTGTGTCTCTTTTTGTGGGTGTATATGCTTATGTGTGTGATGCGTGTGCGTGTCTCTTGCACACACACTTGATATACTGTTAGACATGAATTCATTCTTATCAAAGGAATGAGCCAATGAAGCCTTTACTCTAATGGTTAGACAGTTATTTGGACTTTGGGGGAAAATCAATTTTTAAACTTTTTTTGTTATTTTTTTAAGCAAACTTCTTTTGTATTTTTCTTATTTGTAATTGTCCCTGGACTTTTTGTATTCCAAATGTTTGTGATGCTGAGAAGTGAAGTTTATTTCCTGTGATCTTCTTGCATCATACCCTGGTAGATATTTAAGAATATTAAACCCTCATTTAAATGTGACAAAAAATTACATATGAAAGTGTTTTGGAAATAGTGGTAAATAAGTATAATGGATTATTATTCATAGCTCTATCCAAATGTGAGTATTTGAGTGTGAATATTTTTAGGTGTTATTTTAAACCCCGAATTAAATTTCTTTTAATTTAACGTTGTAATTACAACATTTACTAATACAAAGTGTTTCCACCTTTTTTGCCCTACAAAAATGTGCATGTCCCATGCAAGTCACATGTTTTCAACAGTCCATATATTAGAAACATTAATAATGGAACACCAATCAGGGCTTTTTGATACCAGTCTAGTGGGGTTATTTCTCATGAAATAAGAAGTATGCATTATAAGAACATATTAGTTCTTGGGCAGGGGAGGGGAATTTGCCCTTGTGGGTGTTTGGCCACAGGTATGTGTGTATTGATAAGATGACATATTTTCTGTTGACTACTTTCAAATATTCCTATTGAGCCATAAATGCCTTTAAATTCTTGTGCGAAACTCAATAATAACCTCTTAAAAACTATAATTTTGGCTTTTCTCTAAGACTTTGGTGTTATAATCTCTTTACTCAGTAGACTTTAAACCTCTGCTTCATCTTTACCTCCTGGTTTACCCTCATCACATCCGTCCAGCAGATACCATGCTGTCTCAGTTTCATTGTGGCATATCTCTGTCATTGGTAATTTCTTTTCAGTTTCCATTGATGGTCTTGGAAGGGTTTTCCTTCCTTTGTGCATATATTTGTATATTTACTTAATGATAACCTTTCAGGGGATTTTATACCATTAAACTTTCTCCAGCTTATACTAATATCAAAGATATTTTGATAAGAGAGGAGTAAGACTCTCAGCTTCCTGCTTTATTCTAACAGATAATTTCTGAATTTATTTTCTAAAATTTACAGTCTCTACAAATATGACCTCCAGCATATTCGATTGCAGAATCATCAGAATGAAAATATAAAGAAGTATGCCTTCTCCATTTTTGTTACCCCACCATATCATAGAGTACAGTTCTTGGCCTATGCTAGGTCCAACATGAGAAACCCTCAAAAAGTGTTTGTGGGAATGAGCTAGGACTTTTTTAGAAAACAAGTTAATATCTTTATTATATTATAGTTTATAGGTACTATAGTTGAAAGCCTACTTTATACAAAGATATAAGGAGAGCATACAAAAAGAAAAATACTATTTATTTCTGAGCTTTAAATGATGTATTTTTACTAGAAAACATAACCCCTGAAAGTATACAGAAGAGTAGATTTGATAATTATATTGAAGATGTCCATGAAATATTCCATATTCTATACCTATATGTGCTCCATAGATTAAATGATGAAAAAAATTAGTGAATAATTATTAATTGTCTTTTATTAAACATGTATTTCTTGTTACAAAATAATTTCATAGATATATTAATTCAAAAATTAAGATGTTCCTCTATCACACAGGGAACAAACACATATTGTAGCTGCCCCTTCCCCACCAAGTGCCATTTACCAGTGGAGTGTATGATGCTTTAGGAGGGTTTAATAAGTGCATGTTTTGCTTTTTTAAAATTTTGCTATTTTTAATAGCCTTAATGTTTAGTTTGAGAGAAAGGGTTTTAGAGTGTGATGCATGGTTTCAGTTCTCTGGCTCCCATCTAGCAGTGTGATCTTAGGGAAGTCATTCAAGTTCTCTAAATCTGAATTTCCTCTTCTCTGGCCTAAGGGTAATAAGAATGCCTACCTCACACTTTCATTGTGAAGATCAAATTAAATCATGAATAGAGGAAGAAAACCAGAGTCACCTAAGTGTTGATAAAAGTGTAATCTTAGGATTTACTTTCAGAATTGTTAGAATTTTAACAAGGTCTCATCTTAATTTGATATAACAAAGCACATGAGTAAAACTGAATGACCCTGTGGGTTGGATGGCCTCCTGTCCATCTCTGCCTCCTCCTATAAACAAAAGTTCATCTCAGTTTGGCAATATTCAGTTATTGCATGCATTTTATATGCCAAGCAAAACAGAGATGGAAATAAGCAGTGTTTTCCTCTTAGAACATGTAGTCTAGTAAAAGAGGGACATGTAAAAAGTTAGTGTAAATAAATGCTAAAATATTTTTATGCACAATGCGTTAGCTATATCAGGTGTGGTAGGATAGCATTTCACTTATCTTATAATTAGAGGAGTTCCCTAAAAATGACAGCTGGATCACTAATAATTAGAGTTATAGTAAAGATTGTTAGGAAGGGTTTTCTGGGAAACAGGTATAGTAAGAACACATACACAGAAGTTCAGCCAAGTATACAGTGGAAATGAAGCTACAAACAGTTCTTTATTATGTGAAAACAGAGGAAAAACAGAAACTAGCCAAAAATAAGCCTGGAAAGCAAGAGGGACACTAAGTCATGAGGGCCCTTTTGAGCCTACATTGTGTCCTGTGCAAGTGAAAACGTAATCTACTGGGATTAGAATGTTGGCTAGATCCCCAACTTAACTACTGTGAAATACATAAAAATCGACAGAGCTTGGCCAGAGCAAATAAAAGATGGTACTATCATGACTAAAAGTGGGGTCCTTGTGTTGATCACGTGGGTTCAAATCCTAACTCAAACACATTCTGGTTAGTAAATTTGGAGGCAATTTAACCCCTAGGACTATTAGTTTCATTATTTGAAAACTACATATAATAGTTAATATTATCTATCTCATTGAATTCCATGAAGAGTAAATAAGCTAATATATTAAAGCATTCCATAATAACACTCAGTACATGCTATTATTATTGATATTGTCTTTAAGTCAGAAGAGAGGGAGTTTGCTCAGTTAGGAGATGATCACAGCAGTTGTTAAGAGATAAAGGCCTAAATTAGTGAAAAAATGGAGGGAAATGTCTGGTACTAGGTGTCTGGCAAATAGTAGGAATTCAGCATACTATGTTGAATAATATGTAATAGATATATTAGGTATGAGGTAATCATATAACATAGTTATAAACATATAATTATAGTGTTTATTTTTAATTAAAACATAGCTACACAATTGTCCCATAACTAAGTGAAGTGAAAACTAATGATCAGCTTTAATTCTTGTTTACTCCAATGAACTGATTGGTTGTGTTGGCATTTGAAAGCCTTGGCTCCACTGTGTTTATTGCAATTAGCCTAAGATTTAAAAGGTGGAGAAGAGAGAGGTTAAAAGAATATTTTAAATTTCTATGGTGCATTTATGATATGCACTGAATTAATAGTATTAGAGAAAATCTTATGATTTTTTTGGTCAAATCTTTCCTTAGTTCTGAATGACAACTCACAATAGGAAGCTGCCTTAGGAGCCGTTGGCAGCACTGCTGATGTAAGGAAGAAGTTCCCCAAACACACCAGCAGGGTATTTCCCTGAGTAAATTTACTGTATTTTCAGTGGTGGGGCAGATTATGCACTTTTTAAACTGCATTTATATAAATAATTCCCATAGTCTGGGTTCTTTTTGCTCTCACTTTTTCCATAAATCAAATTTTGAACAAATTAGTTATGTGTATTCCTCATATAGTGAAGTACTGTAATTTATTCTTGAAAAAATATAAGGATTTGCTATATTTAAGCACTAGTGACAGAGATAGTCTGTCCTTTGAGTTGCCTGTATAATTAGATTGAGACAATGTCCCTCACAGTGAACTCTTAAAAGACAAAATCTATGTTTAATAATCTTTGTATTTGTCGCTATCAGATATTAATATTAGGTTCTCAGTCAAGATTTGACAAATGAATGATTATGAGTGATATCATAGAGGTAAAGGTACAGAAGATAAGAAAGAGTTCCAAGGAGAGAGACTGTAAAAGTTTTACTAAAGAAATGGGATATTAGCTGAGCCTAGATTGAAGGGGAATTCAGCAGGGGAACTGTATGGAGAGAGAACATGCCAGGCTAGCACAAGCAAACACATCCAAGCAGTGGGTTTAAACATGTCATAATGTTCAGGGATTGGTAGCAAAAAGAGAGGTGGAAGAAAGATATGGAAGAGAAACAGATCTCTGTAAACAGAGATCAAGTTGTGCTTGGTCTCTTAAAAAAAAAGGCTAAAAGGACTGGACATTTTTCTGTTGTCAAAGGAAAAGCCATGTTTGGGAGAGGAGCAGGACCTCATCTCATTTAAGATGATGTCCTTCGGAATAATTTACTGATTCTGTGTAGAAACCAGGAACAAAGTATAGTTTGGGTATGGAAAGTTCTCTATTATACAATATACAAACACACACAAATACACACACTGACATACATGCTAACACACACCTTACATTACTAAAGTAGTTCCAAAGTAAACCAACGGAATAGCAGAGAATAAAATTTATAAATTTGAAAACCTAAACCAACATTCGTTAGATGACATATTTTCACTCTGTAACATAAAGTCAATGCTCAACCTTTTAACTTTTTGTTTCTCCTTTTACCCCAGCACAAAGGTTATGGGTCATATTGTTCCAGGAAAGATTCTCCTATGGGTGAGTTATGCACAATCTTCAATGACTTTTTATAATGATATCATCATTTTCATTCCCAGTCCATAAAACATATTAGAAGGCAAGTAAATTAGAGGATATTAGTATAGAGATAACCTTGAATTGTCTCTAGATTTTTGTTTTTGATATAAACAAATGGTTGTATAAATATTAGTGGGGGGGGAACTCTGCACTTCATAGATGATTGGGAAGCATCATTCATTGACCCTTGACTGCGAACCAGTTCCTTACAGTACTAAAATGAAAAAGAAAAAAAAAAATTCCTTTAGGGGAAACCCAACTTCTCTTTTTATTTGATTACTGGAAGACATTCTTTGTCCTGAAAGCATTACATTTTAAGAGCAATCCCTGTGATCAGAATGGAACTGGGTATCCCAGGTCACAGTCACAGTTAAGTTTCATTTTCAGGGTCCCTGTATAAACTCATGGATTCTTCAGTCAAGTACAGTCATGTTGAGTTAATATTCTTTGGTTTACTTGGTAGATATCAAAATTATCAAAATTAAAATATCTATAATAAGCATAATATTATCAGTAATTTTGCCTCATGTGTTTTTCTGGCTTCCTGAAAATAAGGAGAGTGATTTTTTTCCAAAGGAGGAGAAGACAGGAAAAAAAAAAGTGTATTGGAGCCAAAAGCCTTATTTGCTGTGAAAATTGCAAATGTTTGCCTGGAGCAAATATGTGAAAATTTGCAATTTGTTGTAGGTGTGGAATTTTGCTATTTTTCACAGAGAAAGCACAGTTCTGTGTAGTTTGCTTTTTCCCCCTAGATGTGTGATTCTTGGAGAAATTCTGAGATCAATGCATTTTGATGCCAAAGATGGCAAGGTGAACAATTACTCTCAACAGTAACTCAAAATTCTGCTATGTAACTCAACAAAGTGCTTTTTGTTTTCTCAAAGTTGAACAGTAGCACTTGTTAGAAGAAAGAACAGTCCTAATTGTTTATTGAACTTTTATCTAGGACTATAATACTTTTATGCAGGGGTATATTGATATCTAAAATTAAAGATAGGAAGAGCAGGTAGATTAAAAAAATCATTCAAATTTTGATGACTTATAGATAAAGAACCCAAAATTCTGATGTCAGTCTTACATGTACAAAATTAGTTTCATATATTGTGTCAAAATAAATTAATTTACTAAACACAAATATTTAATAATTCCAAAATTATGTAAAAAGTTATAGTTATGTATATGTAACATATATATCACTTAAAATTGAAGGTATATATATTCTTGGGAAAAGAAAATAAAGGAATTCTATATTTCCTTCTATGCACTGTGATACTATGACTTCCAAGTTCCTTCTGATTCTTCCTAAGAAAAATTGTGAAATACTGCATTTGGATTGTCTCTTGCAGCCACTCCCTAGGTGACACCTGCCCACATTAGCCACTGAGAAGGGATGCTGACAGCTCCATACTTCTCTTCTTTCACACATTAAATTCCCTATCCCATTTCTTATGCCATCAGGGATGCCTTTCTTTTAAATTCTAAAAGTATAATTTGCTTCTTTCATTAAGTAACCTGTTTTAACAGATTTCCCAGGGTTGTTCTTTTCTTCCTCAGTAATGTGTGCCTTGTAGAGTTCTTCGAAAAGAATGTAGTGCATTATATTTCTCTGGGTTAATGGAATTCTCTAATAGGCAGAAAGCAAGACTAAATGGTTTGTTTTATAGTTACCTGATTAATCTAGTCAATCAAATTATGTTTTAATTAATAATATAGTATGTATATAAGATTCTAAAAGGCCAGCTTACCATTTGAATTAATGCGCAGGTTGCCTTTCATTTTTCAAGTGTCAAAATCACTAAAAACTGAAAAACTTTGCAGACTATTTCTGCATCCCCCCATTGTTTCTTGGAATGTTACATAAAGTTATTTTTGGTTTGCTTAGGTGTTAGTAAGATTCAGTAGCTTCAAAGCTTTTGTTATTATCATATGACTAACACAGGTAGTGTTGTTTTAGGAATTTCTAAAACCTGGGATATGTATTTACTTTTCCTTGGAACTAAAAAGAAAACCCATCATAAAATGATTCTCAGCATATGTGCAAGGGGAAAAAATGCTGGAGATTTAGACAAGGGGAATCATCTATTTAGAGCTGTTACAGTTTCCATCCCTTTAAAATAGTAGCCTAATTGAACATAAAACAGTAAGTGAAAATAACTTTAGTCAAAATGACCTTAAGAGATTATCTATAAAATTAAATATCAATAATAATGTAAGTTAATGTTAATAAAAACGATTTAAAATCAGCATATACCAAAAAATAGTCTTCCCCTTAAAAAGAAACAGAATCAAAACTAAAAAGCTTATTGTTATATTTTTCACTGTGGAGAATGCTTTTGGAACTTTAATTCTTTAGTGAATTCATTTATAGATCACTCTTCCAATGAAGCTTCTACTTGACAATAAGCACCGACTCCTTTCTCTGTCTAGACCATGTTCTTCTACCCCTTTTTCTTATCTGCCCAATTAGCTTTACAGGCCTTGGCTATCACCAGCCTAACTACCTTGGAGCCCCTAGATGAAAGTTCTTTATCCTAGGCTGTCCTATTCATCAGGAATCTAGCAAAGCTTAGGTTTGAATAGTTTCCTACGAAACACCTCCCGCTCAACTGATTTGTGGTCCCTAATGAACCATAAGCTGACGGACAATTATTCGTTTGGCTGAGGCTCATGGAACATTGAAAGGGTACTCGGGGATCTCACAAGGCTGCTTATGTGACTCCCATTTAAGTTTAGATACAAGATTTTTGACACGAACAAGAAATATAACAAGACTTTAACTGAAATAACCATGAAAGAGCAACTTTGACTTGGAATCGTAAGTTCCCTGTGATTGGTGTGCAGATAAACCAAAAAATAATAAGGGTAACAATTTCCTGCATTTAGAAAAGCAGCACTGAGTTACATTAAATAGAAACTTTGCAGTTTTATAACATCACCATGGTATATTTTATAACTAGGAAGGGACTGAATATTTCAAGGCTGTAATCAACATGATTTTTTTTTTTTTTTTGCAATGGACTCATATATTTGTTTAAAATCCAAATATGCAGAAATAAAAGGTGACAGTGGACATTTTCTTCCTTAAAACAGAGCAAGAACATAACTTGCTAAATTCCGTGAATTAAAAAATGCCACTTACCCTTAATAAGAACATTGAGGCACACTTTCTGTTAAGCAATTCTTAAGTAACTCTGCACAAGTCATCATCAGGTAACTAGATAATCAGAAATCTTCCTAAGACAGGAGGATGTATGTTCGGTAATTGAAGGCATCACTTGAAAAATGTATTGCCTGGGGTTACTTTTAGTATTATCTGACTCAGCATCCCTGTTAGAGTGTGGGGCACCAAGATGAACATAAAGCAAAATACGAGGCAGCATCTCTTAAATATTTAGTGGACTCCCTCCACAGCATCCCCGCTATCCCAGGCAGGCACGGACATGGTTTCTGGGCGCAGCCACATACTAACGCCTCACACAGGTGCTCGGCCTCATCAGCTGAGAACAATGTTTTGTCATTGTCCTTGGCTCCTTTTCTGCAGTTTGGGGGATGAGGACATGACTAGTTTTTAAGGCTATGTGACCAGGTCACTATTGTCACTGTAGACTCACTGCCAGTGAATTTACTTACTACAATAATGCTTCTTTTTGATAGATAAATTGAAAAATATGCAGCTTATTTCGCTGAGCTATCCAGACACAGAGCCCACCACCATCTAATGCCAAGAGTAAGTGACAGTGTGCGGCACAGTGAGCAACGCTGTTATAAAGGGGGAAGCAGAACCAAGGAAGAGAAAGTGAGGCAGTAAAAAGGGCCTATACGTTTTCTAATTCTTATTCGGATATTTGTTATGTATCATTTATGCTGCGAGTTTAATCTGTGGAATAAAATCTACCTTCGTGCAGAAGTATTGTATGATATGGATATTGCGCTTTAGGATGATTCACATAGTGAAGGAGTTTGAGTCCTTAGGGGAAGCTTTCAAGGGAGTTGTGAAGAGATCTAGGCTTTCTCTAAAATCTCAATGACCACCCCTTTCCCTCACCCCAATTTTGAATTACTAACAGATAGAATGGGCTGCCTCAGGAAACAATTATAACAAACATAATTGTAATACATACTACCAACAGACTGAACTTACCGGTGTTGCTGTTTTGTTTGTTTGCTTTTAACACTGTAATTCACTTCCACTAGGAGACTATGCTAGTTTTCTCAAATGCTAAATATGAGTTTTAGTTTTGGAATTTCAAGATTTAGAAATATTCTCCTGGAATTTTCTCAAAAATCTCATATCTCAAAACTTTTCGACAACAATCGATATGATCAAAGGATCATACTGATTTTAACGATCATTGAAATACAATGGTCCCTCGGTTTTCAAATATAATCCGTTCTGGAAGCCAGTTCGAGTTCTGAAATGTTCAAAAACCGAGGGATCCACAGCCGACAGCTGGGCCTCAAGACCTTGCCCTCAGTTGAAGCCGTGTGGCGTGTTCGACTTCCGAGGCGTGTTCGAAAACTGAAGCATTTACTTCTGGGTTGATGGCGTTCGTAAACCAAAATGTTCCTCAAAGGAGACGTTTGAAAACTGAGGTACCACTGTATGTTTATTTTTGTAGCAACTTGTGTGAGATTTAGACAAGTCTTTTTTTGTGTGTCTTCTTTTTCGTAACTATTTCTTAGCGAATAGAAAAACTTGAGGTCCTATAAGAGCTGTATTGTTTGTAAGTATCAGCACTGTGCACAGTGATCAGTCGTCAGAGGACCCCGTATCTTCAAACATGGCACCCACACTATTTAATGGGACAACTGAGAGAAGCTATTGTGTAGTAAATTGGAAATTGGAGCAAATCATTCGAGGAAAGCTCAATTCTCATTAATATCCTATAAAACAAAAGATGGTCTATAGTTTTTATTGAAAGGGGAAAACTATTTGGATTACATAATTTACTTATATATTTGAATTTACCTATGTCTTGGGGGATTTTTTTCTTTTCTTTGTTTTTTGTTTTGTTTTTAGAGAGTGCTTTTTTCTAGACTTGGTAATATTAGCTTGATTACCTGCTGTTATACAGTTGACAATATTTAATGGAACCATTGGAAATTGCCTATTTTGCTGATAAAAAAAATAGTTGAATATTGGCAATTTCATATAGAGCAACTTACTTCTGGATAGTGTGTTTTCTTTTAAGAGGGAACTACTTGATAACGACAAAATGGAATCTGGCTGATAATTTTCTTTATAAGTTGGTATAGTACCTTCTTATATTATGGTTGCCCAGGTTTTTTCAGTTTGGTTAAAGGTGATTCTTTTATTATCATTTAAATCATATTATAAAACTTATAGAAACCCTTAACAAGTGAAACAAAAAAACTTATGAAAATTTTTATATTTGGTTCTTCTTATAATGACACAGTTGTGATATCAATGTCTGTCTGGGTATAATTTTAAAATGTTCCTGCCATTAAAAAAGCATAAAGAAATTAACTTTGGTTTTAAAATAGTACAGTGATTTTATTTTTTATTTTTTAAAAAATATATCTTTATTGATTTCAGACAGAGGAAAGGAGAGAGGGAGAGAGAGGCAGAAACATCAATGATGAGAGAGTCATTGATCGAGCTCGCAACCCGGGCATGTGCCCTGACCAGGAATCGAACCCCTATCGCCTGGATCCCAGGTCAACTGCTGAGCCACGCCAGGCCGGGCAGTACAGTTATTTTAATCCTTTCATTTTTTGTGAAAGCACATTTGTTCTCCTTAATAGCGCTTTGGTGCTTTCTTACACTCTTATATGAGGGATTTTGCACTTGTACATTGAAAAATGTTTAATATGCAAGTAGAAAAATACCTTTAAAAATAGACCAATGAATGTGAATCTTCATAAGCAGGCAACTTCATGTACTTAACGTAATGTAAATTATTTAGGGTTTCTAGGTTGATTCAAGTCAACATGCCCAGAAAATCAACCAATCAAAACAAAGACAAGTTCTTATATTATCTTATATCGACTCTACAAATAAATTGGCCACTCAATTAAAAATACAAAACCTCTGTATGCTCAGATATTCTCTCAAACTGTTCACTTTTGAGCTATGTTTAGTGTTAAAACTAATCGGCATTAAGACATTCACTTTTATGACCACTCCCCAAACTCTTTTTTTTAACTCATTATTTTCTTCTTGTTGAAAGCATTATTACCCATGTTCCCCTTTTTTCCCCACTTACCCCCTCCACCCCTCCCACCCCCAAACTCTTGATATAGTACATAGGGATCCCTTTCTTTATCAAACTCATGTCCTGAAGGTAGTATCCCTAACTATTAAGTATAATCAAGAATGTGGATGCACCTTTGGGCATGGTCTGGTCTGCTGTCTCCACCTTATTTTAAGGTAGCACTGACTGCCAGGAGGAAATGCTCAAACAAGCTGAACTGGATCCAGGATCTGTCCTGAAGAGGTAGAAAACCCCTGGAGCTAAAATGTTCCTCTGCTCCTGTTCTGATGAAGACCCATCAGAATTACAAATATGGAAAGGGCAAAGGGCAAATTCCAGGAGGCTCCTATTCTTAGCTTTGCCCCTTTCCCCTTTATATCAGCCTTCTACCCCCAATGGAAACAACTGGCATCTTAACACTGTGTCACTAAGAATGAAGTTGTCGTCTCTAGAAAGAAGATGAAATGACAAGTAGATAGCATGCAAGTCGCTCTTTGCATCCATTGTATCTTTTAATAACAACAACAGAAACAATATTTTGAGGAATGTTAGTATCTCCAGCATCAAAGGAGGAGGTTGAAGCCCATGGAGGTGATTTATGTCATCCAAGGTCTCACAGGGATATTGTGGGGAGGCTGGGATTTCAGCTCAAATCTTGTGATTCCAAATTTACTGTTTTCCCCCCTGTGCTGTGATAATGTATCTCTAATGAATTCATTTACACTGAGAAATAAAAAGATAGGTAAAGATTTCAGTAGTGATTACAAAATTAACTGGGGAACTTTACAAAAATAATAAAAATTCTTCAACTCCAGCTTTAGATGTTTAAGAAAGTCTAGGGCTTTGTGAGGTGTCTGGGTCAGTTTATTTCAATTGTTATTTTAAATTTTTTCTAAGTAATGCTGTAATTCAGCTGCACTTGAAAACATCTTTAAAGTATTGAGATACCTTGAAAGTACACGCAAGAATATTTATATTTTTCAAAGATGAAAAGAATTTTTTTAATATGTTTTGA
This sequence comes from Miniopterus schreibersii, assembly GCF_964146895.1. Lineage (NCBI taxonomy): Eukaryota > Metazoa > Chordata > Mammalia > Chiroptera > Miniopteridae > Miniopterus > Miniopterus schreibersii. Next base: position 60,972,128 of record NC_138108.1, read on the forward strand.
TTTCAGAGAGAGGAAGGGAGAGGGAGAGAGAGATAGAAACATCAATGATGAAGGTCATCGATCGGCTGCCTTCTGTATGCCCCCTACTGGGGATCTCCCCAAAACCTGGGATGTGACCTGACCGGGAATCCAACAGTGATCTCCAGGCCATGAGTCAAAGCTCAACCATTGAGCCACGGTGGCAGAGCAAAAGAAATTTTTAAGCAAAGCACTTCTTTTCAGAATTTTCACAATATGCAGATATCGTGAGGAGGTATTTTGAGGAGGGGGAACTTCCTGGCACTTCTGAAATTATAAAGGGAGGTACTTACCCTGCTTCCTAAATAATGCATTTTTGTTTCATTGCATGCCCAGACCCTGATTAAATCTTAAATTTGAAAAAAATAAGTCAGTAGGCTGCTTATCATTCCTGGGAGAACACAGCTTACAAGAAAAACAAAGCTGTTTCAAATGTTAGCTCCATCTCCTCTGTTAGCTGCATGAACTTGGGGAGATATTTAGCCTCTCTGGGTCTTAGTTTTAGCTCCTAACTGCAGATATGCACATGTATCTCATAAAGTTGTCCCTAGAATAAAGCAAGCTGTTGCGCAGTGCTTGGCGTAGTAGGTGGACACAAAATGTAACTAGCATTCATTTTAAAGGTTGTCCTATTTGAGCATTTGAGCAGCAACCTTTCAAACCAAAGCGCCTTCCCTTTGTCAGTGTTTCCCATCTTGGGTTATAGCATTCTTCAAAGATGCAGTGAAAAGAAGGCTCTTTGAACATGTTTGGCAAATACAGAAGAACTCTTTGTCATTTATAGATTAATAATAAACATTAAAAAAAAACCTGGATAAGTTTTTCATGAAAAACAGGACTAATTTTATTTAACCCATAATTTCTGTAAACATGTATCTATGGAGCCCTTATCCTCTAAGGGCACCTATTAATATTCTAGTAATAATATCCCTTTGAGAAGAGATACTCTTTTGATTACTAATGTCCTAACAACACATACAATTTTGCTTTTAGGCAAATTGAGACAGGGTAAAATGAACTTCAGGGTGTGGAATTTAATTACCTGTAGGTAGTATTTATACCCACATTGTGCTGGAGTGGAAGAATCAGCTCTTTATATAATACAGATCACATGTACAACTAAGATACAGACACCTCTTTCCTGAGGGCATGTCGGTTGAATGTGTATGTGTGTGTGTGTGTGTGTGTGTGTCTTTGTGTAAGTATGTGTTTATATGTGTGTGTGAGCTTGTGTGTGTGTATATGTGTAATAGGAATGTCTTTACGTGACTACTATATTAAGCTGTGAATGATACATGAAATGTAATTTCCTGTTCAACATAAAAGGTATTATAATCACTGCTATGCTGTTTTAATGCTTATCACACACGACAAATGTAGATTTACTAAGTCTTAGAAAGCCTACTAATTTAAACATCAGATCTGAGTGCAAATTTAAAATGACAGATGGTTACTCTACATAATGCGGTCATCACTTCATTAATTATTGTTGAATAACTATATTGTACTCCTAATACTAATGTAATCATATACATTAATGATATTTTAATAAAAAATAAAATAAATAAAGTCTTTTTAATTTTACTTTCCCACATTCTCTTGCTCCTCAGAGTTTACCTCCACCAACTGGCATTTTTTCAGCTAAAACCGAAGAACTAAAAATTATGTTGCGCACAAAGCAATATTTAGGTTCTTTCAACATTTGAGGCAAAACAACAAGAGGCTTGATTTCCTCCAAGACCAACTTAGGGTCACTGCTTGTTTATTTTTCTTTACATGGGCACTCCAGCCTTCCTTAACATCCAATTTGCTTTCAATCAGTAGGTATTTAAACTACAGGAGGAGTCTGGCCAAAATAAGCCATCCTTCTGCCAGGTCCAAAGTCTCCTTTTCTCCTACTCTCTCCGGGTTTCCTCTTATAACTTTACCCTTCACTTAGTTCCATGGAACTTGCCTGGGCCCTCTGAGGGACATTTAACTTTTGGGAGCTATAACTCTTTCTGAACCAAGTGGCAGAATCACTGTTCTTAAAGAAGGCGATTGTTGGCAGGAAAGCAAAAAAAAAAAAAATGAACAGAAGAAGAACAAGCCTTTTTTTACTTGTCCTTGTTCGTAATGGCTTTTACTGATTTGGAAAACCTGAGTTATTAGGAAAGGGACAGTCTCTTGCTTATTTCCATTTCTAGAAAAATTAATTAATTAATTAATAATAAATAAGTGTGTGTGTGTGCGTCCTTTTGTTTTTCAATCCTCACCCAAGGATATTTTATCCATTGCTTTTCAGAGAGAGTGGAAGGGAGAGAGAGAGAAACTCCAATGTGAGAGAGACACATTGATTGGTTGCCTCCTGCACAAGCCCCGACCCAGCCTGGGGATCAAAGCTGCAACCCAGGTACCTGCCCTTGGTCGGAATCAAACCCGAGACCCTTCAGTCCGAGAGCTGATGCTCTAACCACTGTGCGACCTGCGAGGGCTGTGTGCACTTTTTAAAGTATGAATGCATGTAATAGAGAGAAGGTCAAGTTCAGAGGGGACTTGGCAGTCACCGTCTCCAGCTGTGGAAAGTGCACCCACCATCAGGAGGCACTGTTCTCTGCTCTCGCCTTTCATTCTGCTCCCTGAGCAACATGCCCAGATTTACCCACACTCCAATTCATCTCCAAAACTCAAGTCTATTTGCTGAACACAAACTTTAATAAAAAGTGCTGGTACACATGCAGTCTATTAAATAGCACTGAAGACACGTTAACTCACTTGCTTTTACACAAGTAACTGAAGATATCTGGGTTTTCCTTACTGGTGTCTCCGCTCTAACATCCCTTTTTTTCACAGGGAACCCAGCTCACCCATGGCAATCATGAACTAGAGCATCTAGGAGTGAGAAACCTTCCCTAAAGACACATCCAAAAATGATTTTTTCTCATATCAAGAGCCCTTTAAAATTCTTTTTTTAAAATAACACTTTGAAAAAAATAACATCTGTTTAAATCCTTTTATCTTGATTTAAACACATTTTCAGTTATCACATTTTTTTTAATTTTTTCCCCTTTTCTCAAAAATTTCTTTTTATACCTGTTACCATGGACACAATGTTGTTTGCCTCTGAGTCTGATTAAAATGGTTACTCGCTCAGCCAGGGAATGAGAGAGTAACCACGTGTTTGGGGGAGTGGTTTCACAACCTGAGGAAAGTGCTGTCTAGACCCTCTTCATAGAAATTCTCTACTATCTAAGTCATTTTTTCATGTCACAAAAAGTTTGTTGACCAGTAAATCTCTAAAGAGACCCAACTTATACTGTTTAAAAGCTATAGATCAAATTTTAATCTTAGACACCTCTGCACCTCTGGTCTTTTGGTAGGTTTCCATGGGTTATAAAGCAAGGATCTGGTATCTGCACATATGAGTGTGTGCCAGAGAAGATAAAACCTCTTCTTGCCAACTTATTGAATATGTAACATTTGGTTGAAAGTAGAATTAAATATATATATATGTATATATGAAAAAATATCCTAACTTTCAATCCATCTTCCAATAAAACCACCCTCCATCTGTTTTTAAATAGTTGATTCTTTCATTTTGAACCATATGTCTTTGTTGTTGTTGTTTTAAAGAGAAAAATTAAATACTTCTAAACGGTCAAAACCTTTGTTTAAATTTGACTGCAATGATGGGTTTGTTTAACACATCATCCAGTAAGCATTTTAAAACTAAATAAGTCAGAAAAAATTTATTTTTCTACTTCCATAACAGTGCTTCTAAGAGTACATCACTGACAATATTGACTACAGGCATACTTAAAATAGCTGGTAATAATGCAGAAAATCGCCATGGCTTTCCAGCAAGGATATAAATTTAGCATTTAAAATGCTCAGGGTTGGTTAGAGTGTCATCCCAATATGCCAAGGTTGTGGGTTCAATCAGGGCACATACAAGAATCAACCAACAAATGCATAAATAAGTGCAACAACAAAAGTTAATGTCTCTTTCTAAAGTCAGCCAATAAATAAAAATTTTTAAAAATAAAATGTTCAGGGCTGGAGAGACTTTACTATTTTTATTTATTTTCCACAGCCCACTCATTTTGTAACTCCTATAACATACCATCTTAGTGTAGTTCAAACATATTATAGAAAGTGGAAAAGAAAATTATATAATATGAGCTCCCGTTTTTGAAATCTATCATGATAAGATGCTTTGATTATTCTATATTGTTTGGTTATTAAATATAGTGCACAGAAATATAAGATTCTATTCAACAGCTATGCAGTAACAAGTAGTGGCAAATCAGTGTAGGGCTAGTGAGAAGTTGTTCAGATGGTCTGACAAAAAGTCAGAATTCAAGAGTAATCTCTGGTGCTAATAAACTCTAAGGCACTTTGCTGAGCTATTAGATACCCTCTCTAAAACAAAAAAGTGGGTCCATATTCTCTAAGTTTTCTTTCATCTCCAACATTTTGTGATAGTTTGATTTTCCACCAACACCTAAACCCTATCTCTCAAATTGCTTATGACTTAGACTGGAAATTAAGGATCACATTTCACCTGAACCATAATCTTACTCATAGTTTTGGGGAATTAGATAGTGAGAATCCAGAAGGGAGTTTTCTGGTTGACAAAGCAGAATCTTCATGAATTTTAAGAACTATAAGATTTCACAAAACTTGTTTGATTGTGGTAGGTGGTTTGTGGTTTTAACCCCAAATCTCTGAATGTCCAGTTCCTTTGTCACTAATGTAACTTAGACAGCAAATGTTAAAATTTTTTGGAACAGGGACATGACCTTGAAAAACACACACACAAATAAATACTTAAAAAGCACTTGATAGTCTATGATTGTCAGATATGTTCTATAAAATCTTAGTTGGTAAATAATTTGGTTAACTTTATTCAAAAGAACTCACTCATATTTTCCACCAAAACTAGTGGTTTTTCATTAAAACAGAGTACTTAGTTTTCTTTATTTCTTTTTTCTTAGTTTTCAATTACATTTTTTTACATTCAATATAATTTTGTATTAGTTTCAGGCGTATAGCACAGTGGTTAGACAATCATGTACTTTACAAAGTGTGACCCTCAATATTTCCAGTATCCACCTGGCACCATATATCATTACAACAATATGATTGACTATATTCCCTATGCTATACTTTACATCCTGTGGCTATTTTGTAACTACTCATCTGTATATCTCAATCCTTCACTTTTTTCACCCATGCTCCTGACACACCTCTCTTCTGGAAACCATCAGTCTAAAATAGAGTGCTTATGCTTTAGACAGATTTTAATGCTGCTGAAAACAAACAAAAAACTTACTAGTTTATTATGTTTTCCTAAAGAACTCAAAACCATAGTTTTTACATTGAACCTATGGGAAAAAAAGAGAGACCCCCCCTCCAAAAAAAAAGGAAGGAAGAAGTAATCCTTAGGTGGTTTCTCCTCTGACCATTCTGTGAACAATTTCATCAAACAATATACCAATGCCTGAATGAATGATTCCTGGTCTCTCCCACCACATAGTTTGAAACCCACAGAGGCAGGAAAGGTTTTTGTAAGGATGCCAAATGATGCTGGTTTGCTTGATCAAGAAACCTAAAAAGGCAACTATTTCCAGAAAATCAAGTTTGACCTTAATTCTAGCACTGTGAGAATCAATTTTAAAATATGAACAAAAATTCAATTCACTTTTATCTGAATCTTTCATGGTTGAGAAGGACATGAGAATAAAGAACAGTAACACTTGGCCTATATTGTCTTGCTTGCATTAAATATACACAACATTCTTATTTAATTGTTTGGAATGTTAAAATTGAGATAAATTCAAATTTTTGAAAATTAAAATAATTCTAGCAAAGGACCACACCAAATCTAAAAGGTGCTAAAATTCACATATGGATACTCTCAGTCTAAATAGTATTCATCCATTAAAGAAATATTTGGTAAGCTCTCTCTGTGCGCTGGGCACTCTTCTTGGTTGTTTGGACACAGTGAGGAACAAAATCAATGAGGATTATTCACTTTTCGAGTCTGTATTCTTCTGAGAGACTCAGATGTTAAATAAGTAATTGCAAAAATGATAATATTTGTAAAAAAAACAAAACAAAAGAACAACGACTTAAAAATAAGTTGGGCAAAGGTCTATTTCTTTAGATTAGCATTTTGAGGGGATGGTATTTAAGCAGATAATGGAATGTCAACGGGAAACAAAGCAAGTAAAAATGTAAGTGGGGGAAATCCCAGAAAAGGACCTTAGAGGTCATGGTCAAACATTTGGATTTCTCTAGGTAAGGTGGCAATCTGCTGGGGGTTTTGGGCAGAGGAGTGACATACCTGATCAGAGTGACACACATGATCAGGAATAATTTCTGTTCCTCACTCAGATCTCAGGCCCAAATGTCACTTTCTTTAGGTAGCCTTCCTTAGTCAACTAGGATGCTCTGTTAGATTTTTAAATTAGAAACTATCTGCTCTTGCTCGTCTTGTATCTCCCTAATCCTAGCACAACTCTCCCAAAAAGAATCTGAGTTATGCATGAATACATGAGCTACAAATTAATAAATGAATGAAAGTTTAAATAAAACAAGTGGAGATTTTAGAATTCTAGAAATTAAATATATTGAACACTTCATAGACATTTAACAAGACAAAGGAATGTAGGTAAATCAATCCCTTTTCCCTAATCCACCTGAGTTGTCAGGAGGAAAGATAATCTCAGAGTGAAAACCAAATCAGCCCTCGTCTGGAACCAAGGATACAAATATAGATGGCATTGATATTCTGATGTTTTAGTTTTCATTCTTTGTTTGATGATCAGCTCTATCAGGCAGCTGTTTTCATAAAATGTACATTTAACTACAAACTCAGTGTGTCTATATTTGCCTGTAGTAGTTCTACTCTTTGCTTCCATTATAGATCTTCTGATATTTGGTGATAGTAAATCTAGGGAAAATGAAACAACATATTACACTTGCCTTTGTTTTTTCTTCTTCATAATTTCATAAAAATTGGTGAGTCTGGGAGCAGGTCCACTTATTTAGTGGATAAATAATTTGTTATCAGTTCCTCTCTTATAAGTAAAAGAAAAAAATAAAAGACTTTAGTCAGACTAAGATACTGAAGCAAATGGCCCTAGAGCAATAGAAAATATTGTAAGAAGCAGAATGAAAGACTGAAACATAAATGGGAAAATAGAGAATGGCTTGAGACGAGACAGATATTAGAGCAGGCAAAGTATTACAGATAACTTAAAAGATTTGATATGTATTCTAGGAACAACGGAATACTGCAAAGGAAGGAAATGAGAGAGGTAATGACATTGTCAAGTTTTATTTTGAAAATGAAACTGTATTCCATATGAGAATGGTGCAGGTACAACAGTAAGTGGTCATCCAGTGGCCTAGGTAAGAGATGGTGGTAACTTGGGCTATAGAAGAGGCAGTGATGAAATATTTAGGAGCTAAAAATTATTGACCTTAGTAATATGTTGGGTAGAAATAAAGGTAGTGATAAAAATGACTGCTAGATTTCTTCTGAATCAAATTGGATGGTGATGCCACTCACTATTATAAGGACACTGGGAGAAAAGCAAGTTTGTTGAGGAGAGTTATGATTTGGTGTTTGACATGATAAAATTGAGTTTCTTCTGGAACTCAATTGGGAAATTCAAATAGACAATTAAATATAAGTGTCTAGAATTAAGAAGAAAGTTCCAGAAATACACATTTGAAAGATATTAGCTTACGGATAATAGTTGAAATATGTTGTACGAAATGTATTGTCCAGAAAGGAAGAATATAGTGAGAAGAGGGTCCAATACTGAGCCTTGAGAGACCCCAGAAAGAATGAGATAAGCCTATAAAAGAAACCAAGGAAAGTATGGTATCATAAACTTAAGGGGAATGATCCAGTTATAGTATAGTTTGTAAATTTTAATCATTTATTCAATAAATATAATATGATATTAGTATAGGTGCTGGAAATTCAAAGAAAAGTGAAATACAATCTGTGACTACACTGCTTTATTAAAAATATAAGCAGTTCTCTTAAGAGAATCTAGTTTGAAAACAAAAAAGTTGACATCAACTTAATCAAATCCAAATACTCATTACATGTACTGTTCTCAGATATGCTTTATTTCACAAGATTTCTCTATTTGTATGAGAATACATTATTTTATCAGTAAAAGAAGACTTACATAGATTAAGAAAACATTATATTACTTTGACCTTTTTGATATTCTATATTTTGATTGGCTGGATTGGAATATCTCATCACGTCTGTCCAAGTAAGGGCAAGACTGTAAACACTATGAACTTGACTAGTCAGCCAATCAAATTATAAAGTGTTGTAAAGGTCAAAGCAATACAATATGCTACTATAATTTACATAACATGTGCAGAATTACAAGTCTAGTATATTTCATCCTTCAGACAAGGATTGAACAAGAGCACACAAAGGCATGACATGAATGCATTCTCCTGACAGCAGAACCAGAAAAACTTTCTTGAGATTTCCAAGATCACTACTGAAGTTTAAAAATAAAAAAAAAGATATTCAATAATTGAAGTGAGTTCAAGGCAAAAGATAGCTAATAGGAAGTTCATAGAGAAGTTCCAAGTAAGTGGTAGAGAAGTAAGAGATAAATGGTCTGAAAGCCAAGAGACATAGATTCTATGTTCTGTTCTGCTACTAACTAGCTACAAGTCTTTGAAAAGTTATTGAATTCCTTGGCACTTATTTTTTTATCCTTTTAGGAAAGAGATATATTTATAATTATAATTTCAATAACACTAAGTGACAGGATTTTTTTAAGTATACAGCAGTGAATAAATATAAAGGTATCCCTACCTTCAAAATACTTGCAATCTTGTGGAACATAAGACAAGCAATTACTTAGGTTATTTTAGGTAGGGATATAAGGAGTATCTCAGCATAGACCTACCCACAGCTTGTCATTGTTCTTTTTTGCCTCTACCCTTGTGGAAAGATCTACATTTATATTTAAGATATAGAGTATTGATACAATTCCAATAAATCTTATGGTTGTGGGCTCTTAAACTCTTAGTTAGAAAATTGTTTAAGATTCAACAGGAAGGTTCTACATATTGATGTTACCAATGAGATGATTCACATGAAGAGCCTCTAAAATCAGCCCATAAAACCTGCTTAACATTATAGAAAACATATAGCTGCTACTATTCCATTCCTTTTTCATTAAGATTTCCTATGCAGAATGTGATCTGTTGTGACGTTCTCCCCCGTTTTTCCCCCCAAAATATTACAGATGTCCCTTTTTCTCCCCAATGACCCATTCCACCCCATCCCACCCCCCTCCCCAACCCCTCTCCATGTCCTTGGGTTGTGCATATATGCATATAAGTTCTTTGGTTAATCTCTCTCCTTCCACCCACCTGCCCTCCTCCATCCCTCTGAGATTCGTCAGTCTGATCCATACTTCTATGTCATTGAATCATTTCTGTTCATCAGTTTATTAAATTCTTTAGAGTCCACATATAAGTGAGATCATGTGATGTGTATCTTTCTCTGCCTGGATTATTTTGCTTAACATAATATTCTCCAGGTCCTTCCATACTGTCCCAAATGGTACAAGATCCTTCTTCTTTACAGCTGCATAGACTGGTGCAGCCACTAGGGAAAACAGTATAGAGGTTCCACCCAAAATTAAAAATGGAGCTTCCCTTTGACCCAGTGATCCCACTTCTAGGAATATATATTAAGAATCTGGAAACACTAATCAGAAAGAATATATGCACCCCTATGTTCATAGATGTTTCCCTTTTTAAATACTACTATTGATGTTGAAATAAATATTCATTAAAATGTTGAGATGGTCGGGAATAACAGTGGCCCCAATTTGATTTTTTAAAACTTTCACTTTCTAAGTAAATCATAAAAATGTTATAAGGACTAAAAACAAAAATAATTTGTAGCATAGTAAGTTATGGGAATGTTAAGTGAATGTTCAGAGGAATAACACATTTTATTTGACAAGTAACTTTGTGAACTCATAATTACACAAGCCAAATCAAGAGCAAAAGTAGTGAGCAATAAATGAGGGAATCTAATTAGCTATTTTTAATCACTCAAAATTATTTTTTAAAAAACCTTTAAAATTAAACATTAGATGTTTAGCAAAAAAATTAAATCAAATTAAACAACTATTTTCAGTTGCTGAAAATGACTATGTGGTAGATAATAAATGCTTTCCACATGTGTGATACATGGAAGGGTTTGCAAGAGTATATTAAGAATCTATTTTGGTTTTTTTATCATGTATTTATTACCTTAAATATGCATGAAAGTGAATAAGTAAATATGATCCTTTTGAAGTTTGTGGTGGTTATTTAGTGCTCATCGTATATCAAATCTCCATTTATGGAATATTCCTGGTATCTTTATCTTCACAACTTCAGCAATTTCTTTCAAAAATTATTGCAATATCCAAAATTTCTAAAATATAAGAATTAAAACAAAGTTTACCTAACGTAAAACATATATGTATATACAAAAGTGCATTTTAAAAGGAGATAGAAAATAATCTCCAGGGAATAAAGTTTTAAGTATTGCACTGGATGAAGGATTTTTTTGTGATTTTTAGGAAAGTTTTTAGGAAAGGCAACCCCCCTGGACCCACATTCTTAACTCATCCAGTTAATAAAGAATCAGAGTAACCAATGTAAAGTTGACTAATACATTAAATACTTTTCAAGACATAAAGGGCCTTTGATATAATTCAATAGAGCAATTATCTTATTTTACAGATGAATACAATAAAATGGGGAGAGGCTAATCTTATTAGTTGCAAAGCTCAAAATGTTCCAAAAACTTCCCATCTCACTCATGGTAAAACCAAGGCCCTAACAGTGGCCTCCACAACAATGCTGGTCAAGGTCCAGGTAGAAATTGATGGTGCACACCAGGCTTACAGGAAGAAATCATAATAATGGGGCAATTTGTAGAGGTGTGAGTAGAGTTAAGGAATCCAAAGATGGAAGTAAAGCAACCAGGGAATAGCAATAAGAAGCCATTGTCACTTCTAGACTTGAAGGGGAACTAGGAATGAAACATCTTCCAGCTTCTAGAGGTAATGTACTCCTTGGCTTGTGGCCCCCTTTCTGCATCTTCAAGCAAGAAACTGTACTTCTGTGACCCTTCTCTCACTGACCACAGCCAGTAAAGTTTGTCTGCTTTTAAGGATTCAGGTAATTAGATTGGGCCCATTGGGAAAATCCAAGATTATTTTAATTTCAAGATTTATAAACCTTAATCATGTCTGCTATATTGCTTTTGTCATGTAAAGCAACCTATTGAGAGTTTCTGGGGATTAGGTCTTGAACCTCTTTGCAGGGCCACGGTGATGCCTACCATAAATTTAGAGAACGTATTTCATTGCATTTGTCACAATTTGTGTTAAAATTCTCTCCAAACATTTCTGATCTCTTTCACTTCCTTTATAGTCATACTTCTGAATTTTTTTTTATACTTGCCATCTTCAATTCGTACTCTCCTATTTACTTCTAAAACCCAAACAATTCAGACTGCCACCTCCACACTCCCCTGCAATAACTTCTTTCAATGTTACCAAGATCTTGTTGATGAAAGGGATATCTTTTAGTTCTTATACAATAGCATTGGATATTATAAATCTGCCCTGCTTAAAATGCCCTCCTCTCTTGACTTATATTTCTATTACCTTTCAACTTCATCTCCACCTCTATTAAGGATGTTGCTTCTTCTACCTGTCCTTTAAATATTTTCACTTTCCTGATTCTCTCTTAGGCTACTATATGTGATATGACATATTTCCCAAGTTTGGTGCACAAAAAATACACATTTTAATTTTCTGCTTGAGACTCTCCTATCCAACTCAGCTGACTGTTTAATTTCATACTAGTGAGGTCTTCCTACACTTCCATTGCATACCTGAACCAGAACTACCCTGGGAATAATATCTATTGAATACTTTTGTGGCATAAATATTTTATACAAATAATCTCATGGAATATGTTTAGCAAGCTTATGAGGCAGGTACCTTTAGCATTCTCATTTTACAGCAGAAGAAACTGAGATCAAGCAGGATTAACTAACTTACTTAAGATGAAATAGTTAAGGAATGATTATGTAAAGGGGAAACAAATAATGTTCCCAAAGAGAGCAGAGATAATTTGTTGTTTGTCAAACTATATTATAAAGCAGGGATTATTTTTGTGTGTGTTTGTTTGAAGGGGAAGAGAAGAGGAGTCGAAAGATTTTAGGTAAAATCTTAACCATTCCTACCTTTGTCCTTTAACTGACATTCTGTATCTAGGAATGGGGTAGACGGAGAGTTGAACAGAGTTGCTAATTATGGCCCCTGTCTTTTTCTTTAGTTGGTAACTCAAAAACGTGGATTGGACACACATTCTGTGAAGAACACTGTGACTTTAACCTGCCTTCAAGTATGGCTTTGTTAGTAAAAGTCCCCAGCCTGAGCTCTAAATAAACATAAAATCATTTGTTTCTACTTTCCATGGAGTATGAAGGCTGAAGTCGAGAGAATACAGCCCTGAAACCTTTGGGTGACCATGTGAAGAGGAAGCACCTGCCCGCCCACCCTGGGCATTAGGCTGGCACAGCAGGTGTCTGCCTACCTTCTGGGCTCCTCAGGCCCTGCTCTCTCTTATTTGCTCTCTCTCTCTCCTCTATTTTGTTCTCATTTATCTTTCCACATTTCCACTCTCTTCTCATTCCGCTCTTTTCCCTGCCTCTGCTTGCCTCTTTCTCCCCTCCTCTCTGAGAAGGGTTTCAGTTGCTATTAGCATTCAGAATGCATCTTATTTGCTCGGATTTGGTCAGTCCATCCGGACTGTGAAGTGCCTACAGTAGTGGTCTAACTCCCTAGAAAGACTGCAGAATCATGAAAGAACCAAGAGACCCTGAAAGCTGCACTGTCAGGAACTGATGAGCCAACTTGATAACCTCACTTAAATGTAACATTTTAAAAATATGTGCTCTTCATCTGGAAAACATATCAAATTTCTACAGGGGAAATTTAATATTTTTGGTTATATTTTAGAGAATTAAACACTTCTTACATATTGTGCCTAGATAGCATGAAAACCCAAAGCAGATAAAAAGAATTAAGTACCTACATTTATTGTTAAAATGCATGTCTGTGGCTCTGCTCTTTCAAAAGAGGCATATGAAGAAATTTCCCAACTGCCCTTGTTATTTGACCCTGACAATTATAATTAAGGAAGCCATTTCCCAAAGTAGAAATCCCCCATTTTTATCATATTTTTAATCTTTCTTAGCATCTTTCTCTGTCAGGAAGCATCTTCTTTGTTACCTCCTTGTTTAATATCTGTCTTGTCCATCTTTAAAGGAAGCTCCATGAAAGCACAGAAATTGTCATAATTTTTCTTATATCTTTGGAATGTGGTACAGGACCTAGCCTATGGTAGAGACAAGCAGGCTAAGGTGACCCTTCAATATTCAATCTGAAAGCTTCGGTCAGGAAACTGAATTGATGGATATTTGTTTTCACCCTATTGAGGTCTCCATGAGTGAATAACGTGAATGGGAATGTGTGAATGTGAACAACTTATTGAAGATTTTGAGGGTTAGTCAGGAACACATTATCCATTCAATCAAAGTCAAAAGCAGAAGTACTGATTATATATTTCCTAATATACAACATTTTAAGATTTAAGAAACTTTACAAATGGCAGATGTTTCTTTCATACTACTGAAAAGCACTGGGCTTGCCATAGGAAAGAAAAGTTACTCATTTGTATATTTTCAGCAACAAAATTCATAATTTTATTTCTTCATTCTTATATATGCAAAAATAGTTCCTATTATGTGTAAGCTTCAATATTAGACTGGAAATGACACATACCTTCACCCTGCAGAGGCTGTGATACTTTGTAAACCCTACTCCAGGTATGACCGGTTTCCTCTGCTTCTAGAGGCCCAAAGAATTAATAGGGCTCTGAAGACCTTGCTTAGCCCCCATCCACTTCTTTCCCCTCATTTCACTTTTCTCAGTTTCTTAAACTGTAATTTTTCCCAATCATCATAGAACACATGCTAGTACCCTAGTCAGAATACTTTTTCTTCTAATCTCTGCTAATTAATTTTTGCTATTTCATTCATTCATTCATTCATTCATTCATTCATTCATTTATTCATTCATCAACTCACTAACACATTCAAAAATCAAATACTTAGCACCTAGAATACAAGATACCATGTGGATAACAGGAATGTCTTAATAAACCAATGCATAAAAAGTTCCCATTCTCCAATAGCCCTTGACTTACTTTAGAACTTAAAATAATTCCATAAATAGCTGCAACAAAAACCAATGTGGTAGGTATCATGCTTTTTTGCTTAAACTAAGCATGAGATTAAGTTCAGAAGAAGGGATCATTTTGCTCACAAATGGGTCCCTGCTGGGAACATAAATTGACTTTAGTAGCAAAGGTGTTTCTATAGTTGTTTATTAGATTTGAGACAATAAGAAAATAACCTTTCTAAGCCCCAATTTCCTCATAGGGTAATATCCTAACCTATAGCTTAGAAATTAAATTAAAAAAGTAGATTTAATAAATGAATTCAGCAAGATAGCAGGATATAAAATTAATACACAGGAATCAGTCTCATTTTTATACACCAATAATGAACTCTCAGAAAGAGAAACTAAAAAAAAAAAAAAAAATCCCATTTACCATTGCAACTAAAAAAATAAGATACCTAGGAATAAGCTTAACCAAAGATGTGAAAGACCTTCACTCAGAAAACTATAGGACACTGAAAAAAGAAATAGAGGAAGATATAAACAAATGAAAAAATATACCATGTTCATGGACTGGAAGAATTAACATCATTAAAATGTCCATACTACCCAAAGCAATAAATTCAATGCAATCCCATTAAAATACCAACAGCATATTTCACAAATCTAGAACAAACACTTCGAAATTTATGTGGAACCAAAAACATCTAGAATAGCCATGGTAATCTTGAGAAAGAAGAACAAAGTTGGAGGGATCACAATAGCAAATATCAAGTTATACTACAAAACCACTGTAATCAAAACAGCCTGGTACTGGCACAAGAACAGACATATAGATCAGTGGAACAGAACAGAGAACCCAGAAATTGACCCATGCCATTATGCTCAATTAATATTTAACAAAGGAGGCAAGAACATACAACGGAGTAAAGACCATCTCTTCAATAAATGGTGTTGGGAAAATTGGACAGGTACATGCCAAAAAAATGAAACTAGACCACCAACTTACACCATACACAAAAGTAAATTCAAAATAGATAAAAGACTTAAATGTAAGACATGAAACCATAAAAATCCTAAAGAAAAACACAGGCAGCAAAATTTCATATATCTTTCGTAGCAATATGTTTGCTGATACATCTCCTAGGGCAAGAGAAACTAAGGAGAAAATAAACAAATGGGACTACATCAAAATAAAAAGCTTCTACACAGAAAAGGAAACCATCAACAAAATGAAAAGGAGCCTACTGTATGGCAGAACATATTTGCCAAAGACTCATTGGATAAAGGGTTAATATCCAAAATATATAAGGAACTCATACAACTTAACAAAAGGAAGACAATCCAATTAAAAAATGGGCAAAGGACCTAAATAGACACTTCTCCAAAGAGGACATATAGATGGCTAAGAGACATATGAAAAAATGCTCAAAGTCACTAATTATCAGAGAGATGCAAATTAAAACCACAATGAAGTATCACTTCACACCTGTCAGAATGGCTAATATCAACAAATCAATGAACTACAAGTGCTGGCGAGGGTGTGGAGAAAGGGGACCCTAGTACACTGCTGGTGGGAATGCAGACTGGGGCAGCTACTATGGAAAGCAGTATGGAGTTTCCTCAAAAGATTAATAATTGACCTGCCATTTGACTCAGTAATCCCACCTCTAGGAATATATCCTAAGGAACCTGAAACACCAGTCATATAGAACTTATGCACCCCTATGTGTGTAGCAACACAATTTACAATGGCTAAGATCTGGAAACAGCCCAAGTGCCCATCAGTAGATGAGTGGATAAAAAAGCTGTGACACATTTACACCATGGAATATTATGCAGCTGTAAAAAATAAGGATCTTTTATCCTTTGGCACAGCATGAAGGAGACTAGAAAGAATTATGCTAAGTGAAATAAACTAGTCAGAGAAAGGCAAATAGCACATGACCTCACTTATATGTGGAATATAATAAACAAAATAAACTGGTGAACAAAATGGATCCAGAGACAAAGAAGCATGGAACAGACTGAGGGATCTCAGAGGGAAGGTGGGGAGGGGGGAGTGGATGGGGAGAGATTAATCAAAGAACTTAATATGTTTATAAGCATAAACCATGGACACAGACATTGGTATGGGGAAAGGCTGGGCGTGGGAGGGATGTGGGGTGGAGGGGATCAATAGGGATAAAAAGGGGACGTCTGTAATATTTTCAACAATAAAGATAAGGAAACTTTAAAAAGTAAAAAGAAAAAATAAAATAAAATAAAATAATAAAACAACAATAAAAATAAATAAATAGAAATAAATTTAAAAAGTATGAAACATAGTTGTACCCAACATAGGTTATATTTCTGTCTTCTTTTCATTATTGAAGAAACCTAGATTCCTATTATTAAGTATTTTTTCAAATTCAAAAATAAAATCACATAATATGTAGTGTAGTTTTCTTTTTTTGTTTTAAATATATCTTTACTGATTTCAGAGAGAGGAAGGGAGAGGGAGAGAGAGAGATAGAAACATCAATGATGAGAAAGTCATTGATCAGCTGCCTCCTGCCTACTGGGGATGGAGCCCGCAAGCTGGGCATGTTCCCTGACTGTGAACAGAACCATAATCTCCTGGATCCTAGGTCGATGCTCAACTGCTGAGCCATGCCAGCTGTGCTATAGTATAGTTTTTTCTAAGTAACTTGTTGCTGTATTTATAAAAATAAAACTCCATGGTCAAATAAATTTGTTTAAAAATATATTTTATCATCCTTTTTGTTATGGGCTCAATGTTTATATTTTCATCCCTGATTCATATGTTAAAGCCCTGACTCCCCAATGTGATGGTTTTGGAGGTTAGGCCCTTGGGAGATAATTAGGTGTAGATTATATCATGAGGGTGGGATTGTCCTATGGAATTAGTGCTCTTATAAGCAAGGAAAGAGAGAGACCTCTTTCTCTATGCTTGTGCACTGAGAAAAGTCCATGTAAGCAGACAGTGAGAAGACAGCTGTCTATAAGCCAGATCTTGGACTTCCAAGCATCCTGAGCTGGCAAAAATAAATGTCTGTTATTTAATCCATCCAGGGCAGTCTAGGTATTTCAACACAGCAGCCAGAGCTGACAAAGATACTCTTGGATAAAATCTTGTTTAAACTTATCAGAGGTTCATAATGAATAGTACCCTATTAAAGGCTTTGAGGTATTTTGAAATAAATTTATTTAAATTTTTGTAACCCCATTTACTAAATTTATAACAGCATGAGACTCTTTTATTAAGTAAATTGGAAATATATCATATAGAAAAAATGTACGCCAAATTAGTGTGGGAACTATTGTGTGACTTATTCCAATGTTGATTTTTATTCATATAAATAACCACTTAATTAAAGTATCAGTAGGTAATCATGAATGCAAATACTTGTCTATATTCTAAGAAGCTGAGTGTTTTGGGGGTGTGGTAGATAGGCTAATTCACCTCTAGACTTTAAGGTCATAACACAACGAAGCTGAAGTGCATTCAAAGTATAGTCTATCGTATCTCTTGTTGTCAGAAAAGGGAATACCTAAAAGTCCTTGAAAACTGATAGCTGTTCTCATTTCTCCCAGCTATTTAAAGAAAAAAAAATTCCAATTGCCCATTTGAGCCTATTATGGCAGTATCCCTTTCCGGGGCAGCCCCCGGTTGAGATGATTTTGCTAACGGTCCAGCTCAACCCCACTGCTTTTTTCTAGTGTATTCCTTTGTGTTTGGGCTGTCACAGGCACCATAACAACTGCTGAGCATCCTTCTCATAAATGTTTCATATACTCGACGACAGTATTTATCCTTTAGTTTCCTCATGTTTGGATTTTATTCAATATTTTTTTGGTTGATGTGGAGGAAAGGGAGATGGCACTTATGTTTCATACTCCACATTTCTGCCAGCTCCATCTAAAACACAAATTGATAATGTCAGCCCCTGCTTAAAATCATCTAGTGATTTTCCACTCCCTTTCAAATTAAACTGAATCTCCACAACATAGTCCGAAAGACCCCTCATCTTCCACTTCTGCCTGACATCCTGACTGATTTTTTTTTCATGAATTGAAATGTTGCTTTCAATTTTAAGTGATATTATTAGATTCATACAAAGTGCCCCTCTGTATTGCTAACGATACATTTTACCCTAAAATCTATATTGCCTGTTATTCATATAGATACGCCATGTTTCTTTTGGTTGGTTTTTGCATGGTATCTAACTATTTCGTGTTTTAACTGTTTTTAATTCAGTTATATTGGTTAATAGCATTATACAAATTTCAGGTGTACGATATCGCAGTAATATCTGTATACACTATAGAGTGCTCATAACCAAAAGTCTAGCTTCCATCTGTCACCACACATTTGAGCCCCTTTGCGCACTTTGCCCCCCTCGCCCCCTTGCCCTCTGGTAACACCCATCTGTTGTCTGTATCTATTCCTTGGTTTTTCTCAATATAACCTACTTTCGCTCCAATCCCGGCCATACCATAATAATTTGTGTATTATGTCACGTTGTTTACAACTCCATCTTTTTGTGTTATATTGTTTCCCTGCCTACAATGCCCTTTTCTGCCTTCCTCAGGTAACGACTACTCATGCTATAAGACTTGACTTTATTACAGTTAAATTAAACGTTCTGCGTGCTTCACAGACAGTCGTTCACACCTTCTGTGCTACCCGTGTTTGCGCTTATTTCTTTTGTTGATCTTATAACCTTGAAGCACACTCATGTACACTAGTCCCGTCTTATCCTAAGATTTGCTTTCCACAGCTTCAGTTACCTGAGGTCAACTGAGATCTGAAAATATTAAATGGGAGATTCCAGAAATAAACAACTCATACGTTTTAAATTACATGTCACTCCGTATGGTGAAACCTCGTATCATCCGGCCCCCTGCCATCTGGGATGTGAATCATCCCTTTGTCCAGTGTAACCACACTGTATAGGCTTCCAACCTATTAGTCACTTAGTAGTCTTCTCAGTTATCAAATCAACCTCTGAGGTATGGCAGTGCTCGTGTTCAAGTAACTCTTATTTTACTTAGCAGTGGCCCCAAATCCATTTACGTAACTTTTATTAAGTACAGGCACACCCCAAAGATATTGCAGGTTCAGTTCCAGACCACTGCAATAAAATGAAGGGTGCAATAAAGCAAGTCACACAAATTTTTTGGTTTCCCAGTGCATATAAAACTTACGTTTACTTTATACAGCAGTGTATTAATTAAGTGTGTCTATAAAGCATTATGTCTATAAAGCAATCTACATAACTTAATTTAAAAATACTTTATTGCTAAAAAATGCTAACCATCGTCTGAGCCCATGTAAAAAGAGGTACCTGCTGCACGAGAGCAACTGTGAGGCTTCTGCGTGGGAGCAACTGACCCTGAGGATGCTGCACAACAGCGACTTGATTGACACTGGGTTGCCACATCCCCTCAACTTATATAAAAAACACAGTATCGGTGAAAGAGTAAAGCAAAGCACAATAAAATGAGGTATGCTTGTACATCATTCTAATTGTTCTGTTATTAGTTGTTGTTAATCTCTTACTGTGCCTAATTTATAAATTCAACTTTATCATGTAGAAGAAAGCATAGTAGAGAGTCACGCATTGCCCAACAATGGGGAGGCATTCTGAGAAACGCATCCATTGGTGATTTTATGGTGTTGCAAACATCGGAGAGTACACTTGCACAAACTTAGACGGTACTTTTATGTGACTGGCAGCACAGTAAGTTTGTTTTCACCAGCATCACCACAAACCTGGGTAACGTGTTGCAACATTACAAGGCCTCAGTGTCACTAGGCAATAGGAAATTTCCAGCTCCACTGAAATCTCATGGCACCACTGTTTCACACGCAGCCTGTCTTCCCCGAAACTTTATGCGGCTCATGACGGTATCTAGGGTTCCGTGCTATCCGAAGTTTCAGGCATCTACTGGGTGACTTTGAATGTATTCCTCGTGATAAAAGGGGATTACTGCATTCATTGGCATTTTCCCTTTACTACTGTGACGGCATTGAAAATAGGGTATGCTTAAGCCATAAATTCAATTAATGACCACTGATAAAGGTAAAAGGATTATTATTTTTTTTTCAGGAAAAAGAATTCCAGGATTAGGTAGTCTAGAGAGTACTGCAGGGATCCATTTTTATCACTTATTAATAAAATGGCACTGGCAGTGTCATATGCCTAAAGACACAGCAATCAAGAATTTTAGTAATATTAATTTCTAGGGTTCTAAGCCATCTTATGTATTTTTATTTGGGGTTTGATGTTACTTCTTTTTATTAAAATGAAAAAGGAGAGTATAGATATACTTTAAAATACATCCATTTAGTTAAGGCCAATATTTGGGTGGGCCAAAGAACAGAGGTGAAGTTTATTTTACTCTGTTCCCCATCTCAATTTCCTTCTAGCAACTCTCAGAAACACTTCTATTAAAAAATATGTTTTCATAAAAGGTTTATTGAGCATCTACTATGGAACAGATACTACAAGTGCTTGGAATACATTAGAATATTTATGAATGAGGAATATAAAACATAAGTATTTTAGGTAAGCTTCATGTAAAAAAACTATTGTCTTGGTTATTTTAACCTTCCATATTACTTAACCCAGTGATCAAGTCTCTGTTCTCATCTTATTTGAACTGTCAGAATTATTTTGCTACATGGTTGACCACTACTTGCATTTTAAAACATCCCCTACACAAGGCTTCCAAGACATTACTTTTCCTTGAAGCCATCCTGCCTCAGTGTTCACAACTTCCCTTTGCTAGATCTTTCTCATCTCCCCAAACCCTCCAAAAATAAATATTAAAGGCCTCTAATAAGAAAGCCTAAGAGTTTATTTTTGCTTCATCTACTCACTTTTTTTCAGGTGATTTCATCTAATTGTATGGCTTTAAGTACTGTCTATATACTAACAATCCCACAAGTTATATTACCCTGAACCCCGGTCTTACATACCCAGCTCTCTACCTAACATGTCTCTTTGGGTGTTGATGAGACATTTCATAGCTAACATTTACAAAGTCAGACTCCTGACCCTTGTTCACCTATCCCAAACCTGATTTTTCCAAAGTGGTTCTCATTTCAGTAAATGGCAATTCATTTTTTTCAGTTGCTCAAACCTAAATATACATACACATCCTTAATCTTTTCTTTCTCTCACACTAACTCCCATCTGTAAGCAAATCCTGTTGCTTTAACTTAAACTCAACCATTTCTTATTAAGTCTATAGCTAATCCCCTGGCATAAGCCATTAATATTATTTGCCTACATATTTATAAAGGTTTTTAATTGGTCTCCCTGATGCACATATTGCCCACTATAGACTTGACTCAACGTGGCCATCAGAGTAAACCTGATGAAAACGAATCAGACTATGTTACTAAGTGTTTGAAAACACTTTTCTCCCTCCTAGGAAAAGACAAAGCCCTTATAACATCCTATATGTTTTTATCATGTTATATTTCTGATGTCACCTGCTATGATGACTCTTACCCTGCCCCTGGGACACTGACCTCATTCTTGTCTCCTGGTCCTTGGGAGCTCAAAAGTCCTCACTTCAAGGCCTTTTATATTTTTTTTTGTTCTTTCCCCCAAAATATCTAAATATTGACCTGGTTCCCTTCTTCACTTTCTACAATGTCTGCCTAAATGTCACATTCTCAGTGAGGCCCTCCCAGACATAATAAAATGACCAATGACTGCTCCATCCTGAACCTGGCACTCCCTATGCTTTTTCTGGTTTATTTCACTCCATTTCATCTGTTAAAACCCAACCAACCAATCAAACATACAAATTTATGATTGTTGTTCTTTGTGTAAACATTTTACATGTAAATTTCATGATGGCATTAACTGTGTCTGTTGTGTTCATAGCTATATTCCCAGCAGCTAAAATAGTGCTTGGCATTCACTAGAATCTCAGTATACATTTTTTATTTAATGAGAATACATGAATAAACCAAAGAAAATATGTAAATAATATTATAATATTACCTTAGCAAAAACAACTGAACACTCTTCTAAGTTATGAGCATTTGATGTTCGTCCATAAATGATCAAAAGATATCAAAAAGTCTTTCAATTCAAATATTTCTTAAAGCTTACAGTCTACCTTTCTCTTTTATTTGTTGACTAGGACTCAGGTTCACCACATACAACAATAGAATCTGAAAAAATAAGGAATCTATACCTATTAATAATCAAAAAACAATGAGAGAAACGTGCTGATTAAATATGTCTTTCCTCCTTATAGTGTCTATCACAGCTTAAATACTACATTAGTTTCTATGGTCTCATAGGTTATAATTTTCTTTTTATCAGAATAAAAATGTTTTAAATTGCTGATCATTTGGAACAGCTTACAAAATTCACATAGAAGTAATCCTCAGATACCAGACAACAATTGCTATTGAAAACTCACATAGAAGTAACCCTCAGATACCAGACAATTGCTATTGAAAACTCATATAGAAGTAACCCTCAGATACCAGACAATTACTCATAACAACAAATTAAACTATTACCTGTGTTCTTTCCATTCTTATTTTAGTTTGAAGATGGTAAAAATGAAAAACAACCAAAACTCATAAAAAGCAGTGTTTTCGAAACTGCCAATTTGCATATTTTGGTAAGGAGGTATTTTTTAAACACTGGGGGAACAAAATTGCACTGAAAAAACTGAGGTGAAAGCATTTATGTTTCCAGTCATTCTATTTAAAATATAATGACCGTGGACAAACACCGGTGGTTCCATCTGTCACACAGAAAACTTAAAGAGACAGAAGAACTGTGTGTGATGAACTTCAAAGTGAAAATTTTTGTTTTTCTTCTCTTCAAATGTGGTTTTCTTACTCAGAATTCAACCTACAAAGAATTGTGAAAATATGGTTCCAATCCTTTTATTTGGCTCATTTTTGTAAATTGTAAGCATTTTTATGAATTGCTTTGCTTTTGTTTTACTTTTAAGTACCCTTTAGGTTTTTCTCATTCCATTTATTAGTTAGCTGTGTAACACTGACAGCTAGTAGAACAAATGTGACAAGAGAACGACAATTGTTCAGTGCAACCCCACAGCTTCTATTTATGAATGGAGCCCAGTATGCTGTTGATGTACGATTACAACATGCCCCCAGAAGTTTTCCTCCCAATGCAGCTAGCAATCATACTAAGATAGATGATTGATAGACAGATAGATGATAGATAGATGATAGATGATGATAGATGATAGATGATAGATAGATAGATTAGATAGATGATAGATAGATAGATGATAGATAGATGATGATAGATAGATAGATAGATGATAGATGATAGATAGATAGATAGATAGATAGATAGATAGATAGATGATAGATGATGATAGATAGATAGATGATAGATAGATGATAGATAGATGATAGATAGATAGATAGATAGATAGATAGATAGATAGATAGATAGATGATAGATAGATGATAGATGATAGATGATAGATAGATAGATAGATGATAGATAGATAGATGATAGATAGATAGATGATAGATAGATAGATAGATAGATAGATAGATAGATAGATAGATAGATAGATAGATAATAGATATAGGTAGATGATAGATAGATAGATAGATGATAGATAGATAGATGATAGATAGATAGATAGATAGATAGATAGATAGATAGATGATAGATAGATAGATAGATAGATAGATAGATAGATGATAGATAGATGATAGATAGATAGATAGATAGATAGATAGATAGATAGATAGATGATAGATATAGATAGATGATAGATAGATAGATATAGATAGATGATAGATAGATAGATAGATAGATAGATAGATAGATAGATAGATGATGATAGATAGATAGATAGATAGATAGATAGATGATGATAGATAGATAGATAGATAGATAGATGATAGATAGGTGATAGATATAGATAGATGATAGATGATAGATAGATGATAGATAGATAGATATAGATAGATAGATAGATAGATAGATAGATAGATAGATGATAGATAGATAGATAGATAGATAGATAGATAGATGATAGATAGATAGATAGATAGATGATAGATAGATGATAGATGATAGATAGATGATAGATAGATAGATAGATAGATAGATAGATAGATAGATAGATAGATGATAGATAGATGATAGATGATAGATAGATGATATAGATAGATAGATAGATGATAGATATAGATGATGATAGATAGATAGATAGATAGATAGATGATAGATAGATAGATAGATGATAGATAGATAGATAGATAGATAGATAGATAGATAGATAGATAGATAGATAGATAATAGATTGATAGATAGATAGATGATAGATAGATAGGAGAACCCAACGGTTAGTTCACTCTGGATACAAAGTTTAGACATTTAAATAAGTGTTTTCTTTCCACTGCTTTTAACTCTTTCTGAAATATCTTGTGCTTACACATCTACAGGTAAAAAGAGAATGAACAACTTCAGTGTAATGTAAAATAATTGTAGGGGCCCAACATCTGTCTGAAGGTTATTTTACACAAAAATATGGAGAGCCTCATTGAAATCAGTATTCCTAGACTTGGGGCTCCAGTGGGGTACCTGGGGAAAGCTGAGAAAAGGAACAAAGACATCTACTGACATGGTGAGAGAGAAATACATCTAGACCAATAAAGCAAAAGGTTAAGACCACTGAGTATCCAAAGAGCATGATTAGCTTGCCTTTATAATTTCTTAACAGAATTATCTCAAGATGCACAAACTGGACCAGGTGGAAAGGACCTGTCCTCTTCCCAAGGTCAGAAATGACTGAAACCACTGCATCTTTGAGATACTTAGCAGAATCAAGCAACGGAAAGGGCAAACATCTATTGTGCCAAGGAATCTGGAAGAGATGAGAAAAATTTAATGTTATATATTTATAAACACCTATATTTGGGCCATAAGTAAAATGAATATATATTAGTCCAAATTATTCATTTTGTACATGCTGTTTATCATCAAACTGATCCACAGTGTCAGGGTCCTTGATAGGTCTCCAGTTCCTTCTGAAAGGTATGCAGCCAGCTGTTCTCCTTACAACATTTTAAGGCCCTTTCTTCTGTAATGTAGATACAGTTTTACAGCCTTTCCTACAGCTATATCTTTCTCACAGACATCTCCTTTTAAAACCAAGTGCAAATTTAGTTTTTTTTAAAAAAAATGTTCTCATTGAGGGACCTAAAGTCTTGTGAAGTCTGACCTTTTCCCAGGTCATAACCAGGCCTTAGAAACAATTAAACTGTCAGCTTTCTGAGACCAAGGGCTGTATCTTCCAGTTTATAATCTGCCCACAACTTATACAATGTGCCACACACATCCTTGAAAATTGTGGTTGAGAGCTAATTGATTCCAGGATAGCCACATAAAATTAACTTCTTCTAGGACATCAAGATTATCAGGGTCTGATTTAGAACACACTGAAACCTCTGATATACTGGCACAAATGGAATAAAGCAGAATCTCTTTTCCAGTAAGATCTATACTTACAGAGCTAGAATCACTGTTTGCAAGAAGTTGGAGTTGAGGTAGGAAGATCTTTGTCTTGTTCACATCTCTTGAATTTGGATTTTTAGGCTGCCTAGAGAATTAATCTTGAACTTGATATGCTTTCAGGGAGTCAGGAAGACTTACCAAATATGCTTTCTCTTCCAGCTAGAGCTGCTTAATGAGGCAGTACTTACAACCATTAGAGGTGAGGCTTAAAATACAAAAGCAGTTGGGAGAATGTGTTGACCAAAAACCATCTTACTCTATAAGAGATACATCAGGTATTCCTAGGAAAACATTGTAATAGGGGACAGGGCAATCAGCATGTGGATTCTTCATCATGGGCCTGGCATGTTGTGCATAGTGTTTTATGCTATTTTTAAAACTCAACTGTTCTTGCAGCCTTGAACCTCCACTGCAGCCAAGCAGGGTGGTTGGAATATCCTGCCACAAGAAGAGAGAAAACATTACATTCAACTGACTCTTTTAAACTCCAATTCCCTTTTCAGGGTTGCAAATAGTTTAAGATAATACAATTCGATTCACCTCCAAAAGCACGTATTGACTGTCTCTTGCTGTTGTTTTGAGGGTATAGCAAAACCAACGACAGCCCCAGTCTTTAAAGAATCTTAAGTCTCTGAGTGGAAATAAGAATTATAAAAAAGAGCAATCTGAATTACACAGTGAGCATAACCTTATGTACCTAAGTGATTTTATCTATTTACAAATGTGGAAACTGAGGCCTAGAAAGTTAAGTGATTTTCTCAGGAAGCCACATAGTGGTAAACTTAGGTCGAATACTCAGGCAGATCAGAAAGAAAAATGCATCATGATAAACAGTGAATAATTTGATTTACTGTCAAGTTTCAAAATACTCAGACAGTATATTTTCCCTTCATGATAGTGTTTTGATGTAATAGTTATTCGGTCACTAGAAAATAATTAATATTTTACAAAACATTTACACATTCTATGTTCCCTAGATATATCTGTGCTGAATAAATGAATAAATAAATAAAATTAATAAACTTGGGGAGTAAAAACATTTTTTAAAATAACATCAAATAATTGCTATTTTAAACATTGAGCTGCATAAAATGTATTTTGATGGTTAAGAGTATTAGGCAACAAGGATTTGCATTTGTATCATTGTATATAATTTGTTTTACACAGGTAATAAATTTTTGTGGCTTAAATTATAAAATGTTTCAGAATCTCTCCTATCCGTAACCTTTCTTGTTGTGTATGTTTATGCTAAAAATGGGGAAAGAGGGAATATAGTGCCTGATGGCAAATGGCAAAGTAAAATGGAGATGGCAGATTGTTTTTAGCTTTCTAAAACTGTGGATATGTCACCATGAAATGCATGTCAGACTAACTCATATTTTTTATTTTCTCTTCTTTAGCTTTGAAAATCCACCCTGTTCCTCATAAGTTTGTTTTTGGGTGAAAAGGGAAAAGCTATCTTCCTAATTTTAAAAGGAGAATAGATGGAAAATAACAGAAGGGCATTTTTCTTCAGTGACTAGACATTCAGTGAGCAAGCAGGTTGTTTTGACAGATGAGCTAAAGGTCTGTCCATCATAGACGTGGGAGGTCCTCGCTCCTCTAACTGCTGAAAGAAAAATGCTGAAAAACAGCCAATGTGTAGATTGATCAAGAGAAAACATAGGCAAACTGCTCAAGAAAATTAGATCTAGGCTAGAGACTGCTGTTGATAAAATAAATGATATGATATGTAAAGAAATGCATGCTTACGTAACTCTATAATAACATTTCATTGGAGAATACTAAGTTTCAGTCTGCTTGTTCTCATAAAAAGCATATACCTGGTTATAAACTTGGCCCAAGTGTCAAGATGATACCCAAGTCCTTAAGGTTGCTCTGATCCTTCCTCTCTTCATGCCTTTGGCTGAAACAATATCCTACATGTTTCTCCATATCTTCTTTCTGCACCCTGGTTCATCCATGTTCTACTCTCTCAATGCAAGTTATTTTCTCAAATTATAAGAGAAGGTTTATTTAGAAAATCACAGAGATGGAAGAAGTGAGTGGTAGAAGAAATGGGTTCAAAAAACAAGTTAAAGTCCTAGCCAGTTTGGCTCAGTGGTTAGAGCATCAGCCCTGGGACTGAAGGGTCCTGAGTTCCATTCCAACCAAGGACTCATGCCTCAGCTGCAGGCTTGATCCCGGCCTCGGTCAGGGGTACGGGAGGCAACCGGTCGATGTCTCTCTTACACGTTGATGTCTCTCTCTTTCTCTCCCAGACCTTTCCACTCTCCCTGAAAAGCAATGGAAAAAATATCCTTGCGTGAGAATTAAAACAAAACAAAACAAAAACAAGTTACAGAGGCAAAAGAAGGGCCCTTGGAGCTTTCTAGTGCTGATGGTAAAGGCAATGGGCCTAAGGTGAAGAAGGGGAGGGGGAGGGGGAGGGGAAAGGCCCAGGAGTGCTCTGGGGAAGGAGCATAGAAAGAGAGTCCTCAATGAACTCAATAGAACTCCTCAGCAATTTGATTTCAGGCAAATAATTAAATATCTTTTATTTGGTTTCCTCTTGGGTAAAATGAATCTAGTAAAAAACTTCTCTACCGGCTTGGAGAAGCTATCTTTTTTTCTTTTTTTTTTTCTCTCCCAGATTTACTGAGGTTTATTTGACAAATTGTAAGATATTTCAAGTGCACAATGTGACGATTTGATATACATATACATTGTGAAAGGCTTCCCCCCATGGAGTTAAGTAGCAAATCAACACCTCACATATTTATCTTTCTTGTGTTTATGTTCTATTCTCTTAGCAAATTTCAATTATACAATACAGTGTTATCAGCTATAGTCACCATGTTATACATCACATCCTCAGAATTTATTGATCTTATAACAGAAAGTTTGTCTCTTTTATCAACTTATCCCTATTTCCCCCACCCCTTGGCTCCAGGGAACCACTTTTCTACTCTCTGTATCTCTGAGTTTACTTTCTTTTTGGATTCCACATATCTGATACCATGCGGTATTTATCTTTCTCTTTCTAGCTTATTTCACTATTTACCATAATGCTCTCCAGTTTCATCAATATTGTCTTATTTGTTGATCCATTCACCCTTTAATGAACACTTAGGTTGTTTCCATATCTTGGCTATTGTGAATAATGTTGCAATGAACATGGTAGTACAGATACCTCTTTGAGATAATGGATATATACCTAGAAGTGGGGTTACTAGATAATATGATAGATTTATATTTTTAAATTCTTGAGAAATCTCCATATTGTTTTCCATAGTGACTCTACCAGGTTTTTTTTGCCACTAACATCATAATTGTACAAGCGCTTCCTTTTTCATATTCTTGCCAGTATTTGTTATGTCTTGCCTTTTTTTTTTTTTTTTTAATATATCTTTATTGATTTCAGAGAGAGGAAGGGAGAGGGAAAAGATAGAAACATCAATGATGAGAGAATTGTCATTGATTGGCTGCCTCCTGCATGTCCCCGACTGGGGATCAACCCTACAACCTGGGTATGTGCCCTGACCAGGAATCGAACAGCAATCTCCTAGAGAGATGACAGGCTGGGTTGTCTTGTCTTTTTTATAATAAGCATCATAACAAGTGTGTTTCTATACACCAATAAATATTAGAAAGAGAAATTAATAAAGCAATCTCATTTACAACTGCATAAATAAAAGTAAAATACTTAGAAATAAATTTAACCAAGGAGGTAAAAGATCTTTATACTGCAAACTGCACGACATTGATGAAAGAAACTGAATAAGGCACAAATAAATGGAAAGATATTCATGTTCTTGGATTGGAAAAACAAAGTTGGAAGGATCACACTTCCTGATTTCAAACTATGTTACAAAGCTATAGTAATAAAAAACAATATGGTATTGTCACAAAAACAGGCCCATAGATCAGTAGAATGGAACAGAGAACCCAGAAATAAACCTATACATACATGGTCAACTAATTTATGACAAAGAAACCAAAATTATACAATGGTGAAAAAATAGTGTTTTCAATAAATGGTGCTGGGAAAACTAGACGGCCACATGCAAAAAAATGAAACTCGACCACTATCATAAACCATACACAAAAATCGACTCAAAATGGATTAAAGACTTGAATGTTAAGAACTAAAACTGTAAAACTACTGGAAATAAACATAGACCATAAACTCCTTGACATTGGTCTTGGCAATGATGTTTTGGGTTTGCTAACAAAAACAAAAGTAAACAAGTGAGTCTATATCAGACTAGAAAGCTTCTGATAGCAAAAAAACACAAACATCAATATGAAAAGGCAAACTGTGGAATGGGAGAAAATATCTGCAAGTCACATGGTTGATAAAAGGTTAACATCTAAAACATACATGGGATTCATACAACTCAATTGCCAAAAATAATTAATAAATAAACAAACAAACAAATAAATAAATAAATGAAATGGGCAAAGGGCCCAGATGGAGATTTTTTCAAGTAAGATATCCAAATGGCCAACAGGTACTTGAAAAGATGCTCAGAGTCACTGATCATCAGGGAAATGCAAATCAAAACCACATGAGTTATGGCTTTGCATTTGTTAGCATGTCTATTATCAAAAAGATAAGAGGATATCTGAAAAGAAACAAATCTTAAATATCTTGGAGTACTGGAGATGCCTGTAAAAGAGTAAAATATTGCATTATAAAAATATTTATTATTTTAGCTGCTTATTTGGTAATTGGAGGGGATTATACTGAATCATTAAGGCAGATATTTTCAGGCTTGTTGAAACTGAGTGCTTGAGGATGCAATTAGTGGCTGGAGAAGAGGAGAGCTTACAAGTTTGCACTTGGGTTAGGTCTTACTGACCACACTCTAGCCAAATGAGTGAATTGGTAATACAATGAGTGAATTGGTAATACAATAAAAACACCCTTAACTTTTATTTCATTTATAATATACGAAAAACAGAGGTGTGCAGTGACTTTTTCAGATGCTCAGAGTTACACAATCATTTATGATAGAGCCATTATGGCTAAAGGAATACACAAGGGAGTAAAGTGACTAGATTCTTCAAAAATGTTTGAACACAGTAGTGCTGGCCAGGCCTTTTTCCTAGTGCCCTATTGGAAACCCAATTAAAATCTGCTTAATATTATATTCTAAAGGAATCAGTTGGTTCTTCTAACTGGGTGGTCTTCAAGGTGATTTCTTTGTCAAGCACAACCAGATCCAGAGCCCAAACTAATATCCTTGAACTATCTAGATTTATTCTTAGGTGGGTTTTACCTAAGTCACTTTTGTTCAAGGCTTATGTTGTATCATAGGTAATAAAACTTATAAAAGTTAAAAAAGTATGTTTTTACCCAGATAGTTTAGGCTTGATTTTCTGTAATGACTCTCACTAGCCAGTTTGGGTTATGTGCCTAATCTTGAACTAATCATTAGCATACCCTGACTGGCTGAGCCAGATTAAAATGCCTATTTCAGGAGCCAGGGCGTGAGGGCGTCCCACAACAAATATGTATATTGAGAAAGGAAGACTGATGACTGTCAGGGATCTGATTGTCCCTTGTTAACTGCAAAACTGATGACTCTCTAGCCCCAACCACCACCAGCATCCCTAAATTCAGGGCATACTTAGGTGGAATTTTCATCCTAAAGAGAAAAAAAAATTATTAGTGGGTTTCTACCTTGCTCAGAAATGTCCTTCTATATTCCCTAAGGAGGTAAACTATAGATGAATAATTAACCCTGAAAAAGCTGCATCATTAATTATAATTATTTAAATGTAAGTTTAAAACTTAGGCCCAGCCAGTTGGCTCAGTGGTTTAGTGTTGACCTATGAACCAGGAAACGGTTCAGACACCAGTCAGGGCACATTCCTGGGTTGTGGGTTCAATCCCCAGTTTTGGGCATGCAGGAGAATGCCCACTGATGATTGTCTCTCATCACTGATGTTTCTATCTCTCCCTCCCTCTCCATTCCTCAATCTATGAAATCAATTTTTAAAAATAATTAGATGTAATGGATGCTGGTAGCTCTAATTTCTGAGTTGGTCTTTAACAACCCTTAGTCTATATGTCTCAGGGTCATACCCATAGTAGATAGTGTATATAAATTTGATAGAGTCATTTTCTTGAGCAAAATATCTGTTGAGATTTGTTAGAGAAATAGCTATATGTCTTTGTATAACAAACAAACAAAAAAGATATCTATGTTCTCCAAAATGTCCTATTAAGAAATAAAAGCAAGTTCTAAATGCTGAGAAAGTTTATATCATCCTGAGTAGGATATTTAAAATCATTGCCATAACTCATTAACAAATTACAATTAATTTCAGTGGTTATAACAATAGCTTAAAGTATTAAGAATATGCAATAAGATATAACAATAAACTAGAAAGGCAAGAATAAAACTGATATCATTCACAGTAGTGATAACTATTGCTCCATTAGATTTATTTCATTTGCCGTTTGTATGTCTGTGTTTGTACTAGGCTTCACTGCAAAATGTATTCCTTTTATTTCATTTCAAAAAAGTTTGAAAAACATTGCCCCCAGAGTGATGGTATGTGTTTGCTTTGTCAGTGTTCATGGTTTATGTTGTCAGCTGGTAGCAGAATCAGAGAGCAACATTGACACTTAACATATAACCATATTTGGCAGATGAAGACCTTGGAGAGCATGTGCCACGTATGAATCCAGCTTAGGCAGGTTTTCAATTTGTCCATAATGTGCTCACTGGTTTGGAACTCTGTGAATGTACATGTCCTTTGGTATGGATGGATTTGTGTGACTTCTTGTCAAATCAATGTTTATTGACAAAAATCTATTTTGTTGTTTTGTCCCCGAAATCTATATTGGCATCATTCCCTGTGGATATTTGGCTAGTCAGTGGCAACCAGGGATGCCAGCTAGAGTTTTTACTGTTTTTATGGTGCCAGCTGCTTTCTTGGCTTGGGTTTCTTTTGTTCAGATTGTAAATGAGGGCAAGACACCCAAATCCACCCCAGTGTGCTCAGTGGGAAATGACAGGAGTCCAATAGCTTAAGGCTAAGCAGCAGGAGTTTTCATGAATGAGGGGTCAGATATAGTGGTGGCTGTAAATGTGGAACTGTGCTAACGGATGTTATGCATAAAAGTACTGGAGAGGTGTACATATGAGTGTGTGTGTATGTATGTGTGTGTATGTGTGTGTCTGTTTGTTTATGTTTATATGTGTTTGGGAGAGATTTCTTTGTGATTGCAATATCATTATTTTTAACTAAATGAGATGATTGATTTTAAGTGCATTAAAAAAGTAGTCAAAATACAGGGAAAAAGCTTTCTCACAGATAGGGTTATAAATATGTGATATATTTGCAAGCATTCACAATCAAGTACTCCATTGGAAGGTTATCTGGGATTCTGGGTTTGTTTTGTGTGTGTGTGTGTGTTTCTTTTATTTCTAGTATATACTTTGGTACAATGAAGGGAACAGAAAAACATGACTTTTATATCTTTCAAATGATGTTATTTGTTTGCAGCTCTTACAAAATTGGTGGGATGGGAGATTGAAGGTTATGCCCAGAACAAAGAGTTTGAATGATCTGTGTGCTTAATGATCTGGGTTTCAGATTCTTGAATTATGAGTAATGCAGATAGAGGAATCACACAGGGTGACCCTTAGACTTGCTGTGGCAGGGGGAGGTTTTGGGCCAGGTCTAAGGGATGGCCCCAGAGAACGGAAGGAGCTGCAGTAAGCCAGAGTAGAGGGCCAAGCAGAGCCTGCTCCTCTGGAATGACCAGCTTTCACTTGGAAATGCCAGTGATCCAGTTTTACTTACTAGGATGCACTGAAAAATAAGTAGGTTCAGGTTGAAGGGCTACCACAGAAATCTGCTTAAGGCCAGACCTTGCAATGGGATGGATTGAAATTGTGCTACCTTTTAGGGAGAAAAGAAAAAGAAAAAAGAAGAAAAAGAGAAAAATACTATAGTGACAGTAATTAAATAAGACCAGTATCTCATTTTGGATTCTCAAAGATATGACTCTCAAATGAAGTTTTGATCCCTGGCATAGAAGTTTTCAATTTCATAATTTTTTATAGTATTGCAATTTTGTTTTATAAACATATGAATGACTCTAAGTAGCTCTAAATGTATTTCTCTCTAATAATTTTAGAAACATGAGAAATGATGCATCATTTCTATAAATTATATGCTGGTTAAGAGAGAGAAAAAGCACGAGGCTTATGTCCTGATTTTCAAAACACATTTCTGTCAATGACTAACTAAAATCTTGACCCCAACACCAGCACTTCCTCATTAATTTGTTTTCAAGCCCCAATTATCTTAGCTCTTGCTTATTTTGGCCACCCAGGTAATCTCCCCAAGAAATGGGCTGAAAGGTTAATGGACTCCAATGGAGGGGGAGGACCCCGAAGTCATAGTTCTCAAGGCAGATACAGGTGTTAATGCACAAGCAGCCAGACTCCTCCCAACTCACCACCTTCCTCCAAATCCTATCATCTTAACACTTTCACTATCAAATTTGTAAAAGGTCCTCAAAATCCAGTTTGCCTCCTGACTCTGACTCTAAACAGGCTAAAAATGAATTTGTGATTGCCCAGGAAAAAGATCACAGTACACAAATAATCTTCTGTGTACTTCTGTCCTTGTCTATATCTCATAAAGGGACTTTCTCTGAAAAAATCAACCCCACGAAAAACAAGAAGAGACAGAAGAGACACACCCTGAGCTCCACCCAACCCTCAAATCAGATGAGAACTTTCTATTTTTTAAAAGAAATACCACAGTAATTGCTTTTCTGCTGCCTTGCATGAAATCATGAGACACAGAACGTTTGCCAAATAGTTCTAAGCCTCTTAACGTGATCAACTGCATGTGAGTAATGAAAAGGGATTCAGGAGGATTCTTTCAGTATTGAGATCACAGATTTAAAGAAAACGAAGAAATAAGCCTGATCCCTTTAAAGAAAACATTTCTAAGAAAATTGGTGAAGAATAACAGCATGAATACTTCGCACTTAAATATTTAGGGAAATAGACTTTCATGAGCACAGAAACTTATGTAAAAGCATGAGTGGTGTAATATTTAGACAGCAAGTAGGGCAGGGATACTTGCAACTTTTTTTTTCCCCCTAGCAAATGTCCAGTTTAGCTCACATATGAATTAAATGAACCATTCAAAAAATAAAAATAAAAATCTCAAAATTCATGGTTAAAACAAGAATCTATATACAAAGTGACAGCAAAGAGAAAGGAAACTCAGCAGTCACATTACTTAACCTGGATGCAGGCCTCTGTGTTTTAAAAAAGGATTGCTGGCATTATTTAAGGTGCGCTATCTTTCCCATTTATTTACAGGCCAAAATGAAAACAATGCTTGGGTGTACACATAAACACACACTCACTTTCTCTCTTAGGGTCTCAGGGCATAGAGAAAGTGGACCTAACTTCTAGCTCACAGTTAACCCTTCACCTTCACTCAATATTCTCCACATGAGTAAGAAACAGGCACAGGGCTCATGTCACCATAAGATCCATATATTGTAATCTAGGCTGCCAGGCTCCTGGTTACAGGCCCTATAACACGTGAGGTCCCAATGTATTATCACCTAGAGGGCAAAATTCTGGCTGTATTGCTCTATTATGGCAAGCAAGCCTGTAGCTGTTCCCAGGGGGCCTCCTAAGCTCATGTAAGACAAGAAGTCTGCATAACCTCTCCAGGTCACTCACATGAGCCAGAAGAGCATGGGGGTCTCAGCTCTCTGGAGTGTTTGACTCTCCTGCTTGTTTATTTGGAGAATGTGCTTCTTTTAGCAAGGGCTAAGGATCTCTGATTTATCCTTGTTCTGGATTATTAATAGAGAGAAAAATGCATGCCGATATGGAAGGAAACAGCTGTCGTGTAAGCATCCAACCAACGCATTGCAATGGTGTTTTCCAGGAAGTTTGAGGACTCTCTAGTAAACCCCCAAACCAGAGCAAAGCTTTGTTAGCTGTAAAGATCCCGTAGAAAAAGCCTGGGAGATTTGAGTGCATTTTGCCTTCTGTGAGTGTGAATTTAATATTAATGAAGACAACGGAGTTTAGTTAAGGAAACAGTGTCATTGAGTTTGTCTAAGAAGAAACAGAACCACCAGGGTTACATAAATATACATATATCCCGGTGATACAGCATTTGTAAGAGGGAATTTCCTCCAGCAAGGGGATGTGAGTAATGTAATATAAGAAAATGACTGGACAAGCAGTTCAGAATGTGCAAAAAAGTACTTCCCTGGAAACTGTGTTTAAAGCAACCACAATCTCCTGGAAGAGAAACTGAATTCAGAGATGATACTGGCATGTTTAAATATTTCTAACCATAAAACATTTAGTCAGGTGCCTGATTTCCCTCTTCTTCCTGATAAAAAGGAAAAAAAACTATAAAAGTATTTTATTTTATCTGAGTATTAGCAGAGATACAGAATGAAGTCTGCCTGGATTCAGGCCTAACTGATCTCTAATTTACACAATAAATTTATACCATCATCCTCTAGACTTGCATTTAGGGATTATTACTTCACGTTAAATATTAACATCCCCCCAGTTTTTTTCTTCTTTCAGAAAACTGGCACTGCATTAAATACAAGTGCTTTTGTATTCTACTCTTTTCTTTGAGTGGAGGGTGATTGCGTAATTGAACTTGGCCTGAAATCAACCGCATAAGAGTTGAATGACTACCAAGTCCAACTGGGGAGGGTTTACCGTACGAATGTTACTTTCCTAAGACTAAACCAGGTTAGATTTCCAAGTTCCAGAATGTTGCTCAATGAAAGAAATATGTTGCCCATGAGAGAAAAACAAATCAAATAGTGGTGTAATCTATAATCAAAGGCACTAATGGTCACAAAGCATTCAGAACAAAGGTTTGCTAAGCTCGCAAAGGCATGGAAAAAGTTTAATGCATAATCCATTCTCAGTAAAAAGCCTTTATTACCTAAAAGAACAGGAATGTTTGTGGCTTGGGGTATTTTCTTTTTGTTGTTATTTTTATTGTTATTTTTGTTTTATTTCTAAGACTAGCATGAGTAGATTAACTCTTTCTGTAAAGGGAGAGACATTTTAGAATATGAACTTTCCTGAGAGAGAGAATAACATCCAATGTGCTATTTTTAATGTTGATTTCACAGCTTAAAATACATTTCAAAAGAACTTTAAATTCTCTTTTCTTAATTTATGTTTATTTTGTGCTGTTGCAAAATTTGGCCTCCTGGGGTGCTCTTACAAGAAGAAACAGAAGTTCATCTCTGCTTGTTTGGTACGAGGAATGGCTCCTACATCAAACATTTGATAGACAGCACCAGCGTTGCACAGGCATGCGACGCCAATATGCGCTTATCCTGTACTTTATACAGCAGGAAAACACAGCATCTGTGTGGAAGAAGAAAAAAGGACTGTTTTATTTATTCTTTTATTCACAGGTAGAAGGAGACAAATGATATTTATATGAAAGCAGATACCCTTGTTTTCATTCCATGGCAAAAACCTTATTTGTTAGTCAGTCCTAAAACATTAAAAAAAAAAAAAGTGGGTATGCACATGTGGCCTGCATACCAGCATGTGAGTGGGTGGTGAACAGTAAATCTGTGGTATTAGCAGCAGACGGAAGAAAATGGCTAGCATGCAGATTTAAGGAGGCATCTAAGAAAGGGACAGACACATTACTGATTTTTGACCAGGACGAGATAGTATATGTCATTTATAAAAGTTCTGTTCTCCAAGCAAAAGAAAGAATTAAGTCCCCTCAGAAGGAAAGCAACAATATTTTAATATTATAAATATTTTAATATTACAATCCAAACAAACCATACTGTATTTTCTAGAGTGGGTACTTCAACAACAATATATTTATTCATTCAGGTCTCCAAACCTTGCTCCTGCTCATATGTTCTGCCACGGCAAAGAGAGCCTAATACTCTTGAGGGTAAGGTATGCTTTGTTATTTTTATCTAAAAGTTTGCCACTCCCAAGTGTGCTTGATTCTAGAATAATAATTATTTGAAGTGTTCAGAGAATCAAGGGAGTCTGAATTATTTGAATTAATGATGTTACCCTTCAAA
This sequence comes from Miniopterus schreibersii, assembly GCF_964146895.1. Classification (NCBI taxonomy): domain Eukaryota; kingdom Metazoa; phylum Chordata; class Mammalia; order Chiroptera; family Miniopteridae; genus Miniopterus; species Miniopterus schreibersii. Next base: position 61,010,077 of record NC_138108.1, read on the forward strand.
CCCTTTTTCTTTCAATTCTTTAAAATTCTCCCAAGAATATCTTTCACTTCCCAGTTAAGTAGGGGTTTTTGTTCTAGTCTGTGCCTATTTCTAGCTAACACTGTAACATGAATCAACTGAGACTGCTTTTTCTATAAAATGAATGGTGGTAATTACTCGAGCTTTAATATTTCAATCAACTTTCAGAACAATCCATGGGTGTAATTCCCTATGAAGAAAATAGAACCCTTCTCAGGCAAATCCGCACCTTGACCGTTGATGTGACATCATCATGAGCATCAGTTTCCTTGTGGTGCAGCAGTGATGACAGAGAGCACAGGAGAGATTATAATGAATGTGTACTGACTCTGTGCTTTTTCAAGTAGAGAAATACCTATAGTAAATGAGAGGACACTTTGGTGTTAGAAACACAATTGTCCAAAATAGAACTAATATAAGGTATGTGGACACCAACCGGAATTTGAGAAAACGGAAATTATGGCAAGAAAAGTGTTTTTACAATGTAAAGTGAAGATTCCAAGTATGACCACTATGTGAGCACCAGTGGGAGGAGTTGGGGAAATCTCAATTTGGTAGATTTAGTTCTGCTTATCTAATATAAATAAAAACTCACATATGTATCCAGAGGCCCATTTACAGTCATTTGACCAGGTATGGGAAAGGCCTGCTGAGAATGGTGGCAAGAGCAGTTCTCAGCAGGCCTCTGATGTGGGAGCTCACATCCAAAAAGCTTCCATGCTGCACAAAGATTGTTTTTGTTTTGTTTTGTTTTAATTAGCATTATAAGAAATGACCATGGTAGATAGGATAATAGGAAGAGCACTGTCTTAAGGCCCAAGAGTTCACAGTGGAATTCTGGTTCAATTTGGAAGTTGCTTTATGGTCTTGGGAAATTTAATTACACCTTTTTGAGTTGCAGTACCATTGATTAGAAAGAAGAATTCATAATATCAAAGATTCTATTTTAACAGTTAATATTTCCACATATCTAGGGTTCATCCATCAAATGATTATAAATCTCTAACAATATTAGCTTGCCCTCTTAGTAACTGCCTCTTCTACCAAGCAGATTGCAGTCAGGTAGGAGGATGCCTTGATTGATTGATTGATTGATTGATTGATTGATTGACTGACCAAGGATTCTGGGGTAGAGATTTCCAGGTATGGGGGGTTTAATGTTCTCTGCTATCTTGAGCTCTCACTCAATGCTCGTTCTATGATGTTGAGTCATTCTTGAAGGTGAGAAGTAAACTTCTTGACAGTGTGAATGAAGGGTAATGATATTGGATGGGGAAAGCAGAGACTATGCTGTACAGCTGTTATAGCAATAAGATGCACAGGAATAAAACCAGGCATCAGAATGGGGGCAGATAACAGTCATGGTGGTTGGAGTTCAGTGGAGTAAGTCCAGGTACTGAAGTAAATCAGAAAGGAGCCCAGCAATTGTCTCAAGTCACAACAAAGAAACCGAGAGAGAGAGATGATGGACCATTAGTAACTTGCTCTTGATTAGATACTAAGTTGAACTTGTCTCAGATCTTAGATTTGTTATGGTTTGGGCTATATGCTCAAGTCTGTTATGCTTGTAACTTAAGTAAGCATTTGAGGTTGATTACAGTGTGTACAGGGAAAAGCAGTGGCTGGTGAGTTTTACTTGATGACCTCAGCCCTGTTTTAAGGAAAGACGGCCTTAAAGTTAGGCAGAGAAGGTAGTAGGTTATACACACACCTACACCAACAATTTTATCCTAAAAGTACATAAAAACCCTTTATTTGCAATAATTTATTTTGGTTATGCAATCATCCTTTAGGGTATAGCCTTTGGAAAAAATGTGAATATACATGGGATGGGAGGCACATATCATGAACACCTTAGTATAAGTGATTTGATTAGATCAGTCTCCTGTGAGAAAGATAGCATGGGAGCACTTGATATTTGGGGAAGCAGTGTAATAAATGGAAAAAAAATGGAGCAGAAATGGGGGGCCAGGGAATATATTTCCAAAGGCAAAACTCTTCTCACTTCATACTTTTCCCCGTAAGCATGAAAATAATCAGGAGTGATAGGGACTTTCTAAAATGGAAAAATGAACATAGAGACTTCAGATTTAATTTGATTCCTTGCTATGCACGTAGCCTGCCTGTGTGGCCTTAAACTCTAGAGGGCCCAGTAGTTCTTTTTACTAGTCTAGAAGGAAACTCAAACATATCCTTCCTTTGGTCTAATTCCTTTGTGCTGGAGCAGTTCTCTGGGATCCTTGGAAGAAAGGTGCTGTGTGAACCATGAGGGTGTGGTGTGGACTTGGATCATTGGGGTGGGGAGCCTGTGCGGTCTTGGATGAAGGCTTCATTTCTCCATGTGCATTCAATTTATGGGTGTGTGTGTGTGTGTGTGTGTGTGTGTGTGTGTGTGTTTTAATTTCTGGAACCCACTCCAGGAGGCTGATGGTGCACGTTATAAGTCTGGGAAAGCACATGCACGAAACAAATAAATAGCTGTCTTCTGCCATAGAAGTGTGCTGCTTCCTCAGAAATGAATCAGTGCAAGGCAGGCTTGCCCAGATAGACAGCTGATATGCCCAACCCTCCTGGCCTAGATCAATTTATTCCTCAGATGTGCTGGCAAAGGGGCATGCTGGAGAGGGTGAGAGAAAGGGGTAAAAGGATATTTCACTCTTCTGGGTACGGCTTGTATGATGTCGAAAGCTGTCCTAGCAGAAGAGGGACAAGCTGATCCTTCACTTCACATCGGGATCATTGACCTCAAGACTGGACATTTGGGGGGCACCTTTTTATTTACTTAGTATTTTGATGAACCAAGTAACTTTCTGAACGTGGCTGGAGATTCTTATCTATACCTGAAAATACTTATTTAGTTCTCCTGTGCAATTGCTTATGTGACATAGGTAAAAAGAAAATGAATTACTATGTGTTTTTACTGTGAGAGTTATTAAAAAGTTCACTCAATGATAAAAGTAAAAAAAGCAGAATGCCACCTGAAATTATCAAACAATCATCAGAAAGGAGGAAAAACTTTTAAGTATGACACATCTGTCTTATAATTAAATGTTGTACAATCAGATATATTATATGATATATGCAGACATATTTAAGAGCACGCTTTCTACTAAAAGATATCTTGAAAAGTTTGAGTCATATTACCAATATTTATAGAAAGGTAAATATAATTAGAAATATAGAGAAGTGAGAAAATATAAGTATTTTAAGGCCTATTCTTTTTTTAAGTTCATATTCCTTTAATTTGCAAATTTCACTCTTCGTGTGAAAGGCCTCGGGCAGAAAGTACACAAAAAGTCCCTGTTCTACCAAATTTAGAAAAATGAGATACAAAATAGAAAAAAAACGGGGGGGGGGGGAAGGGGAGTTGATAATGTTAATAGAGATGAGAGCACTGCATGTTCCACTAAATAGACTTGGGTCAAATTGTGGGTAATGATACAAATAGGTGGTAGGTTTTTTTCTCACATAGAGAAAGCTTAAATGCATTAAGAAGTGAAGTACTGAAAATAGGTATATTACAAAGAAATCTTAGATAACTAAACAGAATAAAAAGATATACTGGACATGTCTCTGACTTCAGGGAGACATTCCCAGTTAGAGTAGCTTTGGATTTCTGAAAATTTGGCCTGATTTGGATCAGCTTGTAATTCAATTACGGTTTCACATGTTCACACTTTCAGGAAAGTTTTCTCCCTTTTATTTTCAAACCCCAAATCTCATGCCTTAGCCTGAAAGTCAATTTATCTCTATTCAATGGCAATGGAGAATTCTTACAAAATTCTATTATTATCAGTGTTTCTCAAAAGTCTGTTATACAGACAATCAGAATCAGAATCACTTAGGGTGCTTGTAAATTCTGAGTGTCCAACCCAGAGTTCTTGATCCAGACCTTCTTGGATCTATAATTTTGTCAGGCTCCATAGGGCAATTTTATACACAGCAAAGTTTGGGAACTCTGCTAAGCCAGCAGTAAGGTATTTCCAGAGGATGTCTCTAATTGTGCTTAGCTTCTTACTAAGTAACTATAATAATTAAAACCTAAGGTAGAGAAATCCCCTTGTTAAGACAATTTCTTATTGGGAAGCAACTCTGAAAAGCCTGACTTTGGGGAGTAAAAGGGGTCTGGTAGAGGAAATGCCATTGGATTTTCAGACCCATGGAATAGGCTACCTTAAGGAGAAGTGGCCACAGGAAAAAGTAAATTTTTAGTACTTACCACTAACACATACAGTTGATCCTAGAGAGCTTATACCCTAGAATTAGGGAACCAACTCTTTTGTAAAGGGCCAGATAGTACATATTTTATTTAGGTTTCGTGAGCCGTTCAGTCAGGACCACAATTATTTAGTCATGTGAAAGCAACAATGAACATGTGTGAACATATACATGTAGTTGGGTTCTAATAAAATTTTATTTATTGACACTGAAATCTGAATTTCATGTAATTTTGTGTGTAATAAAATTTTCTTTTAAGGTTTTAAAATATTTTTAAAATGTAAAATCCATTCTTAGCTCCCTAGACTGTATCAAAATAAACAATCAGCAGGATTTAGCCCAAGGATTGTAGTATGACAATCCCTGCCCTAAAACAGTTCTCAATATTCAAAATCACCAGGAAGGCATCTTTAAACACAGATTGCTGGGCACCTCCTACAGGATTTCTGATACTGGAAGTCTGGGCCAGGGCCTGATGATTTGCGTCTCTAAAAAGATCCCAGGAGGGTTCCATTCATTCCAAGGGCTGTGCCAAGATGGTAGTTCCAAACATCCACTTTATTTTACCAATATGAAGAGTATTTTAATTTTTTAATTTAGCCTCATATTTGGAAAGAAAAAGATAACTCAAATCAAATAATGTTTAAGACAGTATTTTTACTCTGAAGTTGTTGAGAAACTAGTTTAGAGTTATCAACAGCAGAGGTGGCTACAGAGATTTCTTGGCAAAAGAAACCTGGGAGGAGAGGAAAACAACAGAGAAACAGGGTGGAGAGTCCTAGCTAGCATTACATTAAGAACAGGTTCAGCTGACTCACTCTGACCTTATAGTAATCTAATCTCGAAGCTGAAACTCCTCCATGTGAATCATTGTTTCTGAATTCCAAGCCATTATTGTTATTTTTATTGTTGAGGAAACAAAAATTATTTTGTGGTCAAGTCACTGGTTGACAATTCAAAGCAACTACAAAAACTTAAAAGGCCAGACCCTTGTTTTCTGTTTATTTGCTTTACTGTGCCGGATGGACTACGAGGAGCTTTGCTTCAAGGGGCTTCAGTCTGTGTCTAGGGGTCAAGAAATGAGGGTGAAGAAGTGAAAAGATATTTCCCCATCTTCTTTGTACAGGAGACAAGAGGTTCCAGGAAAGCAACCTCACAGGGTGATCTGGCCATAAATTCCTAACCAGGCAAGTCACCATGGATGGTCATGCCCCAGCCCTATAACCTCTTTAGTGAAAGGTTTTAAGCCAGCCCTGCCCATTGTTCTTGTGCTTCTAGGTTACCGAACATACCTTTGACATAAGCACCCTCAAGAGAGCACCTAATCTTGTTAACTATCCTGTAATCCAATCCCCTCCTAGCGTTCTCCCACCTTCAAGTAATCTTCTTAACCTCAAATGAATAAAGGAAGCTGCAAAGCTCTTATTCTTGTGAGCACTGGAGATCTTTCTCCCCAGTATATGTGGTCAGTTTGGCTCAGTAAACTCATGAAAACTCTCTACAGGTTTGAAGGCTTCTTATGTTAACACCTTTGTATTTCAGGGTTCTTTCCCCATTTATCACTTCTACATCCTTTGGGACCTAGCCCTGTCAAGTCTTCTCTGTCCCTCTGTTCCAATCTCTCCTTCTCTCTCTCTCCCGCTCTGTCTACAGTATCTCGGACCTTTTCTTTCCATAGTCTTTTGCATTTTTCCTTTCAAACACACAGTCCTGAAATGGAAGCTTTTTAACCAAATATTCTTTCACTGGGATCACAAGCTAATTAGTCTATCTTTCATTAAAAGCCAGAAATTAATGCCCATCAAATGAGACAAGCAAAGGCTATTTATTCTGAGCAAAGGAGTCACCCACTGTCAGGTGCTTTTTGACCTAGGCTCAAATGCAGGCAGAGGAGTAGGAAAGGTTTTTAGTAGAGAAAAGGCTTGAGGTATGCTTTGTCTGGAGGCTGTTGGCATGAGGGAGCTGTAAGTGGGCTAACTGAAGTGGGGGATCCTATGCGATTAGGGTAATTTTCATAATTTTTCTTATTGGTTCTAAATTGGAAGTGGGGACAAAAAATAGGGAGGCTGTCCATTATTAATCAAGTCCTGGCCACTTCAATTTATTGCCTCTGAACTTATCCTTTAGCTTTCTGGATTGTCAGTAGAGAGAGCAATCAGGCTTACTATAAGCCTAACATATTAGTCTGGCTTCCAAGGTTGTTTATTGTAGATAAAGAGGTTAGTTTCCTGGGCAGGTTGACCCTTGTCTCTTTTGTATATTCAATCTCTCATAAACAAATAGTTTATACAATTGTTGTAGGTGGCGGGAACAACACTGTTAGTCTGGCGGGGTCAGACCCGACCTGGGTTTAGCAACCTCAGTATTTGGGTTCTGGCTAGAAAATAATTCAGAGCCAAGACAGGTATAAGAGAACATTCATTTGGTAAATGACAGAGGTATAAGAAGTAAATTCTAGAAGAAATGGACTTAGTTATAGAGGCAAAGGAAGGGCCCTTGGAGCTTGGGAGACTGAGGAAACTAATGCTAATGCTAAGAAGCCTTGGGAGGAAAGGTGGGGGAAGGTTTGGGCATGCTCCCAGAAGGGAGAGCACACTGGGTCCTCTATCCTAAGGGTTTTAAGGGAGGAGAGTTTAGGCGAGGTCCCAGGGGAATAACTCATTATAATATTCAGCAGCTTTCCAGGTGTGTCCTTTCAGTGTTGTGGTCTCCACTGATTGACTGGGGGTTGCCAGGGCCAGGGGCCATTATTCAATGCAGCTGGACCTGAGGTCATCTGTGGCTGGTTTTGTTGCTTTTCTGGGCCTGGAGCTGAATACACCTGAGGCCTAGATGTTATCTCTAGGGAGGAAAGGTCAGGGTGCCCAAACCGAAAGACCAAAAGACCGAAAGACCAGTGATGTGCTAGAGGAGAAAAGGCCACCCTGGGGGTGAGGTCCCACCCTACAATTGTCCTTTTGCTAGGCATCCAAGGCTTTGCATCCAGGTGACCTTCTGTACCTGGCTCAGCATCTTTGTTCTGCTCATGTCAGCCTAACTGCCTATCATACAATGACCTCCACTTCTTTATCTCTCCACTTTTAACTTTTCATAATCTTGTTTCTGCATTAAATATGCTAATTAAACATTTCCCAAAGTGTGTTCCTCAACATTCTGGCCTCTCAAGACACTCAATATAAAGAGTTCCCTGGCAAAGCGGTTAGGGAAAGACAGAACTCTATATACAGAGCTTCAGGATCTATATAGAATTCTGAGAAGGAATTTGGGGAGGCCACTCTTAAGCAATTTCTCAGAAATACTTGATCAAGGAGACCCACCCTTGTTTTTCACATTTTAAGTAACATCAATTATACATTTATATTTAATATAGATATTATTTCAGGAAAACTGCCAGTTTCCATCACCTTTCAACTGACAAATTCCAAGGCTGATTCCTAGACCACTTTTTTCTTCCCCTTTGCATCATATGACACTATTGGCATAAACCTCTTACAATGTTCACTGAAACCTGTATAATTTTATTAACCAATGTCACCCCAATAAATTCAATTTAAAAAATCCTCTTGCAGTGCTATCCTTCCCTGACTCCTGGTATGCACACAATGTTTTTGCTCAATGGTTGGTTTCTTTGCTGATGCCTCTCTTAGTCACACTTCCCAGTTTGAAGAACTAATAAAGACTAAGATCTCTACATTGTCTGATTTTCTTATTCCCTGTATGAGTTGTCTTTAGGGGAACTGAGTGCCCCACCTTTCTCTTTCTATTCCCCAATGAAGAGGGCTGAGGCTAAAGTCCAGAGACAAGGTTTAGTCTACCTTTTCTAGGGGTAGACTTTCAAAAGGTCAGAATGGTAAGAGCATATAAACACCTTCGCTTCAAAGCATTTAAAGTGGTAAGACCTTAAGGCTAGGCTTGATAGCTCCCTTTGTCCCACCCTTATCTTGGATGCTCAAATCAGCTCCATTTGGGGTTGTGGCTAAATACTCTCATAATTTTTATCTCTGCTTCCTTTTCCTGTAGTACTGACAGTTTTCCTTGGCATTATTGTAAAACTAACAGTTCCAATTTGGAAACCTAAGAAATGGACTAATTAGACTCTCTGGGTCTAATTAGCTCTGTTAGCTAATAAATATATTCATTTGGTGAGTGCAGGGGAGCTAAGAAAAAAAAATAGAAAAAAGGCTATGCAAGAGTTAGCTAAGGTAAAGTGAAGGTAAAGGTTAGAGAAAGGTTAGCTTAAGTAAAAGTGTCTATTAAGGATTCCAGTCTACCTTCTGCATTAGGGTTAGGTTGCAAGTTTCTGTTACTAAGAAAATGTCATTTTACCTTTTTTAGCAGTTATCCCCATATATACCTTGGAGACCTTACAAGAAATAGAAGCGAACTATGCTATTGAGTTCCTAGTCCAACCATATTCTCACCATCATATCCAATATTTATATTCTTTTTCTCAACTCTGAACACCATTTTTGACTGTTAATACACTCCTCAAGTTCCTCTAATCATACTCGCTTACACTAAAAATAACATCTTTTTCCTCAAATTAGCTTTCATACTTAATATACAGGGTGTCCCAAAAAAATGTATATACACTTTAACAGCTGATAACTCAATTGATGTTTCTTTTCAATTTAATCAATTTAATTAATAATTATTCAAAGTATATATACATTTTTGGGGAGCATCCTATATTTACCTACCTATTTTTGTCAATGATAGTATTTTTCTTTGCCAAAGAGCTTTAGATCTCCATATTAACTTGGCTCCTTTGTCTTGTGTCTTGTTTCCCCTCCCTCCCTTATATCTATCAATGACCCTCATTCAGATAGCTAACAAGTGTTCTTCTCTAATAACATTATTAACATCTATTCTTCACTCTCTATGTAAACGGTTCTCAATCAGGTCCAGACCTCCCACTTGGATTTACATCCTTAGAAAAGCCTCATAGTAAGCAATAACTTCACACAGGAACTCCTCTCTCTTGTGCCCAAATACAACTTCACAAATTAATCCTGACTTTCCTCATCAGTCATAATAGTCATAGATCTGGAGATCAACTCAGAGTGTTTTTGTTTTTGTTTTTTAATATACTGTTCCAATTAGGCAACCAGGACAAAAAGAGTGATCAATTATGAAACTTGAAAAAGTAGGAGCCCTTAGCAACAAAGTATGCAGAACATTGTGGGGGGAGCAGAGGGAGACCTCATAGAGCTGGTAAAAGAAAATCAGGAGGATCTGGGTGGGACAACCGTATGCAGCACAAGACTATTAACCCTCAGTTTTACAAGGGAGGTAACTGAGACTTAGAAAAAGTAAATAATTCTTTAAACATTAGCCAATAAGTGTCTCTCCCTGAGGGCAAGGACTTGTCTGTTTGGTTTGCTGCTCCAACTCTAGCTTCTAAAACATTTGTAAGTATTCAAAAAGTAATTGTTGGATGACTCCATAAATGATGTACCCTTCCCCATCATGAGATTGGCTTAGTCTTTATAGATCCATCTACATTCAATATTGATTTTCATCAAAGCTCAAGTCTTGTCTACTCCACTAAGACTTTCTTGGCCATTCCAGACTTCTATGACTTCTCATTCTGTCAAATGTTTACTGTGGCAGTCAGTGGTACACTAATTTATAATATTGTTTTCATTTTTTATATATCTATATTTTGTCTATGGGGTTCTTGAGACAAGGTTTTACTTTTTAGCTTATGACACAGAACTCAAGTATTTTTAATTAAAATATATTTATATATCAGAGAGAATGTGCTGGCCTCCGGGTACAGAGTAACCAATAAAATAGACTGCATCCTAATAGAGCTTACAGGCTAGTGAAAGAAAATAGCATTAAACCAGCAGGTAAACAAATAAAGATCAATTATACACTATGATCAGTGCCCTGAAGACAATAGAACAGGATGGTGTCAGAGATAGTAACAATTTTATATTGGGTTGTTAGAAAACGTCTCAGAAGAGGTGACATTTAACTCTGACAAAGATAAAAGGAACTAGCCAGAGGAAGGATGAGCTTTCCAGGCAGAGGAAATGTCCTGGGCAAAGGTCCTGAGGTGGAAAAGAGCTTAACAAGTTTGAGGAAATAAAACAAAGGCCAGCATTACTGAAGTACTGTCCAGGGCAAGATGGATGGTAAGAGATGAGGAGCTCACTGAACTTTTTGGCAGTAAATCCTGTGAATGGTATCATTTTTCTCTTCTTTATTTTATATGCTCTATCTTTATGTCTCTTTTTGTAATGATTAGAATCTTGGCTTTTATCCTACATTTTCAGATACCCCTTTAGATGCCTCAAGCCTCAGGACAGAGAAAGTTAAATTGGAAATCATGGAAGCATAAACTTTTAAAATAACCTCACTTTCTTTGTTGTTTGAAAGAAAAATTTTAAAATATGAATTAAAAAAATTATGGAAGGACAGTCATTATGAAACAGTTGTCAGTTATATGTAATATGTCTCAGATTCTTTTTGCAAGTAAGTAGGGATACAATTTTTTTTAAAAATTAAATTTTATGGATTAAAGCTGCAAATTAGATTAGTTATATCATCCAAAGCAGGATGTCAGATCTCATTTCTTTGCAGGTTTAGTTTAAAAATTATGATCTGGTTTAATTGTTTCATTTAGATTGGAATGTCAAACATTATTTCCAAATACACTTAGGTGGTATTAGAGTTATGCCCTATTATGATACATAGTCAAAAACTTGTGCAATTTTTAATTAAATTTAAACTAATAATAGAAAACAAAAATGTGATATATTTCCGAACGTTTATTTCTACAATACTATAGTCAAACTATTATGATTGCACATTATAAAGTTAAAACTTACAGAAAAGTATTCTTATAAAAATGAACACTGATCCCCCTCCTGCAACCTTCCTACTCCTTAAATTTACTCTATTAGCTCCATCAGGTCCCATGAAATAAAACTATATGAAATCACAAAACAATTCAGATAAAAGTGCTTATATAATAATAAAATTCTTCTACATTTTAAAAAAGAAAATGATTTTAAACGACTCCTCAAAAAAATCAGGAAAAGTACTGAAACTTTTAATTTCCCTCTCTTTGACAAAGGCTAGCTTCAAGCCTCATTTTAAAATACTCTATGTCAACTATCTAGCATTTCTATAATTATTTGTGCTGAATACACCAGTAAGTGTTTTAGGAAAAGTGATAGGCCTAAACAAGGCTGGCCTTCAAATAGTTAAATATACAGACGTTCATAATTTCCTAAAGTAAATGGTTGGATATGAATAAAAGATAGCACTATTGTCTGAAATATAGTCATTAAGTTGGGATTAGTTAATTACACTATAGAATTATTGTGATCTACAGGATAAGAAACATGTTACATATTGTAATTTCTAAGCCAATATATCATTTCTATGGGGCAGTCTCACCTCCAGTGTACACTAGTTTATACACAGAACTCTGTTATTATAAGTGGGATTTACATATAAACTTCTTTTGGTAGCTAAAGGAGAACCTAACTCAACAAGATTATTTCAAGCTTTTAGGCAGAAATCAGGGATCAGACTACCCTGAGCTTGAGAACATCAATATTTCACATGTCGAGAGATGATGGATATAGAACATGTTTGTATCATGATTTCTTATGTTCAATGCTCACTAAAAAAGAAAGAAAAAAACACCGAAATGAAATAGCTTTACTGAAAATACTTTCAGAAGGCTCTGGTGACCTTCTGCTTACCTCAGGTAGAGTTTTTCTCTTGGTTCATGTGGGATATGTTCAGCCAAAACTCTGGCCAAGGTCATTATTGTTACAGTTTCTATTCAAACACATTTTTAGTCTTTTTACTTAGAAAAAAAGACAGAAGGGATTTCTTAGAGGGAAACAACTTGGAAAATGAAGAGAGATCTATAATTTTAGTTTACACAGCTTACAGTAAAGCTTAAGGTTAAAGCAACGAAACATAGCAAAACCCAACTTGCATCAACAGAGGCAATTGCTTTAAGGTTTTATAAATGAAGAGGAAGACATAACAGATCTACATTTAAACTGATCCCAGAACAGGCCTGAATCTATTTGTTGGGAGACTATAAAAAAGAAAGCATGTAAAGGAAACATTAATCAAAACCTTTTGTTTTCTAGAAATGTTTGTGAGTCCACTGCGTGTCAGGAACATCACACTTTACCCTGCAAGTGGCATCTGTACAGATTCATAAGTAGGCTCCAGTTAGACAGACAGACTCATTAATTCTCTCTTTATCACAAACTCAGAACATCTGGGTATTGCCCTTTAAAACAACATCAGGTTAAGAAAACAAACCATTTCTCAGACCAGACAAAAGGTTTTGAGTTACAGGATGGACACTCTTAGGGTGAATAAACTAATATGTTTCAGTATCATACACAGGCTATTTAGAAGTTGATTCACAACGTTATGAAATTCTTAATCCCATGCTCTGCATTTCCCTGTGTCCAAACTTGTTTCCATTTTTAGGCTAAAACTAAAAACAATTATTGTGTTTCAGGGAACAAATTAAATTTGAATCAATTAAACCTGATCTTAGAATATTTTGGATAAGAGTTAAAGACCTCAAATGCACCATGTCAACTCTTTTCTGGGGCAACACTAACAACTTATTAGAAGGAAGGCTGGGTTTCTTCTTGCTGACACTGGACAGCCCAGGAAATTTTAAAATTCTGAACTATTATTTCTCCAAAGTTTCACCTAGAGGGCTTTTTGTTCCTTTTCTTTTTAAAAGATACATCATGCCTCCTCTTAAACCACCGTGACTGTTACAGAGCCAATGAGAATCTGACTGTCATACATGTGAACAAATTTTCCCCAATCATTGCATATAGGAAAGAGTATGTTTTTCATTTAATGTCTGCAGTAACAAACCTCAGAGACAACCAGTAGATATACAGCCTTAGTGGAGATGATGGACCCACTTTGGATCTCATTTATAAATATTTCTGCCCATATTAAAAAACACACAAAAACAGTGATGTTATCAGATCTGAATTGAACAGATTTAGGAGTCTGTGTATGTGTGTGTGTGTGTGTGCTGTTTGCTCTATATATGTGAGTTTGAGTCATCCTTCCAAAAGTGTAACACATTTTAAAATTTTATTATAACTAGACCTCCACACACTACTTTGACAAGATTATATATTAAAGCTTCCTTTCAGATTATTAATAACAACAACAGAAATAATGTCATTGGGAATTTTTAGATTAGATTGGTGGTACCTGAGTCAACTGATATTCAAAGTTCCTTGACTTTCCAAATGTAAATAATGTGTAACAGTGTTTCCTTAAAACATCTATGATCTAAAATTTTATTTTATAAGGACCATATGCAAAAGCAATATATACATACATATATATTCAAAAATATATATGAAACCCCAAAGTTGCTTTATTTTAAATGTGCTGTCGTTAGCACTTTCAGATGCAAAAGGGACATTAAAACACACACATATACCCTCAAGTTTAATGTTTTCATTTCACCTCTTCCCGTTTTATTCTTTTAATAGCAGTGGTACAAAGAGGAACTTTAGATAACTCTTACCAGCAAAGCCCAATGTTGCAACATAGTTAACTACCCCCAAGCTTCTATTTAAAGTTACCTGGCATAGTTAGCTCTGCCAGATGTAGTTTTGCTATTGGATAATTTGATTTGCTGACAGTGTGCACTGCCTTAAAATAGGAAGTGCCTAGGTGACTGGTGTCCAAATCACACATATTCTTTTGGTTAAAATGAAATGTGAGTCTGAATTTAGCCTTTAATTACATTTCCTTTTCTACCTCCAACAAACAAATTTTTATAACTTTCCCAATGAAAAAAGTCATATTATGTGAATTACTAGTTTGGAAATAACCCAGGACCAAACGTTATTTAGGAAATGTTCTATTATTTGCATCAATCAGACATGTACATCCTCTGGTTTCAATGGCTTTATCAATTGACTAATGTGTGCCTTGGGGGTCTGATTTGCCATAAGACTTTAGGCTTTTATCTAAACCACTAATTGGTAAACTGAAATGACTCTAGTAAGACCCTGATGCAGAATAAAACAAGCTATTGTCTATACAAAGTAATACAAGAGAGCCTCTGCAATATCTCAGGCACTTGGGCTGGCTCAAAAGAATCTTAATTTCCGGGATAAAAATATACCCAGATCATGTGAAAATTAAACTCACCATGGGGGAAAAAGAGGGCTGCCTGTCAAAAGAAAAATAAAATGGCATTGCTTAAGAGAAGCATTAAAATTAAGCATTCCTTAAATTATCTCCTGTAATAAGATGTGTCTGTCATATTTCATTTTGGCTTTAGCCCTGTGCAGGCTGCATTGTTCAGTCAGCATTGTTCTGTCAAATGAAAAACCTGTCTACATTTTACCATGTGCTTAAACAAGCAAGACTAAGTATTAAATCTGAGAGCTCTGTACTTTAAGAAACATTTTTACAAGTGGAAAGTTATTCAGCTTAGATAGTTCATCCATTTTCCAGAGCCTTTTAAACCTGCATAATATATTGAGTGTCAAAAAGCTATAAAATCTCTTTAACTATTGATATCTATTTGTAGATAGCAATATAGATCCTGCCATAAATTCAAATAAGTAAATGACTTTATCTAAACAAAGATTTGGAGCATCGCGCTACTGTTACAGAAGCCCTAGTCTTGTTATATTGTACACCAGCAAGCGTGACATTTTTTCGGTCATGGTTTCTAAATGATGGCCATAAAATATCAATATTAGATGCTTTTTAACAAAAATTTAGTTAACTATAATATAAATATATATGATATATACTGTGTTTATATACTCTAGGTACAGGTGCCTATAACTATAGAAATACTATGATAAGTATGAAAGAAAAAAAACAAAACCCTCTAATGCCCTGGTGAACTTTCTTTGGATAAACCCTTATATTAGTTAAGGTATTGCTAGCTGCCCAAACAAACAAACCCAAAATTTATGTTTTGCTGATGTAAAGTAAATATTAAATGTACTTGATTTGGGGCAGTTCTTTTCCACGTGGTACTTCAGAGACAGTTACTGTCCATCATATATTCTTGTTCATCTCCAGTAGATGGCTTCCAACGTGACCATGATAGTCTTTGTCTGCTCCGTGGGACAAAAACCACACGGAGATCTCATGGGCCTGGTCTGAAAGTGACTTGCATTACTGTTCCTCACATCCCATTGGCTAGAAGGCAGTCACATGGCACCACAAGCTGGAAGGGAAGATGCAAAATTTACTTTAGATCCATGCCCAGGAAGGGAGGAAATAGGTTTTGTGACCAGACAGAAAGCCTCTCCCACAGTCCTACTTAACATGCCCTAACAGTAGCATAACACATCCATCTCCTTCACAGTCCTTGCTAGATGATCACTTTATTCACAAAGTCCACTTAATGACCACATCTCCAGGCCAGCTCTCAGTGCTCTTGTTCGTGTCCTCTATATTTCTCTTACGAGCTTTTACAGTAAACTCCTAGCTAGTAGACCTGCATCTGATTTCCCCAAGTTCTAAGTTATGTTCCACATAAGGGCAAACATTTTAAAACACAAATATCACAGAATCATTTCTGCTTCAGCAGCTCTCAGTTGCCCACAAAGTAAAGCCCTGAAGATTTACCTTGATGCCTGTCGTGATCTGGCTCTTTTAACTCTTTCATATTCACCTTCTGCCAGTCCTTGTATTTCATTTTTTGGTGTATTTCATGACACCAAAAATTTGAAAGTCTTGAAGCATACTGCATACTCACCTACCTCTATGTGTATGTGTATTTATTTATTCTATCTAAAGCTGTTTCCTTCTTCCAGATGGGGAAATTCTATTCATTCTTTAAGACACAACTAAAACCTTAACTTTTCATAAAACTTTTCTTGACTTTTCCTTTTTTTATAACCTAAATAATCCACTATCATAGCACTTACACATACCTGTGACTATTAGTTTATTCTTCTATCTCTCCCCCAGGATTGTCCATCTTATGGATTATGTGATATTTTCCTTTGATCCAAAGTGTTTAGCATAGAATCTGGTCCATATCAGCTAAAAGATAAATAGAACCCAACCTTCACCTTGAGTTGACAAAATTATTTTGAATGAATAAATGACAGTCAAAAAAGTACAAGGAAGTAGGCATCCATGTGAATGTAAACATATTTCATGTGTTTTACAGATAATCCCTATTAATTTCAATCATATACTGTTACTTACCAGGACTTTCTGCCACAAG
Organism: Miniopterus schreibersii; assembly: GCF_964146895.1. Taxonomy (NCBI): domain Eukaryota; kingdom Metazoa; phylum Chordata; class Mammalia; order Chiroptera; family Miniopteridae; genus Miniopterus; species Miniopterus schreibersii. Next base: position 61,026,551 of record NC_138108.1, read on the forward strand.
CTTTTCTCCAATTGATAGCTATACTATTTTTATAGATTTATTATTTCTAAGGGATATTTTTTAGTTAAACCTGTCCTTGCTTTTTGTTCTCATTTTGATATTTATTAAAATTATGCTTTAGTATTTAAACTACAGTATCCCCACACAACTAGAGTCACAGAGAAGTATTCATGAATACGAGAGGACTTTAACCCTCCCCCTTATGGGTGCCATCATCTTTACCACAAAAGCCTCTACAAATAAATATGCAGTCTTATTAAAAAAGAAACAAAACATATTTTATTTGATATGTCAGTAACTTTATAGTTAATCTGATTCCCACCTACCAAAAATATCATCATTCAAATAATTTCTATTTGGACATTTTTAAGCCATTACTGCCCATCTCAAAGATATTACTGGCTATTTGAAAGAATGGAATTTACTTTGTTTTCTCCAAAGAACTTAGTACAATGCAATGTAAGCAGCAAGCAGTCAATAACAGTAGCTTGTTGAATGATTTTTTTAAATGACTATATCATGTATTTTGATTCTAGACATTGTCACAATTTATCCTGACTATTGTTATAATATCAACTCATGAATTTCATGCATTCAATCAGGAGGAAAATTAGCAGAACAAATCTTACAAATTAATTGATTAATATTGTGTATCAAAAGGAGAAAGTTTTGCTTAAATGAACACTTTACATTTTAACCATTCATTTTGATTAGAAATTCTCAACCCAGGATGACTTTACACCCCATGGGACATTTGATAGTATCTAAGACACTTTTTAATATCACAGTTTATGGGGGCTTTTAGTGGGAAGAGGCCAGGGATACTTCTAAACATACTAAAATGTAGAGTAGGTAAGACCCTCACAATAAATAATTATCTGTCGCAAAACATTACTAGAGTCAAAGTTGAGAAACCCTGATTAAACCATGGACTCAAACTTAATTTCAAAGACATTGCTTTTTATCTCTTCAGTGTTTCTCTGGGCCCTAATGTTTGCCTCACCTTCTTCTATTTATGTAAGCAATAAACTTAAAACCTTAAGTCTTTCGATGTCACAGAATGATACCAAAGAATCATAACTATGGCCCGGCCGGGCGTGGCTCAGCGGTTGAGCGTCGACCTAGGATCCAGGCGATCGGGGTTCGATTCCTGGTCAGGGCACATGCCCAGGTTGCGGGCTCGATCAATGACTCTCTCATCATTGATGTTTCTATCTTTCTCTCTCCCTCTCCTTTCTTCTCTCTGAAATCAATAAAGATATATTTAAAAAAAAAAAAAAAAATCATAACTATGACATTTAGCATTGTACTTACACGCTCATGTTGGTAACTCATTGTAGCATTTCAAGTGGAAATAATGTAGGCATTTTCCAAAGCAACTCTAGCAGTTTGGAAAGGAGTAGTCCAAGTTATCTACTGGCAGGGGGGGATCTGTTAATTTGTAATAAAAAATTAAAAAAATAAAAAACAGGGGTTTTCATGGACAAATATCTTCCTGTATGCTCACACAATTGAGGCTTACTAAAGGCAACTATAAGTTTTCCTATATACGTACCACATCTTCTTTCCCCAGTAGTCCACCAAAGGACACTTTGGTTGTTTTCATGTTTGGTCACCATGAATAATACTGCAATGAACATACTGGTGCATATATCTTTGCAAATAAATGTTTTCAAATGTTTCAGGTAGACACCCAGAAGAGGGGTTTCTGGATCATATGTTAACTCTATTCTTAGTTTGCTGAGGAACCTTCATGCTGTTTTCCTCAGAGGCTGTACCTATCCTTCTTTTTAAGATCGTCAAACCTGGGTTGTATGCACTTCATCACAGAGTAGTCAAATCCCTGCGCAAGTTTCCCTATTCCTGGGTTCTTCCATTTCCATCTTCCTCTCTTTCCCTTTCAGCCTCTTGCCTGGAAAGCCTTGTAGTTAAACTTACTCAAGTTATTACAAGCAAAATTATATTCAAGTCATTAAGAACATAATAAGAATAATGAAATAAGTTTGATGAAAATACCTTGAAAATTCAAGGTTAATGATATTAAATTGCAGTGGTAAGTTTTCAAATAGACACTTGGAAATATTTCCTGATCATTATAGTTTGAGATATTGGCAAGTGATTTAAAGGAAATCAATGTTCTCTCTAGAGATTAAAAGAAAGTAGACCAGTTTATTAGTGGAACGTCTTGAATGAAATATTGCCAAGATATATTGGGCTATATCAGGTGAACATTGATCACCTGTAATTTTAAGAAAGAAAAAAACAAAACTGCCACTTATAGTATTTCTACCGTAAGTAGGAAGACTATATTTAAAATAAATTATGCCATAAAACAAAAGATACCAGTAATTATTCCTGATCCAATGAGAGGTATAAAGTGACTTTAAGTTTACAGTCTGGATTGACATTTATTAATAGAGTCTCCCGACACCTCTATGAAAATTTCTCAAAATATTCACCCCCAGTTTATCCAGGTGGAGGTATTTTAGCTAAAATGTGTATCAAAATTTCCTGGCTTACAATATGTTAGCTGCTAGGTGAGGCTAAAACTTAAATCCCCAAACCTTTTTTCTAACCTTACTCATTTACTTGGCAACCCAAGTTTCCTTTTTTTTGCTCTGTCCCTCATCTCATATCCTTCCCTCTTCTCTGCTGAGAATTGCAATGAACCCAGTTACAAAAATAAGTGCAAAACTACAGGAATGCCATACCATAATCCACTGACCCAAAAGGAATGGCCAAGAAAACATGACTTCATTATTTTAAATAGCCGAGAGGAGAATTACCTGTGGAATTTTTGTATTTCCTCCCTATGAGAATATAAAGGTTTATAAAGGGTTAAACTAACATAAACTCTGCTTTTATTTTTAATGCTCTTTTAATGTAAAGTTAAGCTGATATAGAAGTAGTCACAATGAATCTATCACCCAACCTTAACAATTATCAACTCAGGACTATTTTTTTTTCTCCCTTAATGGTTTGAAGCAAACCATTTTCATCATATCGTTTCATTTTTTTTTATTAGTATTGGCAAATGTTATTTATAATAAGGAGAAAATCAGCATTACTGTGCCAGACCCAATGGACTTCCCTTTGCCAGTTAAAATTCAAGGCTGATTACTGCATTTTTGGTACCTGCAAAGCACTCTGCACATAACATTCTGTCATTCTTTGAAATAGCAAATGGAAGGCAGCTATGCTCACCACTCTACCACCAAAGCAAATGGAAGTCATTTAAACCAGATGAGAGACAGGCTGGGGAACTGGCATACCTACAGCACAGGATACACAGCACCACGCACCTATTTCAAGGGAATGGAGAGTGGGTGGCCGGAAGAAAGAAACTCTTTCCCCATTTAACCTGTAATTTGACAACATCTGTGAAGAATTATCCCAGGCATTGGCATCGTAATTGTTGTATCTAACATCAATCACCAGGGAGGGGAGATTACTTGAAATAGATGTTAACGGCATTATAGTTTAACAACATGAAAGCCAAAAATGAGAGGAATGAGGTCTGTAAGACGGTGCCCAAATTAATCAAGGGGCTAGGAAGAGGCACTGAATGGTTTAATATAAAGTGAGGTACTGTACTTGCTTATATAAGAAGAGTTTAAGTCTAGAGATGATTATCTAGTCTATATTCTAGATATTAAAAATTTGAGTATTTCTAAACTTTTGTAGGATGAGGACCTGACCCTGTGTTTTTTCTATTTTCTTGCATTATTGCTTCAGTATTAAGAGCAATATCACTCTGAACATTGTATACAGAAATTGAAAAAAAGCAATGGACACACAAGTTGTCTTCCAAATGAAAATTATTGATAAAATGATATAGTCACAGTCTTCCAGGAAACTGAACTTTCAGTAAGCCTGAATACATGAGGCTGTCTCAAATGTGGCAGCTAACACCTGGGTAGCATCGAATTACCTGTACTTAATATATTGAGAAAGTATTTATTGGCTGATTGAATTACCGCTTTATAGCCAAATACTTCTTCAAAATCTGTTGCCTATATTTACAGTTTAAAGAACATTCTGTATGTTACAGTCTGAAAACAAGTTTCTTCTCTTCAAAACATTTCTTTAACAGTCTTCTAAGACATAACCCTGTCCTGGCTTTTCCTCCACCTCTTAGTCTGCTCTTCTTCAGTTGCTGCTTGCCCACCTGCATCCCTAGAGCTCTTTAATGTAGTAATGTCCCAAATGCATATTTTCACTTTGGACCTGTCTCCTGAACTCCAGGTGTATGGATTCAGCCACTGACGTGTCACCTTCACTTGGACATCTAAGAGCAATCTCAAGCTTAACCTGCCCAAACTGAATTCCTCACCCTTTCTCAACACTAAGCTTGTCCCTTCTACAGACTTCCCACTGTCAGAAATGGCATCAGCACCCTTTTAATTACTCAATCAAAAAACCCTGGTCATCCTTGACTCTTTTCCACTCACATTCTATAGGATATTCTGGCAGCTCTGCCTTCAGAAGGCATCCAGCCTGACCACTTTTCAGAAAGTCCATAGCCACCATCGTATTCTCCCCGTAATCTGTCTGAATTATTACATGAACCTTCAAACTGACTTCCTACTTCTGTCTTTGCCTCCCAAAGTCTATTCTTAGCAGAGCAATAAATGTGATGCTTTTAAAACAAAATCAGATATCGTTACTCATTTCACTAAGAGTAAAAACCAAAATCCTTACAATGACTTAAGACAATTTGCCATACTCACACCACCTCTCCGCCCTCTACACTTTACTGTTCCTTGGACATGTAGGCATATACCCCCAACAAAGGTCTTTTTCACTTGTTCTCTCTTCCTGAGGCATTCTTCCTCTTGATATCTGCAAAGACTCTCTCCCACGTTCTTCATGTCTATATCAAAATGGTACATTCTTTGGGTAACCATCTTCACCGTCTAAAAGTCCACCATGCTAACAATCCCTATGTCTTTTCTCTACTTACTTTTCTTACTATAGAACTCATCATCAGCAATCATTACCAGGCAGTCACAATGCAATCATCACTGTGCAATTATATTTTATATTCATTTATTTTATTTATTGTTTCCCTTTATTGGGCTATAACTTATTTATGCTATATGGTTAACAAAGACCTAGAGAATCTGGTTAGAAAAGATTCAAGGTGTATTATAATGAGACTTTCCATAGTTAAACAGTAAACATTATTCATTTGAGTTTTAAAAGCACTATTTTAAAAAGTGAATAAGAGAAAGGAGGACCACTAGGTCCTCAAATATATGCAACATGTAATCTTGAATCTATATGTAGTTTCTTAGATATGGATGGGATTTGATGAAGATGGGTGAGGATAATCCCTTTTTCCTGTCTCCTACTTATCTAATTCTATCTATGTGTATATGCTTTCTTGATTATTTCTTTTGGTTGAGTAAGCAACATCGCTTATTACCATAAATCTTCCATCTATCTCATATCCAACATTTCTTAAGGTAAGAACCATTACCCAAATCATTTAATAATGGCTCAGTGCAATTCAAAAATTAATTTATATGCGATATTTTTAGTATATACAATATTTTAGGATAGTGAATTTTTAAATTCACTGCCTCTATCTCTCTCCTCACTTCAGGACTGAGCATTCATTTCCTGAGCTGTTGGGAGTGTTGGCTGATGATGGCTCAAAGCTGAATCCTTTCTTGGGAAATGTTTTTAGGCAAGAAAGCTGCCCACCCACATTCATGTCTCATCCCAAGAGCAGCTTACATTTAATGACTGAGCAATAGGGATGCTACAAAGTTTCACAACTTTCCCCTCTATTTGGGACAACTCCACCGCAATATCCTAGTCCAAGACTCCTCCTAAGATTGACTGAGGCTTTTATTGCAAGTGGATCATGGTTCAACTTTTCTCTCTATTCAATGATCTTTTCTTTATTTCCTTGTTGTGCTGATTCTGAAGACACTTATCAATAAACTTCCTGTACACAAATCTCCTATTCAGTCTGTTTCCTGGGAACCTGACATAAGACAGTGGGTAGCAGAAGTGGACCAAGAAACTAGACTCTAAAGAAGGATTTGGATCTGGAATTCCAGCTTCCAGGCTGCCATACAGACTGGAATCAGACTGCCATTAGTGGTAGTAGATGTAATGACAGTTCTTGGCTTGTTGTATTGTGCAAGTGTTAAAACTTTCACCAGGACTACACTGATATGGAACATCACTGCAAAAAATGCATTGGTGGGTTCAATGTTTTAGGTGATTGTAAAGTTCAAAGGATGTAGTAATTATAAAAACTGTAGAATAATTATTGCTGGGGGATGTCAATGCATTAGAGAAAGAAAAATAAGGGAGTGAGGGTGACTAATCAAAAATTTAAGAGTAACTTTGAAAAGGAGAAGGCCTGTAGTTGAGTATAAAGAGGTTTTAATCTCCTGAAGTCAGAACAAAGATAAAGCTGAAGATCACATGTAGGACTTGATTATCAGACCAACAAACTTGTCAGCAATGACAAATTTGACACATCAAAGTCAGAACTCAGATTGGGTAAGAGGGAGACCTTGAGACTTGATATTGGGACATTGAATGGATACACTCAATAATCTTAAATCTTCAGATTCTATTTGGATGAGCACTAGTAGATGCCTCATCCCAGCTAAAAATTAATGCTGATGCCTTTATTAGAAGATGATATAGATGGTTCTGTTCTTCAAGACAGTTTATGGCCACTTAGGGTGTATCCCCATATACCTGATAATGGGACCAATAGCTAGAGTTAAGTCATAAAATAATCCAGCCTGGGATATGCTTGGCTGCTAAAAGATGAATGAAACCCTGAAGGAGTTGTTGGACCTACTCAACACAAACAAGCAAGAGCCAGGACAGTATGCATAAGACTGGATCCTGAAGACACTGAATCAAGGAGAGTAGAACATAGTTAGGTAAGGAAGAGTTTGTCAATATGGTAGCACTTCCATGATCATAATACAGAGTTTACACCTTGACTAGTTTCCCTGGAGATGGTGCTACACTGTCATAGTGAAAGCCTACAGTAAGTGTAGTAAGAAATGCCACAACAGTTCCAGAAGATAGTACAAGAAGGAATCAAAAAGCCGAGAAGTAAGCATGATTGAGTGGATATACTGTGTCAGGCTGGAAAAACACACCATTGAACTATGTTGCATGGAAGTTAGGGGGCTGCCCCATTTACAAAGCAATAAAGAATACACTGGCAAAAGGGATACCAGCATGTCCAAGGAGCTCAGTGGTGGAAGTCTTCTCTACACCAGGGATAATAACAGAAGATGCATTTACAGTACTGGGCTTCTTTATAGCAATTGGTATGATAGCAGCCTGAAATAATAGAGGCAATAGGGTAATAACTGTTATGAGCAAAGTGTGTGCAATTTTCATAATGAGCAGTAATGTCAGAATAATAATTAGAGGTCCCTACATATAAGGAGCTATGGACATGTTTAATAGCATACAGTACCCCTAGATAAAGATAGATGGGCGGTAAACATGGGTTTAACTTAATTTATTCAATCAACTGTCATCAAAGATGGAAGATGAGAAAAAGTTATAATTTTGTACCTGATTTCCAGGCTTTAGCCAGTTTTCAGACATGGAAACCTTCGACCACCCAAATGACGGGTTCCCAGAAAGAACCCAATAAGAGCACAATTATATATGATAGTTATTCCTCTAATCTTTTATAAAAAAAAAAAAAAAAAAAGATAATGTATTTTTAAAACTGTATACTGTTAAAAGAAGACTACTCAAACTTTCCAAGGTTGCTTGACAAAGGGTCTGTGTTGATGCGGAAACCCAGAGACCTGTTTAAGTGAGGATACGTGTAAGGCAGATAATAAATGGAATCCTTGTCTAGGTCCAGCTCACTGTGAATTCTTTGAGTGGATAGATACACCTAGTCATCATTTATCCAGACTCTGGAAGTATAATTGAAATGGACATAATTTGTAGTTGACAGAACCTTCCCATTGTTTTTTTAGTGGGGCAGTAATTCATCCAGATTATAATCAATGCTTATTCTGGGTATTGTTTGCCCTTTCTACTGCAGGGCCATGGCAAGCACCACTTCTGAGGTCTTTCAGACTGTGAGATTCATGTACAAAGGATCATATAGAACATTACATAAGACCAAGGAAAAAACTTGACTGTAAAGAAGGCACAGCAGTGAACTCATGGTCATGGGATTAGCTAATCTAGTTATCTACTTGTGAGATATAATGAAACAGCCTTCAGAAGGTGCAGCTAAAGATGATGTTTGAGATAATAATCTAAAAGGATATGATACCATACTGGAGGATGCAGTATATGGCCTAAAACAATTATCATTATAGGATGTTACATACCCACTACATGAATGCATGAGTCCAGGAACCAGAGAAAATTAGGGGTGACTTCATTTGTCATCGCTCCAGGAACCTATTTGAAGAATCTGTGCTTCCTGTTCCTATAACTCTTGGATCTGTGGGTTTAGAGATACTGCTCAGAAGAGGAATGCTTCCACTAGAGGAGACAGCAAAATGTCCATTAAACTTAATCTTTGTCTGCCATAGAGTTACTTTGGGCTCCTCATGCCAACAGACAAGGAATCAAGAAAAGGAGTCACCATTCTAGCAGAGTTAATTGGGATCGTTAGATGAAGACAGAGATGGGATTGCTCTATGGAGTTAGGGAAGTATACATTTTACGTATAGTGATCCACTGTTTCACTTATTTTGACAATGAATGTGCAAGTGTAGTAGCCTTGGTGTAATTATCAGGGGCTCAGTCCTCTCAGATGAGTCTTGTTCACCCCACTATTTAAACCTTCGAGAACAGCAGAGGTATTAGCCAGGGTGAGTGACATCTAGAATAGGTTGTTTAGGAGGAGGATGGTGAATATTGTTGCAAATCTGAGACCAGCTGCATTAATGAGAACGGTATTTCATGCCATTTGACCTTCTTTTATGTAAATCTCCACCAAAGAAACAACCAATTCGAATCTTGACAGAGCTAGTCCCAGTTGAGATGAACCTATAATAAGAAGCAGGTTGGTTTGAGTTATGCAAAAAGTAAACTGCAGTGGATATTATGGTGTACTGCCTAATAAATCTTTGAAAACTGAAGTACTTACCCCCTCAGTTCTGCTAGTGTTGGCTTCTGGTGGCCCAAAGCAGAGTCCCTCTCTGAGGATTACCCTAGGTTGAAGAGAACTGCCCCACCCAAGGTCAATGGAAACGAGGCCACATTCAATGACTAAGGAATAATGGGGTATAAAAGTACAATCCCTTTGTCTCAATTTGGGATAACTGCAAGGCCATTAAGGCCCTGAGTTGCCATTGGGATAGGCCAAGGCCTCTGTTGTGACTGCATCATAATTTAACATCTCTGCTTTCTTCACTTCCTTACAAGTGTTTATCCACAGAATCTTCCTGCAAGGAAATTCCTGTCTCAAATTCTGTTTCTTAGAGAACCTGACCTAAGAAAGATGGTGATAAGTGGGTATCAATTCTTGTTATATTATTGCTTATTAGAAAATTTTACTATATGTACCCTAGCATACATATATGTGCATTTATATATTCACACACATATACATATATATGTATATAAACTTTGAACATAAACTTTATCAATATTGGCACTGATTTTTACAGTACTAGTGGAAAAGAAATGGTGATCATCTTTATCACCCTCAAAAATCATCCCCATCCAAGTCCTCCTGGTACACTCAAAATGATTCTTATTTCAAAAAAGTATGGCAAGATCGTTACCTTGCATAATATTAGCTAATATTTACTGTTTTGATTATTACACATCCGACAGTCCATTGATCAGTGGCAATGGCAGTAAAGAAGAATGAAACTTAGCTCATAAGAGACCATTTAAAAAGAAAACATGGTTCCGACATTGCAAAATATAGCTATGTGTAGCTCAGAAAACATACACATACCCTGGGGTCCTATTGCAATAGAATAGCTGTAGAGTAAAACAAATTCAAATTTGATATTATTGATTTAGTAACAAAAATATGGTTATTCTTGAAAAATATAGCAAATATACCAAGCTCTATATACAACCATTACTTGTAAGCTAATCAACTGCACAAAGAAATACCAATTCTTATAAACATGAAATCTAAAGCCAAAATATTAATTGATTAGGTAAAAAAGGTTTTGGTGTAAAGATACATATTCTCAAAAAAACCAATGGTCTGTTCTGTAAGCCTAGAAAGGAGAGTGAAGGAAAAGGTTGAAGAGCCCTCAAATAAGGATCTGAGAAGTCCTCTGCTAGAACTCTGAAAGTGAAGTTGGTTGTTTTGCATAGGTGGTCTCTACAAGTTTTAATTAAATTGAGTAATAAAAAAGCACTGCCCTTTATGGTGAGAAAGAACTCATAAAATTTTTGTACAAATGCCAGGTAATGTTTACATTAGTGTCCATGAGGGGTTTCATTTTTGCTGTTTTCAACTCTATAAAAGTTCCACCTAAGAAAATAATTGATCCTAGTCTTCCTTACATGTTTTGTGAAGCAACGCTACTTCACAAGTTTGTCCATGGCAACTTTGGTAATCTAAGTCCATCACATACTAATAAGAAAACATGAGGTAACTTCCAAAGTCTCACACTATCTTGTTATTTATTCCCTGAGATAAACTACATTAAAATTTAGTTGATTAGGGAAATTCCAATCAAATTTCTGTTTCATGAATGATACATTCTAAGAATATTTACCCCACAGAAATTTGCTTATCCGTTCCTTCAAAATATCTGTCATCTCTCCATGTAAATGTCCTTCACCAGACATTCAAGCTATTTATCTGAAAAACAAATTTGATCATGACGCTCTCTCATAAAAATATTTTCTGGATTTCTGCAACGCTAGGAGGAAGTTCAACCAGCATTTTTATCTTCATCATCTACCTCACCTCCATGTTTCAGTAACAAATAATTATTTATTCTTAGTTGTTCTGTTTTGTCCAGCCTTATTTTTTTTTAATATATCTTTATTGATTTCAGAGAGAGGAAGGGAGAAGGAGAGATAGAAACATTAGTGATGAGAGAGTCATTGATCGGCTGCCCCCTGCACGTCCTCGACTGGGGATCAACCCTGTAATCAGGGCATGCGCCCTGACCGGGAATCGAACCGCAATCTCCTGGATCCTAAGTCGATGCTCAACCACTGAGCCATGCAGAGCCGGGCCAGCCTCATTATTTCTATATAAATTATTCTCTACAAGGAGTGTCCCTCTCCTGTTGTCCATCTGGTATCCTGTTAGTACATTGTGTGAGAGAGTCAAGGGCACAAGCTTTCGATTTAAAAAGATGAGCTAAAAGTCTCACTGTGATAGAAATGTGACCTTGAGAAAAAATTTAATCTATCTTAGTCTTAGTATTTTCATTTATAAAATGGTGATTAAAACTACCTAATAGGTTTGTGGTAATGGATAAAGTATTTAATAAATGAAGACTTCCTATTGTATCTTAAACATAATATGTGTTCAATAAACAGTAGCTATTACTATTTTCATCATAAAAATGATAGATGGCCCCTCTGTAAATGCTTTTCTGATTACCCATCCTCCCACTAGCATCTGGGAGTTTCATTAGCACTCTATATAAATTGTTATCATGAAGCTTATAATATTATAATTTTTGCATGCAATTCTATCTTTTCTTTGTATCAAGTTTCTTTAGTTTACCATTTGTAGAAACCTTCAAGTAATTTCTTTCTCCCTGCCTTGATATAATTATTCATTAAATAATTGCAGAATAAAATTAATTTTTTACATATTTGTTTGCCTCAAATTATTAAGGACTTTTGGGGGGGGACTTATAGCAGAGTCTGTTGACTGACTGCTAAACCCATTTCCTCTTATTATTTGTCATAAAGCTAAACAGTATTTCCCAGGGTCACCTACAGTGAACTGTGGCTATAGGATTGCATTCCTACTCAACCATTGTGAACTGAGTCACTTGGTATCCTATATCCAGGCCTGGGTCAAAAAATGTCATACACTATACACTATGCTCTTGTCCTTCCTGCATGCTGCAAATAAGCACATCAACTGTGAAACACCATGCTAAAGATGGCTCCTAAGACTGAAAATGGAGGGACTCTGGGTTCCTGAATCACTACCGAAGAGGGACCCAGGACAACTATTTCATAAATAATAAAAATAAACTCGTATTACATTAGGCCAGGGATCAGCAATGTTTTTCTGCAAAGGGCCAGATAGTAAATATTTTCAGCTCTGTGAGCCCTATACTCTTTGTTACAACTACTCACTTCTTTTGCTCATGATAGAGCAAAAACAATGAAAGATAATACATAAATGAATGGATATGGCTATGTTTCATTAAAACTTTATTTATGGCACTGAAATTTGAATTTCATATAATTTTCACATAGTATGAAATAGTACTCTTGTTCTAATTTTTTAAAAACCATTTAAAAGGGAAACAATTTTTAGCTCAAGGGGTATAAAACTCAGGCAGGGTTCTTATGTGCTCAGTCCTGTTAGATCAGAGTTTATTAGTTAAAGAAATAATTGTTGCCCGGCTGGGCTTGGTTCAGCGGTTGAGCATCGACCTAGGATCCAGGCGATCGGGGGTCGATTCCTGGTCAGGGCACATGCCTGGGTTGCGGGCTCCATCCCCAGTTGGGGGCGTGCAGGAGGAAGCTGACCAATGACGCTCTCATCACTGATGTTTCTCTCTCTCTCCCTCTCCTTTCTTCTCTCTGAAATCAATAAAGATATATTTAAAAAAAGAAAAGAAAAGAAATAATTGTTCACTTACAAATATAAGAGCTGTAATTTATTCATTTTTGTATTCCCATGGGGCAAATATGGCACATAGTAGGCAGTCAATAAATTGTGCAATGAGTATATAAATAAATGAATGGATGCCCAGCTAGTGTTGCTCAGTGGTTGAGTGTTGACCCATGAACCTGAAGGTCACGGTTCAATTTCTGGTCAGGGCACATGTCCAGGTTATGGGTTCAATTCCTAGTAGAGGGCATGCAAGAGGCAGCCGATCGATGATTCTCTCTCATCATTGATGTTTCTATGTCTCTCTTCCTCTCCCTTCTTCTCTCTGAAATCAGTAAAAACATATTTAAAAATAAATAAATAAAAATAAATGAGTGGATGAAATTAACCCTGTTCTACCTTTGTCTTAGGGAACCATTCAATGCAGAAGACATGACTAAACAAAATGGCACAAATCCCATAGTTTCTCAATGCTGTGCCAAGTACTCTGAATATCTTACATAAATATTTGAGGATAATAAAAATGTATTTAAATTTCAACATATTTATGAAAAGATACAGTACCATAAGGGCAAAAATGCTGCATGAGTCAATATGAAAACCATCCCAATAAAAATTAGCTTATTTTAATAACTAATGTACTAAGATACTATCATCATAAAAATTCATTATCAGTATTGATTTAACATTATCTAAAGACCAGTGGCTTCAGAGAAAGTAAGATAGATTCAGTAAGTATTATTTGCTTTCATACTATCCTGCTCCTTCCTCTGTAGCACTTACCTTGACTGTAAAACACTAATTATGTGTTACTTATTTAATGCATGCCCAGTTAGATTTCCCCAATTAGATTTTAAGCCATGTGGTGGCAGGACCATGTCTATTTTACTTCTATATTCTCAGCAATTAATCTAGTTCTTGGCACCTATAGACACTAAACAGATATTTTGAAGTAAATGGATGAGCCATGCATATGATTCTGTTTCATTAATTAATTAATTAAAGAAGAATAGTTGGGATAATATATATTAGGAAACACATGAAAATTTTATAAAAGCCCAGTATACTTTAGTTGGCATAATGCCAAGTAGCTCTAAGAAGAAAAATAGACATTTTCTAAATTCAGAGATAAAACTCCTAAGTTACATATGTGTGCGTGTGTGTGTGTGTGTGTATGTTCATACCAAAATGGCACTTAATCTTTCTGGTAGAGAAGTAATGGGATTCTTTGTGAGAAGCAACTATGTCCTTTTCATTATATATAAGAGGAAGAAAAACATCTGTTGTTGAAACAGGCTCAGGGAAGTTTGAAGCCTTAAAACAAATGTAGTGGTCACATTTAAGCTTGCTCCATGAGTTTCGCATGCCAGGCCAATAGAAGCATCAGAGGAAGTTCAAAAGCCTGAATCACCTAATCAGGCTGGCAAAGAATGCCATTTTTAATCACCTTAAGTCGATTTATGAGCCTGGAACTCTCTCAAACATCTAGCAATTCCCTGAGCCTAATTCAGGTACATATAGTTCCAAGCTCATAAGATTTTAGTCTTGGTGTCATATAATCAGAACAGAAAATGAAAATACTGCCGTATAAACAAAGCGTAGTGTTTCAGCCACACATCTCCCTTTTAAGAGAGTATATGGGGACATAGAGAGGGGAACAATTCTCAGATATATAGCCCACCTAGGTAAAGCACTTTCAAATGTACTTCATTTATTTATTTTAGGCCATTTTTGGCTCAAAATCATGCAAAATTACTGTCTCTAGTTTCATTCTGCTCTTTTGAAATAGTCCAGATTTTGCGCTAAGAGTTTAAAGCCACAGCAAAGAGCGAGGCCAAGAGGGAAAGCTTTTGAAGAGCTCTCACAGCTGTGAAAACACAGGCCTCAGGCTGTGTGCAGAGTTACTTCAAACAGCTGCTTCAGGTGACTAAACACCTTGAGTCTCATTCATCAAGTGTTGTTTACACTGGCTGACAGGCCAGACTCGGAGAATTAACTCGGAGAAAAAAGACGGACTACATACCAAGGATGGGAAAGGAACCTAGTTCTTTAAATGTGCGGCGAAGAAAAAAAATAACCTGGGTAAGTTTACAACATAGCAGAACAGAACTAATTTTATTTTATGTTACTACTTACGATGCCCTTTGCATCTTTACAAATCAGAGGTGAAACAATCCTGATGGCTTGCTACTTTTTTGGTCCCACGAATAAAAACGAGATCGACAATTCCTACATGTAGGGAAACACCTCAAATAAATGGTCCCCAAACTTCTCATTAATTATCAGTGTGCACAATATTGAAAGAGTAGGTATAAATAATGCATTTTCATTATTTTTAAAAAGGAAAGTATGGCCTTCTTCTTGCCTAGATTCACTGCTTTATTGCAAACATTGCCTCATCAAGACTTGGCCATAGGGTTCATCACCCAGTATTAAAAAATTCTTTCATCTAATCTATTCAAAAAGGTGACATGATAATATATTTTAAACCATGTAACTATTTGCAGGGATCAAAAGAAGAGTGAAATAAAATGACATGAGTCAGTGTCAGGCGAAGTGTTACTAGTTAAATAAGCTTTAAATATTGAAAGCTAGTTTTAATATTTCCTTTTAATCTAGAAATATGCCACTTGGTAATTTTTTCTTTATAACATCAGGGTGGTTACGAACAACATTTTCCATGGCTTCATTCAGGACGAAGCAGAAAAATCTACCCTGCCCTCTCCTTTGTCATGGCAGCCGTAGATTGTCACTTCTATTGGCATTAATTTATTATTTTTGTTACGGCATGTTTCAAAAGTAAGAGCTCTTCTGAGCCGCCCATTCACAAGTTTATAAATGATGTTCAAAGACTGCCTCAATTGTTCTGATCTTTTCTCCAGTTCAAAAACGCCTTTCAATTCTTTTAATTAATACACTTTAAATCAGTTCTCAAGCTCTACTGTGCATAGAAGTGACCTGAGGATCCTGTAGAAATGCAGATTCTGATTCACCAGGTCTAGGCAGCTCCTGAGATTCTGCATTTCTACAAGTCCCCGGTGAATCCCCATGCTAATTATCCAAGGACTGCAGCTTAAATAGAAGGACACTAAAGAGTACTGGTCTCGAAGAGCAAAGGGAAAAAGTTTTCTTTTCTTTATAGGTTCATTGTTTCTTTCCCCACTGTATGAGAATAGAGGCAAACATTTGTTGTCCAATTATTAGGCAAAGTAATGATGAAAAGCAGGATTATAGAGTCAGTATGTTCTATTTAAAGTAGAAACTAAAGATTAAAGATTTATGTTTTGGTATATTCAGTGCCAATTTGTCCAAAAAAGTCAGAAACATTAATCCAAATAGGACCCAAATGTGAAAAATGACTTTTCATCTTTCAATATTACTCTGGGGAGTAATGATAGGTGAGGCCCTGTGGGAGAAACACCCCTGGGTGGGGAGTACTAGGTACAGCTCAGAAGTAACAATGAGATTAAACAGAAGGAAGCATAATTTTTATTAGAGAAGAAATAAAGGACTCAAGCAAAAAAAACAACAAAATCAGGAACTAGGGAGGCAAAAGAAATCAGGGAAAGTACAAAGAATAAGTATTTATTGAGAACCTACTATTCTACAAATAAGAATTCTATGAGGCAGCCTTGGCATCCATTTTACAGATGAAGGCAGGGAGTCCCTATAGGATTAATCAGCTTATTTCAATAAAGTCAGGTAATAGCTAGCAGAGATTTGAAGCCAATTCTGCCTGACTTGAAAATCTGCCTCTGTGTCTATCACAGTTCTGACTCTCAAAAGTAGGAAAGACAAAAGGACAACAATGTAAGAATTAAAGAAGTAGCTGATAGCAACAGTGCTCTAAGAAAACTGAGAAATCAAGAAACGGAAGAGTTTTGAGAAGTGTTACAAAAAGCCCACTTGAGAAGTGTAGTCGGGCACTAGCCAGTTTGGCTCAGTGGTTAAAGCGTCAGCCCTCTGACTGAGGGGTTCGATTCCGGCCAAGGGCAGATACCTAGGTTGCAGGCTCAATCCCTGGCCCCCTAGTTGAGGTGCGCTCAGGAGGCAACCAATTGATGTGTCTCTCTCACATTGATGTTTCTCTCTCTCTCTCTCTCTCCTTTCTACTTTCTCTGAAAAGCAATGTAAAAAATATCCTAGGGTGATGACCTAAAAAAAAGTGTAGTAGGAAATTAAGGCGAATATGCAGTGGGAGACGGGTAAAGAAGAATGGTAAGTGTTTTGCACAAACGGGTAACACATATACTGGTTACTGAGAATTAATGGTACAAGGTTTCACACTGGCTTTTCAGATCTGGGCCATTAGGTGTGTTCCCATTTAATCTCCGCTGCATTGTATAAAATATCAGGCCAGTTCATTCAAATTATTGAGAAATTACTACCTACCAGTTACTGTATCAGGGACTGAGTTAATGAAACTTTATATGGTTCATGAAAATATATTGTATGAAAAAAGAAAAAGGTTAGCAAAGAGATTCTTGGTGATGTTTAAATAGTTTCGCAAAGAAGATTTTAATGATGAAGTAACTGAATCATTCTTTCAGATCAGCTTAAGCATGAAGAGTGGTTCTGGATCACAAATATATCAATATTTTTGTTGCCCTGACTTGTGAGACACAGGCATAAATTTTATGTACAATATAGAAATGTGATTCAGAGAATTAAATTGTAGAAAGAAACCAATGTCAATGTAAGGATGACCAAGATATCCTACATGAAATTTGTCTCCAGGAACAAATCTCTTTCTGCCTAGTTAAAGATATGAATAAGGCAATAAGGGGCTAAGTAATCAGAGTTAATCGGCTATGATGACTTCACTGTATAAAGGTGTGGAAAGGGCATGACACCAAAACCGAACAACCGGGCAGATAATCCAACTACTCCCCATGATGGCGATTCATTAAGTATGGAATAACATTGCTGAACAGAGGCTTACTGCAGGGCAGTGCTTGCAGCTACTGCCTCGTGGGGCCAGTGGTGTCTACTTCCTGAGCTAGCCTCTGCATCTCTGCATTTGCCACATTCGCGATATCCTATATATTAGGATTCCTTTTGCTAGATGACAGAAAAAGAAAACAAAAACCCGAATTGGACTATATCTAATTTATTTCTCTAAGGTTTTGGTTGATATTTTTTTTTCTTTTACAAGAATGAGAATTGTTTTACAAAGTAAAAATGTAAGCTGGAAAAGGACAGCATTTGCAAAATCCTCCTAGGGCAGAGTCCCTGAGGATCAGACGGTGCTCAGCCGTCACCCACTTTTATGTGCTCTTGTTTCAGTTCGTCAAAGGATTTTTCTTCTGCTCCCCTAGCCTCTATATGTGTGTCAGGAGGCAAATTTGTAGCCCTATATTCTCCTCCTCTCTTATTTAAATTCTTACCAAAGTTAATTTGCTTGGAGAAATAATTTCCCACATGAGAGCTTGTCTCATGGGGAGCTATTACAATCACCTGCCACTGGAATTTTCAGGAATTATAGAATAAATAAAACCTATGGATGGACATTTGTAAAAGCAAGGAAGATTTCCATGATTTATCCACCTAAAAATAAACTTCCTTTATGAAACTGACTTAATTTTACAAAAAGTTGGGCTCCAATTTGTATGCAAACTATATGGAATTGCTTTTCCTCTTTGTTTCTTTTATCTTTTTTTCTGCCATGTACCTAGGAATACCGGCAGAGTGCCACTGAGTAAAACCTCTAAGGCTGCCGTGTGTATCCTGTAGTCCCTGACTCGCAAACAGATTGGCAGCCAGTAGCTTACATGTGCTTCTGATTATGTTAATGAATTAGGGGTCAGGCCCTTTGACTCTTCAGTTAAAGCAATCTGAATTCAGTTAAAGGTAAAATTAAACTAAAAAGAGTTTTTCGTTACCTCATAATGTCACCAAAAATAGCTCGTTTAATATACAGTGAAATCTGGCATAAATGAGAGTCTCTTCTTTGATCTATGTACAACAAAGCTAGAAAACATAATTTCCTCAACTTTAAGAATGATAATAAAATATATATTTTACTCACTGAAGTGAATGCAATTACTCACATTTTCCACCTAACGCATAGTGGTAAATTCCATCACAACTTCACAAGGTGAAAATGGTCAAATATGAACAAACTTGGCTCCAAGTTTCAATCCGCTCCTTTGAAAAGCTCAGAAAGACAGCTGCCTAGTATTCTAGCCACCTCAGGTTAACACGTGTCAATAAAGTGTGGGGTAGAGCACTGCTCCCTAGGATGGGATTTTCTGAGACAAGCAGGGTTTACTCACATGTCAAGAAATCAACACTCAGAGGCTATTGGTAGTTCCCAGATTCAACGGAAATATTTTATATGTGAATGTGCTTGAGTTCAATGTAACTAGGAGGAAAATAAGAAAAGAAAATATAGTCTTTAATAGCTTTAAGCAGCTGGTTATATATGCATTGGCTCGTCTCACATTTCTCAGGGCCAAACCCACTTGTCCAAATTAAAGAGATAAAGAAAGAGGATTATGAACACCTTTAATTTTGGTCATGGGAATGAAGGTTAAAGCAGCTGGGCAAGGCCAGCTTCTTTAATAAAATCAGTTCAGGAAAAAATTCTCATATGAAAAGAAATGATAAGGTGAGGTATCAAAACAGATATTCATATCCAACATAGCATTTTCTTTTGAAGATCAGACTATATTTAAAAAGATAACACATTAATTTACCTAATCATGAGGGCTTTGATGAAATATTATATGACTAATTATTATTCAAGTGATTATACCAAAATTATATCAATTTTGTAGTATAATTATATTAGTCAAGAATTATTAAGCACAGCTTTGACTTAAGCACTTCATATGTTTGAAACCCTAATGCCCACACTTTAATAAGGCAGATATTATCATCCCCATTTCACAGATGAGAAAGCTGAATAAGAGAAGTGGTTTAACTTCTCCCACTCAGTATAACTGGTAGGAAGAAGGGCCATAGTTTAAACCTAGGCTGATCCCAGAGTCATCATTCTTAACCATTAAACACATTCTGCATTTTGAACATTATAGTGACCTAAGTAATTTCTTCATGATTTTGGTTTATCTATTACTATTTATGTAGGAGAGGATGGGGTTCTTTAAATTAGATGAAATTAGATGGTGTTCTTGCCCTGACACTACTAAATTTTGGCAGCATGTAGGTCTTAAACAATGAGCAGCTCACCAAGATGATCCACAAAAGACTCCATTATAGCAGAGCCTCCAAAGTCAGGGGAATAAGAACAGTTATGGAAATGTGACTACTTAAGCACTTCCCGATTCACATGTAGCCATGAGAAATTTATTGAAACCATTTCTACTGTCTTTATCCAGTGTCTGCTTAGCTTAGTTAGAAACTTTATTTCCCAGAATTCCTTTTCCTATATGTGCCTGGGTCAGAGTTGGCCACAAGATAAAGTTATATGAGATTTGCAAGGCAGAAGTGAAGGAGGTTTTTAGGGTCTAAGTCTTTGCAGGGAAATTATTGTTGCCACTCACTTATGTGATTGCTGATGTTCTTTCTCATCTTGTCAGTGTAGACAGCAGCTAGGCTTATGGGTCTCTTCCTTTAACTCCCCCAAACCTTGGGCTAGTCATGTGTGCAGAAGGGGTGTCAGCTTACCCTGCAGATCAGCAGTGTCATTGATAATGGAGGCAGTAAAAGACAGGTGTGGTTCCAAATGGCCCTCACTGGTTCCTGTTCTTTCTTCGTCCCCCAACCTTTATATGGGTCTGCCCTTCCCACGGACATCTTTGCTTGTATGGCAGGCTTACATAGACTGCTCACCAGAATTATGTCAAGTTCAATCACTTTACTAAATTCTGTATTCTATATCACTCCTAGTCGATCTGCAACTCTGATTGAACCCTGACTAGTATACCATTTATTTCGTGTGGATTGCTCTTGGCAAATTTGGAATTTGGCACTACAGATGCTATCAATATTATCCTATCAAGGAAAAAAAGGCAAAAGTGAGAGATATTTAGCATTTCCATAAAATTGGAGTAAGAAAAAAATAGAGTTTAATTGGAGCAAAGGGCATGAAATATATGAACAGTAAAATAAAATATATTATATGGCATTTACCAAATGGGTTTTATTTCTCCCATACTATCTCTATTCCACATGTCGTCTGGTTTAAGCTTGCCATAGTTTTGTCATGGCAAAACTACGGAATTCCTGAGGCTGAAATTGTCTTGTTTATTTAAAAAAATAGAGATAACTATAAATATAATTTATTTAGTGATTTGAATCTGGCTACAGACCCAGCCTCCATGTGTGTATACCTACATATTGAATAATAACAGCAAGAAATTAAATTTTATGTCATAAAACTAGCTAAATTCCATCTGCAGGGACCCTCAGGAAAAATTAAATTTTCTCTAACACCACCTACCCACAAGAAATGAATAGAGTCTGCCTAAGGCAGTTATGTCCATTTTAGCTGCCAGAATCAAACTGTATGTGATGACTAACTAGTTGTGAAGAAAAAAAAATAAAAGAAAAATAAAACTTCAAAGAATTAAGAAACTTAATATATTAAGCATTTTCAGCTCTGAAAGGAAATTCACAGCAAATTTCAATACAGCTGGATCAACCACATGGCCTGACTTTCCCTGGTCACTGGTCCATTCTTGCTTTACCAGAATAAATTTTCACAAACCTCTTTTTCATTCTCAAATACATCCCAGTTTTGACAAAATTATCTTGTTACCTTAGTAATAAGCAATCACATGGACATTGAAGATCAGATTAAATAATAAAATAGCTAACTTATATGGACTACTAGTATATGCCAGACCTCAGTCTTAGGATTTAATGTATTACTTTCTTTTCTCCTAGCAAACCCACTCCCATCAGGAGGAAAGTACCATTAGCACCCTGTTTGGTAAGGAGCATGAACCACATAGAAATCAGCAAATTGCAAAGCCCACATGGATGTAAGTGACAAAGCAGAGGGGTTGAAAAGCAGAGGCCTTCATCACTATGTCAATCTATAGTAAGAGTCTAAGGACAGTGGATCAAGACCACTGGGCTTGCCTAGAAAGGATTATCTATAGTTTCTGCCCCTCCAAAGTGCTTCAATTTCTATGCACATTAACTAGTGTTCTACACCAAAACATGTAATGGTTAGTTTTATGTGTCAACTTGGCCAGGCTATGGTGCACAGTTGTTGGGTTAATCATTACTCTACACGTTGTTGTGAAATACTTTGTAGATGTGATTAACATTTACAATTAATTGGCTTTAAGTATATAAGATTACCCTCCATAATATGGGCGGGCCTTAGTTAATGTCCAAGGCCTTAAAACAAATACTGAGATTTCCCAGATAAGAAGGAATTCTGCCTCAAGACTGCACCATAAACTTTAGTTTTCAGTTTTTTGGACTGCCCTAAATAGAAGAAAAATAAAACTTCAACTCTTTCCTGAGTTTCCAGTCAGTGAGTGCCCTACAGATTTTAGACTTGGCAGCCCCCACAATAATTTCTCTCTCTCTCTCACTCTCTCTCTCTATATATATAGAGAGAAAGATACTATTATATATATATATATACTCTATATACTCATATGTATATGAGAGATAATACTATATATATTCTCATATATCAGAGAGAGAGAGATGAGAAAACTGATATGCTAGAGATATTTAGTAACTTGTCCAATCAGTGTTACACCAGCATAGTGGAGGAAATGAAATATTAATTCAAACCTATCTAATCTCAGAGATTTTGTGCTTAGTCACTAAACTGTATTGCAGCTCAGTGGCGCACAAGTCCACAAGTCAACAAAGTAGGGTGAGAGAAGTCACAACCTTGACATCAAGACTCCTAAACTGAAAGTCAAGTATAAAAGGCTACCAACATAACGCTGCTCTTGAGCAACTCACTTCCCTCTTTTTTTTTTTTTTTTTAACATATCTTTATTGATTTCAGAGAGAGGAAAGGAGAGGGAGAGAGAGAGATAGAAACATCAATGATGAGAGAGTCATTGATCGGGTGCCTCCTGCACACCGCCGACTGGGGATGGAGCCCACAACCCGGGCATGTGCCCTGACAGGAACTGAACCTCGACCTCCTGGATCCTAGGTCGACACTCAACTGCTTGGCCACTTCCCTCTTTTAACTGCAGATTCTCTCTCTATAAATAGAGAAAAGAGTTGTTGATATTCTTGATAAAAAGGTAAAAATATGTCAACATATGAAAATTAAAGCATCATTTTTATTTTTTTCCAGATGAGAATTCATAGCCTGGGCTTTTTCTTCCACTCACCACGAAATGTCCTGGAGTAGTGAAATTAAAGTAACCCTTTTATCGCGAGACTTTAGATATAGCACCCAGGGCCAACACAACAGCTTTCATTAACTGATATTAACACAAAAACCCCAGAGCTTTTTACCAGCATAGCAGCTTTGGAAAAACACCAACACTTTTCTTAACTCGTTAGGTTAGTTTATGTATACATGTATATGCATATCCATTTAACATGTTAAAAATTAAGGATCTGAAAGTTATGAAATGAAAATGAGGGGGAAAAGAACAGGACCAAACGGGTAAAGCAATTAAAATGCAAAACACAAACAAACAAACAAAAACATGAAAAAGCAATAAACTATAAAACTGAGTCCTAGCCAGTTTGGCTCATCAGCCCATGGACTAAAGGTTTGCAGGGTTCGATTCGGGTCAAGGGCACATACCTCAGCTGCAGGCTCCACCCCGCCTGGTGAGGGTGGCATGCAGGAGGTAACCGATCAATCAATCGATGTGTCTCTCTCTCTGTCTCTCCCCCTCCTTTCCACTCTCTAAAAAGTCAATGGAAAAAATATTCTCGGGTGACGATTAAGCAAAAACACAGAACAAAAACTTTCTAAAACTTACAAAAGTGTTAGCATTTAGTAAAACAGCCAATTAGAAAACAAAAAAAAAGCAGTACTATGTCAGACACAGTGGTAGAGTTCAGAAATCATACCAAATTAAGGAAGACCAGACCTCTTTAAGAGAAAATTTGCCAAGTGATGCTTCCAAAAAAATCCTTCACAAGGCATTTACTAATTTTGTTCAGAAAATGTTAAGCACATGTGAAAGTATATGTTCATGATACTGCATTTCTATTATTTTTTTAGAATAAAAGTGCAATCGTATTTTACCAAATCATCCTGCTTTTATTTCTCTCTTTAACTGAGCAGCAGCACAGCTTTAAGGTGTGTTTACACTCAGCAGGAGGAAAGGTAAGAATCCAGAAGCACGAAGGAGAGTAAGAGAAATAAACAGAAAAATCAAAGAACACAGGGGAAGCCAAAATAAAGAAAGAGGAAAGGCAATTTATTTTAGCAATACGGGGAACTGTGGGCTCTGATATGGCAACTTACAGAGACCGGTCCAAGTGAGCTTACTGAGTGATTTTATGTGAAAGTTAAACCATAACTTTAATAAATTTAAAGTACTTAAGTCCATTTGACATATCAGCTCTGCGTGGTAAATGAAATTGTCTATTTTGCTTCATTAGGGTCAAGATACTTGGGAGAAGCTTAGGTAAATGGCCTCAGAGACCAAAGGAGTTGTTAATTTTTTTATTGGTACATTGAGCCAATGCATTTAACTATGTAGATTCAGACTATAGACTATTCCTATACACCCTCATATCATTGACGTTAATAGGAAAAGGGTACGTAAAAGAGATAGATGGGAGTTAAGCTGGGAAAGAAAATTCAGCTTTGTGTCTTTGTTCTCAGGACAGGATAGAATGATATACTAACTAGTTTCCTCAGCTCACTCTGTAGTAATGTTTTTCAGACCTTAGCGCTTTCCTCCCTTTTCTACTACAAAGGGAGCATATGGCGCCACAGCCTTGCACAAAGAAAAGAAAACATGGTAGTAAATTATCTTAAATACACCTGAACTTATGATATCCAGAGTCAAGCTTTCCCTAGATGTTTTTTTTCCCCTCACATAGTTCTAGATTTATTTTGCCATTTAAAAGTTTATTTTGGCTAGGGTTGAAATTGAATTTGTTCTTCAAAGAAACATAACAATGGAAATACAGAGAGGAAGCTTTTGTTCGCTCCCTGGGAGGTTTGAAAAGTAATAATTATAAAATGATAAGATTCTAATGAAAATGTCGCTTGGAAAGGTTGAGGTTGACAGTCACACAGACCTATGTGAAGTAAAAAAAGTCACATTATTAGATTCATGAACATACATGTATCCAGATGATGTAATTTTATATATTGATTTATTATATAAATTTCATAAATTTGAAATAAAATCCTTTCTAAAAATAACTGTTCATTAGAAGTCCTAGAAAACACTCTTTTTGAAGAGTAATACTCATAAGACAGTATTATTATTAATAGAGAATTAATGATAGATTGATAAAATAATATAAACTAAAAAAATGATACACACACACATACATGTTAATTATTTCAGATATTTTTACTTATTTCCTGTCACATCATTCGGTCGATACTGAATAGGTTCATGTGATCTCAGCCATTTCACCATGGTTCCAAGTGTCCCTTGGAAATACACACACACACTTATATCACCCACGCCACACAAACATGTCTAACCACACCATAATGAACACAACTTTAGCATTTGAATTAAAAAATATATCTGTTTTATACTTATACAGGCTCATTAGAGATTAGGAGCCAGATTTTGCCAAAGACTGGCCTGAGGGTCTTTTCTCACTAGGAGTTTCTAGGATGTTTTTGTGTGATGAAATTAAGCAGGGTTCAGGAGAATGGCTAACTTACACAGAGATTTTTCAACTTTGTTTTCTAGATTACTAAAACATGTGTTTCTTTAGTCTTATATGTTAGAAGAATTGATGGTGCATTTCCCTACCACACATGCATGGGCAGGTAGGTGCACACATTTGTGCACACACAGACATGCACACATACACAAAGGTCTATGTTCTAGAAACCACTGTGCCACCTTCCTGCACATATGAACCTCCACGACTCCCCTGAAGGAGCTCTGAAATTTCATAGTGCTAATTAGATGTGGAAGCAGCAGGAGGGCTGGTTCCTTAATCATGTCACTGTCTTTAAAGTTGTCATTTAATTTTTTTAATAGTTTTCTTTTTAACAGCTTTATTGAGATATAATTCATATGTTATATAGTACATTTGCCCACTTAAAATGTACAACTCAAAGTTTTCTTTTTTGTTGTTGTTAATCCTCACTAGAGGATATTTTTTCCATTGATGTTAAGAAAGAGTAGAAGGGAGGGAGGGAGAGAGAGAGACAGAGAGAGAGAGAAACATGGACATGAGAGAGACACATTCATTGGTTGCTGCCCCTATGTGTCAGTGGGGCCAGGGATTGAACCTGTAACCCTTCCATGCATGGTCCCCAATGCTCTAACTACTGAGCCACACCATCCAGGACTCAATGGTTTTTAGTATGTTCACAGAGCTATGCAACTATCATCACAGTCAATTTTAATACATTTTTATTACCCCCTCCAAAGAAACTCCTTACTGAGTGGCAGACTCCATACCTCATTTCATTCCAACTATCCATCCCCCCGTTCTAGGCAACCACTAATCTATTTGTTGATTCTGGTCTTTGTGTCTATCTCCTTTCACTTAGCATAAAGTTGTCATTTGATATCTCTGCATTACATGACTGATTCAGGGATGTTTCTTCCAGTCTGATCAGCAGATAGATTTCCTTCTATCACAAAGAGACTCATGTTTCTATATACCTCTATATTTTTTCTTAAACATATGTATAGCCTTTTACAAATGCATATGTCAAACTGCTCCAATTTGTCTGTGGCTCTCAGGATTTGTTAGGTGCTCTTTAAGATGAAAATTCTAGTTAATGTTCATTGAAATTAACTAGAGAGTTTGAGAAGTATGGAAAGGAAATGTCTTGAGGACAAACTTCATCATGCTCTTCAAAAGAGAAGACCAGTTAAGATAAATTTCAGGGAGTTCTCTACTTGCACAGAACTCCCTGAAATTTAGGAACCTAAATTCAGAGAATTTTGCCTTGTGAATGATGTCTGCAGGAATTGCACATTGTTTCAAGAAAGAACATCATTCTGTAATTTAACCCTGTGAAAAATTAACTGAAATTTTCATGTTACATTATTTTAAAATTTAATCAAATATCTATGATCATATATAGAATCAAGTGAAGGTAGAGGACAAGCAAGAATAGCACATAATTCATATTATATATTTTCAATATATTTTGCATTGACTCTAGATTTGCCCCCAAGTCAATTGTTCAGACCTGTTTTTTGTTTTGTTTTGTTTTAATATATCTTTATTGATTTCAGAGAGAGGAAGGGAGAGGAGAGAGAGACAGAAACATTAATGATGAGAGAGTCATTGATCGGCTGCCTCCTGCACACTCCTAATTGGGGATCGAGCCCACAACCCGGGCATGTGCCCTGACCAGGAATTGAACTGCGATCTCCTGGATCCTAGGTAGACGCTCAACCGCTCAGCCACACCCTGCCAGGCCAGACCTGTTTTTATGTCACCATATCAAATAACCAACATCCATATAATAACCAGTTCATTTATAGTCAATATTTTTCCTTGTCATGTAATTACTTCCTTTATATAGATTTGTTTAAGCAAATTTTGTTAAGATTATATCAAATCGATTTCATTCTTTATAAATGGGAGGCTTTTATTTTTAAGATAGTTTGGCATCTTAGATATTTAAAACTGAAAGAAGCCTCAGTGGTCATCTTATAGTTCTGCCTCTTTTCACCCACGGAAAAGCTGATGACAGAAAATTTTAAGTGGTTTCTTTATCCTTCCAGCTAACTAATGACAAGACAGACCTGGAGCCTTGGTTTCTGTTTCCCAATTCAAAATTCTTTACATTACTCTATACTTCGTGAGTTAAGTATCTTATTTTGATACCTAGAACAAATTAGAAACATTTGGGATGTGAGGAAGCAGTGGATAAATGAATTGGATTTAATATTTTTAAAAAATCTGGTTTCCAGTCAGCTCTCAGTGCATGCTGATTAGGTGACATTGAGGTACTTATTTCTCACTCTATTTCTGTTTTGTTCATCTCTAGAATGATTATAATATGCCTTCATAGTTTTTTTAGGAGAATCAAATCATATCGTGCATTTAGAGCATTTAACTTAGTCCTTAGCAAATAGAAAATGCTTAATAAATATAAGCCATTAGTACAGCCCAGGTGTTGGAAAACTTTTTTCTGTAAAAGGCAAGACTGTAGGTATTTTAGACCTTTCGAGCCACTGTAGGGTGAAAGCAGCTATAGGAAATATATAAATGAATGAGCTATGTTTCAATAAGACCATAGTTACAAAAACAGATTTGATCCATGAACCATAGCTGGTCAATTTCTGATAGAGTCCATAACTGTCAAATCAGTCTTGCTAGAATTAACCAAGTGGTAAAATGGTAAATACTATAGAATTCCTTTACTTGTTTTTTTTTTTTTTTTTTCTTTTCTTTTTTCTGCAGACGCCCACGTGGAAGAAGATGGGTACCTTGACAGGATACATATAAAAGTCTAAAGTCATTTATGTCATTATTCTTCAAGTATGCATTTAAGCATGTTTTATGGTTGCTGATTCAACCTGGAAAGACAAATAAATACTGAACAGAAGTTCATATATTTAACTAAATACAGATGCAAACATAGATGGATGTAATAAGTGACACCTGTTCTGAGGCCTGCTTTGTTTTGTCTCTGTTTATATCATGGTATGAAAGAGGAATGAAAGGAAAGAGTGTCAAAAATTCCACCTTGCAACTAACTGGAAGCCACATGTAATAACCAACTCTTCCAACCTTATACCAAAGCACTTAGGTAAAATACATAAAGAATTCTAAGGGAAATTACTGAACTGTCCAGCATCCATCCATCCTTCTTTTGGTAGAAGCCATTACTAAACCTCCTTTGGGAAGGTGCCCCTTGGATACTCTTACTCCTACGGTATGGGTAAAGTTAGCATGAACCCAATTGGCTTAAGCCAATCGCTAAGGAGCATTCCTCTAACAACAGGCATTGGTTCAAAGATGTGTAGGTTCCAGTCAGAGGGATTAAGACACAGTGGAAAGTTCCCTGAGATGCCCAAGAGGGAAGCAGGTGTCTTTCTTTCTAAACAAATACAGGGGGTGGAATTGCTGTCACTATCTTCCTTCCATATAATGTGGAAACTGAGAGGCAGTACTTATCACCCTGGGTTCAGGCATTGCATGCAGAGACTTAAAACAATACTAAAACTTACTTTAAAAGTGACTTTTATTATCACAATTCACTGGCATTTCTAAACAACAATTCTGAACAATGTCAATGATAGAATAGTCTTCCCATTGAGGGTAGGTGGCTCCACTTTCGCCTCGCCACACCCTCCCCCAACTCCCAACACACTGCCACACAGAGCCTGAGGTTTCCAGACAAAGGCAGAATGTAAATGAACTCTGTTCGTGATGAAATCACGGAGCTCTGATTATGGCCATGCCAAATCCAGCCTTGCCTCTGGACGTTCTGTTGCAGGAGAACCAAAATTTCCTTTGTGCTTTAGCCAGTTAAGGGTCTTGTTTTTAAACACACGAATCCAAAGGGATTGTTTGTTTGTTTTTTATTTTAAATCAAAATTTTCAGGTGTTATATTTTATATTTTGATATATTAGACATTTTAATGATTGCTAATCACTATAACCTCATTTTTAAGTGTTTATATATAGCAGTTACTGAAAAATTTACATTCCAGGCATAGAACACACAATTATGCTTTTCTTTAGAAATGTCTTACTTAGCTATTACCTGAAACATTGTTCTTATATATCGAGATTCTTAATTTTGTATTAAGTAAATAAATAACTATTTATTTTAACCCACTTAGCTCATTGAACAAATTGCTCCTAAACAAATAAGGACTTATACGTTCAACTAATAATATCACACACACACACACAAATGCATGGTTCTTACTTTTGATCAGAGTGGATGAACTCTTCTAAAACCACTACAAACTTTCCTCTAGGCTAGACACCATTAACAATATCCTTCAAACAGAATAATGTTATGTTCTTGTTTTGTCTAGGCGTCAAGTATAAACGTATGTTCCATTTTGACTGTTGCCTTAAGTTTTGTGGATACTATTGGGGAAAAATATGTAAGAATTCTCTGCAACCTCTGAAGTGTACTCTTAGTGACCTGCCCTGAGTAGAGGAGGAAGAGTGAGAGATGGTCTGTTCCTCCCCCCACCCCCACATTATAGCATCAGTCTTTTGATTGTTATCTTCATCCTGAGGAAGCTTGGTTTTAAGTTTCCCTTTGAATCCTGGCTGATGAATGACTATCAGCCTATGCCCTTTGCCCAATATTTGACTTTCTCAGAAATATATACATCAACAATTAATAACCTTCTCAAAGTGCTATGGAATTAGCTTTCTGATTATGTGATTTAATTGCTACAGTGGTCAGACCAGGTCAGGAGTACTGCATCTTCACAGGACAATCTGCACTGAAGGAAATAGTGAAGATAAAAGGAAAAGTGGCAATTTAATCTGGAAAGAGGTAATCTGCATTTTTACAAAATCTGAAATGAACACAGTGATTTCACATATATCCTAATACTTCTATGATAGCTTAGGAGGTATTCTTCAGATTATACATAAAGATGGTGAGTTAGAACTATATTTTTATTCAAAATTATAACAACAAAGCTTATACGATGCTCCCTATGTGTTAAGAACTAATCTAAGCACTTTCATGTATAAACTATAAGTAACTTACTGAAAGAGAGATACTATCATTATCACTGTTTCCTTTAAAACTATGATATGACAGCCCTATCCAATTTGGCTCAGTAGTTCAAGAGTCTGCCCTTGGACTGAAGGTCCCAGGTTCAATTGTGACCAAGGGCATGTACCTCGGTTGTAGGCTCGATCCCCTGCCCCAGTCGGGCATGCTGGAGGCAACCAATCAACTTGTCTCTTTCACATGGATGTTTCTCTCTCTCTTTCTCCCTCCACTCTCTCTGGAAAGCAATAGAAAAAATATCCTTAGGTGAGGATTTTATACATATACATAGGTAGACAATAGATAGATGATGATAGATAATGACAGATAGATGATAGATAGTCAGGAGGAGTTCAAATAATCTGTACATTGTCTATAGCTAATAAGTAATAGAGTTAAAGGTTGAACTAAGTCAGTCTGGCTTACAAACTAATGTACATAAAAATCACTCTGCTGTCTATCAGGAAATATTTAAGGAATATACAGTGACACAATTGGATTAACAAAGAATCTACTGGGGTTCTTTTTCCAGGTAATATGGTATAAGCATCTGTCCATGATGTAGAATAGAACTATGAAACCTGCATACATATATGGAACTACTATTTGATAACTAAAAAGTTATCAAGGCACATTGGGGGGGGGGATAAAATACCAATGATCTGACAGTTATTTTACCATTTCAGTTTTCCTCTAGTATTTTCCAACCCAATCTTAATGCAACACAAAGCCAGAGGTGGGCACTAGACTCTAGAAAGAGAGAGCTCCAGGAGAAGGCTTCTAGTTCCAGTGTGAAGAGTAGGAAAGAAAATGCCTAGCACTCATGTAGATATCCCTTATTTTTGTTTTGCTTTGTCTTTTCTTTCTTCCCTTTTTAAAAAATTTCATCAATCTATTGTGCACCAGCTGCCGAGTAATACAGTGATAGCAGTATCTGTAGCAGTAATGGAAGCCCAGTGGGGCCACAACTAGGGAGAGGAAACTTCCTCTCTGATTAAGGGAGCTATGATCCCCAAAAGTAGCAAACCTTTGATGCTTTCAATCTCTTTCATTGTCTCTCTGGGCCCAGAGGTGGGCAAAGTGGAGCAGGGCAACCAAATCCCCAGATTATTGGTCAAAGAGCCAAAGAGGGGAACACCAGAGACCTAGAGAGTAATGGGGAGATCATGAGGGAGGAGCTCAGTAAAGCAATCTTACAAAATTGTTTATAAACTCCTGAGCTTACCCCTAAGCTATACACAAATGGATCCGATTCTAGTCAGCATAACAAAATATGTGAGAAGTCAAGTACCAGTTAGACTATAGCCCATGCCCCAAACTGGCCAATAGGTGAGAGAAGCAATTCAGCACTTATAGGCCATAAGGGTTAATTCAATAAGAAGATATAACAATTCTAAATGTGCTTATATATTGCGCTGGCTGGTGTGGCTCTGTTGGCTGGGTGTCCTCTTGTACACAAGGAGGTTGTCAGTTTGATTTCCAGTCAAGGGCACATGCCCAGTTGCAGGCTCCATGAGCTCTCACAATGATGTTTCTCTATGTCTCTCCCTTCCCCCCTCTCTCTAAAAATCAATAAACTACTTTTAAAAATATGTGCTTATATGTAATAACAGACCTTCAAAATATATGAAACAATGACTTACATAACTGAAAGAAGATATATAAAAATCTACAATTATAGTTTGAGATATAAACATTTCTGTAATATTCTTCTAGGGTTACAACAACAAAGCAACATAAAATAGGTGAATGAAACAACAGAAATTTATTGTCTCACAGTCCTGGAGTTTATAAGTCTGAAATCAAGTTATTGGCAAGGTTGGTTCCTCCCATTGGCTATGAAAGAAAACCTATTCCATGCTTTTGCCCTAACTTCTGAGGGTTTGCTGGCAGTCTTTGGCATTCCTTGGCTTTCAGTCTCCTTATATGGGATTATCTGTGCGTGTGTCTCTGTCCAAATTTTTCTTCTTTGTAAGGATACTGGTCACATTGGATTAGAGGCCCAACCTATCCAATAACCTCATCCTAACTAATTACATCTGCAATGGTCCTATTTCTGAATAGCACCACATTCTGTGGCACTGGGGGTTAGGACTTCACCATACCATTTTGATGGGACACAGTCAAGCCCATAACAATTTGCCTCTTGATAATACATAGAAATCATAAATATAAACTCAGCAAAGGATATATAAAACTAAATTAAACCATCCACCAACTGAACCTAATTAATATTCATAGCTTAGCCTTTCCAACAACAGAAAAATACGTATGTAGAATTAACAAAAATAGACTTTATCTTGGGTCATTAGAAAAAACTTTTAAATAATCCATGGGTTAAAGAGAAATCTCAAGGAAAATGAAAACTATTTTGAGCTGAAAGAATATGAAAATATAACAAAGAAAATATTTATGATCCTGATAAAACAGCGTTTAGAAGAAAATTTATAGTAGTGAATATATTTTTAAAAAAGAACACTGATCTAGTGTCAATAATCTGAGCTTCCATGTAAAGAAACCAGAAAAAGAGAAGTGAAGCAAAGCAAACCAAAATCAAGCAGATGAAAAATAATAATTAAGATAAAAGCTGGATCTTTAAATAAAAATTTAAAAATTATCTAGTAATACTGACCATAAAAAAGAGAGAAGATACAATTACCTATAACAGAAATGAAAGAGATGATATCATTACCTTTTGCACAGATATTAAAAGGAAAAGAAGAAACTACTATGAACTACTCTAAAAATATAAATTCCTCAACTTAGATGAGATGTATTAATCCCTCGAGAAACTCAATTTACCAAAAAATCCCACATTATAAAATAGGTAACAATATTTCCATAAGTGTTAATTAAACTGTATTTATAATTTTAAAATTTTCAAGAAAGCAATCACCAGGCCTAAATAATTTTGCTGATGAATCCTACCAGACTTTAAAAAAGAAATAACATCAGTTCTACACTGTCTCTAACAGAAAATAAGAAAGAAATCATTTCCCAACTAATTTTATGAAGTTTCATTACCTTGATACTGAAATCAGATAAAAACAGTAAACAAAATTTTTAAATGTTCGAACCAATCCATCATGAACATGACCAAGTGAAATTTATCTTGGAAATGCAAGGCTGGTTAAATACTCAGACATTACTCATTGTAATATATGTACTGACTTAATAGTCTAAATTAGAAAGTCCCCATGATCGTATCAATTAATGCAGGAAAAATATGTTTTTAAAATTTATGATCTTTTTATGATAAAAAGTCTCACTAAATTAGGAATAGAAGAGAATCCTAAATTTCATAAAGAACATCAACAAAAATTTAAAGATATCATAGTGCTTAAAGATACTTTCTTGCTAAGATCAGGGACAGGCAAAGATGTGCTCTACTCTCACCACTCTTATTCATTATACTAGAAGTCCCAGCTAGTGTTGAAAGAAATTAAAAGTCCTCATGATTAGAAGGAAAGAAACAAACCCATTCTTATTCACAAACAATATTATAGTATATGTGTAAAATGTCAAGAAAAGTACAAAAAACACCCATGTGGGAAACAAGATCAACAGCAAAAAAATAAATTTCTATATATAAAGCAATGTACGATTGAAAACACAACTTAAATTATCAATGCTCCCAAAATGGTAATATTCATTTATCAATGTAACAAAATATGTACAGGATCTGCATCTGAAAACTATAAAACCTGATGAAATACATCAAATAAGATTTAAATTAATGGAGAGATATGTTAATGGATTGGAAGACCTAACATAATAATAATGTCAATTTTTCCCAAAGTGATCTATGGAATTAATGCAGTTCCCTTAAAATTCCCAAACAATTATAATGTATATCAATCAATCAATCAATATGAAAAAGTACCAGAAGGAAAATAGCAAAAATAAGAAAGAATTGGTGGAATCATACTGCCTCATAGTAAGACATAATAGGCTAAATTGATCAGGAGAGTGTGGCATTACTGAAGAAAATAGACACCTAGGTAAATGAGTAGAATGGAGAGCCCAGAAACAGATCTATACTAGCATGGGTAATTGTCAAAAGTACAAAAGCAATTTAATGAAGCTAGGAATATATTTTCAACAAATAGTATTGTCTCTAGAAAGAAAAAAAAAAGAGAGAGAGAGAGAAATATATTTCCTGGTGTTAACACCAAAAACATGATCATGATAAATATTTCCATCAAAATTAAAAACTTCTCCTATGAAAAACATTGTTAATTGAATGAAACGATAAAGAACAGACTGAGGAAAATATTTACAAATCACATATCCACCAAAGACTTTTATCCATAATAGTAAAACTTAACAGAGGAAAAACACGACCCAGTTAAAAACTGGGCAAGATATTGAAGAGGCACTTCAGCACAGAGGATATGCAAACAACCAATAAAGCATATAAAGATGTTCAATATTATTAGTCATTAGGAAATTGCAAAATAAAACCACAGTGAGATACAGCTACTTACCTATTAGAATGGCTAAATTAAAAAATACACAAAGTACTTGAAAGGTTGTAGAGCAACTGGAACTCATACATTGCTAATTGGAAAGCAAAATGCTTTCCCAGAAATGCTCTGGGTGACCCACCAATCACACTCCTGGTTATCTGCCCTAGAGATATAAAAATGTATGTACCCACGAAAACAGTGCACAGTATGTACAGAGGCTCTATTCATAATCACCCCAAATTGAAATAACACAAATGTGTTTCAACAGGTGAATTAATAAACTATGAAACAAACTACGGTACAGCTATGCAATTAAAAGGAACATGCTACAATAAGTAACTAGGGTGACTCTCAAAGGCAGAAGGCTGAGCCAAGGAAGCCAATCTTACAAGGTTGCATACCCTTTTAGAATCATACAGTTGCCCCTTGAACAACAGGGGTTTGAACTGCATTGGTCCATTTATACAGGGATTCCCCCCCCCCCCCCAAGAAATGCAATTGTCCCTTCCTATCTTCGGTTTCACATTCACAGATTCAACCAACTGCTGATCAAAACCAGTGTTTTCACATTCCCAACAGTGAGTGGAAAATACTGTTTCCCATCTGCAGTTTGAACGAGGGATGGAAGGACAGAGTATAAAGTCAGAAGTCATACTTGGATTTTCAATTGCTTGGGGATTTGCGCCCCTAGCCCCAGAGTTGCCCAAGAGTCAAGGGCAGTGTTCTCAGCAGCCCAGGGTTCAGCAGTCCAGAGTCTCTGCTGCTTGGGCCGATTGATTTTCAGCTTGCATAGTAACAGGACACAGCAGTGAAGGATGAGAGGAGCTCTGGGAAAGGTGCTGTGTTTGAGGAACGGTATCATTTTTCAGCAAGCCTGTCCCCACTTAAGGTTCAAAACTTCAGGAGAGAATCCCATCTGTTCTGCAGGTGGCATCTTGCTCAGTACCAGTAGGCACTACAAGACTAAGCCCACTCATGGCATTGGAAGTTACAAGCATCTAACTAAAGCACAAGAGCCCAAGAAGAAGAAGGAAAAGGTGGAAATGAGAGGCATTCATTTGGGGACAGATTATGAACATGGGTTTTTAAACATTCACCTAACTGCATATGACATGGCCCTGGCAGAGAGTTATGCCCAGTATGTTGACAACCTCTGTAACCATCTCTATGTTAAAGTTGAGGAAAATTATGCAATGCCCACTAAAACCATGAAGGTGTTGCAGCTGCAGGATGGAGGCAGTAAAATATTCCTGGACTCAGCTCTTACCCCACTGTGAGCCAGTGGTTCAGATTAGCGGTTTAACTGTTACATTTGAAGAGATTTTCTTGGAAATAATCCAAAGCAATCTTCCTGCAGGAGTCAAATTGTCAATGAAGGAGCACACGGAGGAAGACTTCAAGGGAAGGTTCAAAGCTCGGCCAGAGCTGGAAAAGCTGTTAACCAATTTGACCTAACTCATTGCAGACTCTTCCGTACCACCACTGGTGACATGGAGTGGTAAGGGGAAGAGCTTCCTTGGGTGGTCCAAGTTAAGCAGGAGACCCTGATCCTTAGATATAAGTGCCGCTCCCCACAGCCAGGAATGCCTCCTGTCTATGCAGGAGTGGTTGCCAATTGTCACCGCTTTCCTTTGAGTCAAACCTAAGTATCCTCCAACTAATAAAAATCTGCTGATGAAAACAAGTCAACTATATAGGATTTCATATATGAAAACACCAAACTATAACGATACAGAGAGAACAGATCAGCAATTACCAAGGGTTGGAGGGGGAGGGGTAGAGTTTGACTATTAAAGAAAGAGTGAGTTTGGGGACTGATAGAACTGCTGTCTCCTGATTGTTAGTGGTTCATAAATCTATACACTCATTAAAATTCATAAAACTATATACCAATAAAAAATCAATGTTTATGTATGTTAATAAAATATATTGTTATGTAATTGAAAAGGCTATGATCTATTCCCAAAGGAAACTTTCTATCACCAAAATGAGACACTACTAAAATGAAAACTAAATAAGTGTTCCTTGCAGATTACACCTCAAGTTTAGTTCCATGTGATTAAACAGCTATTAAGTCACAAACGTATTCTATACTAATAACATTGAAAACACCATTATGGAAAGACCCACACATATATATAAGCATGTATATATATATATACATGCATATATATATACATGCATATATATATATATATATATAAAATTATACAATTCTATGATTCTGAATGTTGACTTTCTCATCTGCACTAATTGAAAGAGCCATAAAACTAACATCATTTGATTAGAGATGCATAAACCTTACCATCTGTTCTACATACATTTCAGCTGAAATTTTTTCACTCTGCTCTCACTGTCAATAACTTCATTCAAATCATTTGGTGGGAGAATATAACATCTTTCACTTTAAAAACTTTTTTTAAGTAAAATGAAGGGTTATGAACATAATTTTAAAGGCATTGGTAAAGTTTCAAGCATAGTTCCTTCATGTACCCAGTGAAGTCAATGCAGAAAATTGTGTCCAGATAAAACAAACGAAAATCCTGTGTTTTATCTGGGACTCCAAAATCCAGTGGCTAATTTTATGTGTCAATTTGAGTGGGCTATGGGTGCCCAGATTAAACGTTGTTTCTGAGTGTGTCTGTGAGGATGTTTCCGGATAAGATTTTCATTTGAAGTGGTGGACTCATTAAAGTAGATTACCCTCTGCAGTATGATTGATTTAAACTGCTGTGGGCCTGAATAGAATCAAAGGTGGAGTAAGGAGGAATTCATCCCTTTTCTTCCTGCCACATTCGTTGAGCTGGGACATCTCATCTCA
Source organism: Miniopterus schreibersii (assembly GCF_964146895.1). Classification (NCBI taxonomy): domain Eukaryota; kingdom Metazoa; phylum Chordata; class Mammalia; order Chiroptera; family Miniopteridae; genus Miniopterus; species Miniopterus schreibersii. The sequence continues at coordinate 61,064,374 of NC_138108.1, forward strand.
TCTTCCCTTGCCCACGGTCTGGGATTTACATCATCTGTTCCCCAGGTTCTCAAGCCTTTAGACTCAAGCTAAATTACATCACTAACTTTCTTGAGTCTCCACCTAGCAGATGACAAATCATGTTATTTCTCAGCCTACTTAATTATGAGTCAATTCCTCATAATAAATCTCCACATGTATATACCTTCTATTGTTTCTGTTTCTCTGGAAAACCCTGACTAATACTAATATATGATTATATATATATACACACACATATAGATATGTGTATATATATCTTACCTTTATTTCAATAAAATCTTGTAATAATATGTAATACTATTTTTGAAAATTAATTTATTTGCTATAGGTTTCTTTAAAGTGTCCTACACCTAAGGAATATAACAATTGCATTTGGTTATCAATAATATAAATTCTTATACTGGAATTCATTTGATTACTTATAATAACTAATATTTGACACTTTGAGCTACTGAAATTCCAGTACTGAAGAATGTATTGAAATTGTCTAATCTAACTCTTTAATTTAATATATGAGGAAAATTGGTATAGCCATAATAATATATATATATATATATATATATATATATATATATATATATATATATGGAGGATTCCCAAAAAGTAAAAAAAGAACTACCATGTGATCTAGCAATTCCACTTTTGGGAATATATCAAAAAGAAACAAAAACACTAACTCAAAAGGATATCTGCATCCCATGGTGGTAGCATCATTTATAATAACCAAGACATGGGACAGACCTAAGTGTCCATTGGTAGACAAATGCTAGTGAAATAAATCAGACAGAGAAAGATAAATACTGCATGATCTCATTTATATGTAGAATCTAAAACAAATCAGAGGAAAACAAGATGGTGGCGTAGGTAACCTGGGTACCCGCCACCTCCCACAATGACATCAAAATTACAACTAAAATACAGAACCACCATCATGCAGAGCCTCCTGAAATCTGGCTGAACAGAAGCCCCACAACCAGGGAGCTGAAGCAGCACTGAGACTGGTAGGAGGGGCGGAGACGCGGGTGGATCGGGGCTGAATCGCCAAGATGCGGCCTCGGGCCCACACCCGGAGCCGCAGGTTAAACCCAGGAGGGAATCTCAGCAGTGGGGGTTTCCCAAAGGAGTGAGGGGTCCCAGCTCCACAGCAGGGCCCCAGCCCAGGGCTCCAGGGCCAGGAAGGGATGTCCCCACAACTCCGGGCTGTGAAACCAGCGGGGACTGTCCCTGAGGGTCACAGAGGCTGCAGGAGCCCCAGCAGCTCCTCTAAAGGGCCTGGCATGGACTCACTCGGACGCTCCCTCTGAGCCCAGCGCCAGGCAGCAGCCTGAAAGGACCTGGGACACTCGGGGGGGAACTAACCTGCCTGGAATCCGGGCGAGAGCTGGAGGGGCGGCTTCCTCCCTGGCAGAAGGGCTGGCGGAGGCCATGGCTCCTGTGGCGAGTCCTCCCCACACACAGCCGGCAGGCAGGCGCCATGTTTGAATCCCCGGCACCTGACTCCCACCTTTGGCCCCGCCCCGTGATTCCCGGAGGCCCCGCCCCTCCCCACCTGCAGCTCATCCAGGCCATTTCCAGGGGCTTTTCTGTGCAAGTGGCCTCTCGAGCCTCATGCTTAGGACTTTCCTAAAATCTCTCAAACAAGCAGCAGCGGGCCCCATACAGCTTGATAAGCGGCCCCAGGCCTGGCACTAGCGGCAGCCTGCAGTGGCTCATAGCTTGGCCTCTCCTGGACACCTCCAAGCCCAGCACAAGTAGCAGCCAACTACGGTTTGCGGTGTAGCTCATGCTGGGTGGCCCTGGGCAAGGCACTGGCACAGGCTGACTTTGCACCTCCCAGGAGGCCCCAGAGTCAGTGCACCTGGTGGTTAGGCTCAACCACGCTGGATTACAACCCTACCACATCCAGGAGTGACACTCCAGTGGCGCAGTTGGTGAACACCAAAGCTCCACTGAAGTAAGTCCTGATCCATAGGGGTGTCTCCAGCACAGCAGCTCTCTGGCTGTAGTTGCAGCTGGTCCTCACAGCCGATTGGCCTGAGGGTCAGTTCCTACCAGTGACACCAACAGCAACCAAGGCTCAACCACAACAGGACAGTGCACACAGCCCACACAGGGAACACCAAGAAGGCCCAGCTTAGGTGACTGGGGAGGCTGAGCCACTGGATCCTACAGGACACCTACTATACAAAGCCACTCTACAAATTCCAGGAGACATAGCAGCTCTACCTAATACACAGAAACAAACCCCAGGAAGCAGCCAAAATGCGGAGGCAAAGAAACATGTCACAAAGGAAAGAACAGAAGAAATCTCTAGAAGGGGAACTTAATGAAATAGATCCAAGCAAGCTCACAGATACAGAGTTCAGAATAATGGTTATAAGGATGCTCAAGGATATTAGTAAGAGTATGATGAAAATAATTGAGAAAATCGATGACATAAAGTACCAATTTGAAATGAAGGCTACACAAACTGAAATGAAGAATAGTTTACAGGCAGTCAACGGTAGAGTAGAGGATGCTGAGAATCAAATCAGCAATTGGAAACATGAGGAAACAAAAAGCACCCAACCAGAAGAGCAAAAAGAAAAAAGAATCCAGAAATATGAAAATAGCATAAGGAGCCTCTGGGACAACTTCAAGAGGCCCAACATTCATATTATTGGGGTGCCAGAAGGGGAAGAAACAGACCAAAAAATTGAAAACCTATTTGAAAAAATAATGACAGAAAGCTTCCCCTACCTGGGAAAGAAATTGACTTACAAGTCCAGGAAGCACAGAGGGTCCCAAACAAGAGGAACCCAAAGAAGCCCACAGTAAGACCCATCATAATTAAAATGCCAAAGGTTAAAGACAAAGAGAGAATCTTAAAAGTAGCAAGAGAAAAGCAGTTAATTGCCTACAAGGGGGTACCCATACGACTGTCAGCTGATTTCTCAACAGAAACTTTGCAGGCCAGAAGGAAGTGGCAAGAAATATTCAAAGTGATGAAAAACATGGAACTACAACCAAGATTGCTCTACCCAGCAAAGCTATCATTTAGAATTGAAGGTCTGATGAAGAGCTTCACAGACAAGGAAAAGCTAAAGGAGTTCATCACCACCAAAGCAGCAGTACAGGAAATGTTGAAAGGGTCTTCTTTAACAAGAAGCTAATGAACAAAAGGATCTGATGAATTAAATAGATCCAGAGACATTGACACATGTAACAAACAATCATATTTCAGAGGAAAGAGGGAACGGGGGGGGGTGGAGGGTGGGAAGAGATTAACCAAAGAAGTTATATGCATATATGCATAACCCATGGACACGGACAATGATGGGGTGAAGGCCTGGAGAGGGAGTGGGAGCGAGGTGGAGGGGGCCAATTGGGGGGGGGAAATGGGACACCTGTAATACTTTCAACAATAAAGATAAATTTTAAAAAATAAAAATAAATAAAACAAACCAGAAACAAACAGAAAAAAACCTCATATAAAAAAAGATTGAGACTTGTGATCACACCAGTAGTGGGTGGCATGAGGACATAGAATTGGACGAAGGTGGTTAAAAAGTATAAACTTCCAGTTATAACATAAAGAAGCACTAGGCATGAAATATACAACATGATGACTATAGCTAAAACTGCTGTATGATATGTAGGAAAGTTCTTAAGAGAGTAAACCTTAAGAGTTCTCATTACAAAAAGAAACTTTTTTCCCCCTTTATTTCTTTCATTTCTTTTTATTGTATCTATATGAGTATGTGGTAGGCAGTTAGACAGACATGAGCAGAGCAAGGATGAGGGTCCAGGTACAAAAGGTCATTAGGGTGGAAAGCCCTAGGTGCCTAGCAAAGGACCTTGCCCCCAGGGTGGCCTTTCCCTAGCATATGGCTGATCATGTGGTTTAGACCCCTTGACCTTTACTGCCTAGAGGTAACACCTAGGTCTCAGTTGTATTTCAACTCCAGGCCCAGAAAAGCAACAAAACCAGCCACAGCTGACCTCAGGACCAGCTGCACTGGATAAAGGCCCCCTGCTGGCCAATCAGTCAGTGGAGACCACAATCCTGAAAGGACACACCTTGAAAGCTACTAAATATTCTATTAAGATCTTCCCCTGGGACCTCCCCTGGGATCTCCACCCTTAAAACCATTAAGACTTAGGACCCAGCTCTCTCCCTCTTGTACCCCAGTGACTTTCTCTCTCCCTTTTCCTTCCCCTCCCTCCTCCCAAGCACCTTACTATTAGTTTCCTCACTCCCAAGCTCCAAGGGCCCTTCCTTTACCTCTATAACTTGTTTCCTCATGCCATTTCTTCTGCAAATTACTTTTTCTACCTCTGTGATTTACCAAATAAATTTTCTCTTATAGTTTGGGTCTTGGGCCTGAATTCTTTCCTAGCCAGGGCCCAAGTACAGAGGTTGCTGAACCCGTTCTGATCCCATGCGTCCCACATCTGGTGCTGTTCCCATTGCCTACAACAAGAAGACCCAAGTTAGCTGAACCTGTTTGAGTAATCATTTCACAAGACATGTAAATCAAACCACCACACATTAAACTTATACAGTGGTATATGTCAATTATTTTTCAATAACACTGGAAAATATAAAGAAAATAGGATCTAGAAATTTTTTCCAAATTAGGTCATGAATTCAGATCTTTTTTTCAAATTTGAATACTCTGACCCAGAACCAAAAGATTTCCAGTGGCCTTTCTTTTCTCCTTCCCTCTACTCTCTAGCTTATCCCAAGCTATTTTCTATTAAAAATCAGAATTTCTTTCTTCCTGAAATATTTCACATACCTGATTCCTCAGAGTTCAATGAGCACACATGTTTATTATTTGTTTGATATTTGTCTTTCTTGAATTTAAAAACCTGTTGCATCTCTGATAACATACCTTTGGAATTTCAGGGTAATTTCCTTTTTCCAATCCCCTCAGGACACAATCTCCCACCAGAGCAGATACCACAAAACCCCTCACTGTTGTTATCATGTTAATTGTTAACTATCCTATACACATCAATGTAAAAGAAGCATGTGTCTATTTCTTTCACTTTTTGCCCACTCCCAGAGATCCTCGCCCCCCCCTTTGCTTTGCCTCCTTAGTGTATCACCTCTGGATTTCATGTAACCCCTTTAAGCTGCCTCCTTTGATTGTAATGTATAAAATACGGTGTAAAACTGCCATTCTCTGAAGCAAATAAATAAATAGATAACAGTTAAAAAAATAAAAATCTTTTACTGAATCATTTGATACTAAATAGACCTCACCTTTTTTCTCGAGTGCATAATATTTTCCAAAGAGATCATAAGCTCCTTGAAGACAGGAGTTAAACTGCATTTGGTCTGGTTATCCTTCAGGATGCAGCATATGGCCTTTTAGATGTTGTATATCTAAAACACTCAGCAAAGCTGGTCATTTTAACCTTCCTTCTGTGATGATGGAGTTTGTTTTTCATTATTAAAAAGTAAATTCCAGAAAAAGGCATTTTAAAAAAATACATATGTGAAAATAAGCCATGAAGGTAATATATTTTTACATTTGTCTTAAAATAAGCCTTAGGCATTCTCCCACACTTTTCTCACCATTATCTCCATCTGTAATAATAAAACATATCTTTTGATTACAGCTATTTCTGTTATCTCAAGCCTGAATCTAATTTATTTGCTATTCAACCTTACTTTTCCTCTGTTGCAAGATTTGTTTTTCCTGTAATGTAATCCAAGGTTTTGATTTAAAAGGTAGAAAACATTTTTTCCCCCCAAAGACATGGCATTTTAAACTGAAAATATAATTAAATTCAAAGTAGATTGGGAATATTTAACAACAAAAAGATGAAACAAATTTTAATTTGAATCCAATAATTTTTAAATGTGTTTTGGAATAGATGTGTTCTTTGGGTGAAACTGACAATTTATACTCTGCCAAGAAGTAGAAATCTCAAAAATGCTTTCCTAACAGAACTTTTGAAATACTTATTTACAGAGAGCAAAGGACTTCTTAGAAAGCTTGTGGTATTTCTAAAGTTGCATTGTATTTCCAAAGCTATGAAATATGATGTTTCTTCTATGACACCGTCATTAAAATTTTAAAGGCTAATTTAGAAACCACAAAACTATCAGGTAGATTTTCTTAGAGATTTGTTCTCTGGATACTGTCATTTGCTAGCTTACTTATTAGCAGAAACATAAGTTTAATTTGTTTTACCAACATACATGCTAATACCACATACATGGCAATAAATCATACCGTTTCCCCACTTACATTTTACCCAGAAGGCAATTTCTCAACTTCTACTTTTCCCCCCAATAGTTATATTGCTATTTCTTCTCTACATACAATACAACCTTGATTGCTGGCTTAAATCCCCTGGGGAAATAATCATACTTTGGGATAGATGCACTACATTCTGGAATTTGAACACTGATGACTTTGGAAGATCTTTGTTATTTTCATTTTACAAAAATATAGATTAATTTAATCTCTGAAAAGTTAAATGATGTGTCATTAAAGGCATTGAGAAACACAGGTCAGTGTCCTAAATCAAAGATTTAGAAGTTAAATGCATGGCAGAGGGGTTATTTTTAACCCTCATGAGAATGATTAACTCGATCCCTAGCCATACAGTGGACATCTAAGTAGATGATGCATTTATTTATTCATTTATTTATTTATTTTAGATAAAAATTAGATTTGACTCCTTTTCCTTCTAGTTTAAAAAAGTGCATAAATCAGAAACAACACAGTATTATAAAAACTTTGTAGAAAAATACAAATTTTTCATGAACCCTTTTACCACTGGAAAAGCCTTTTAATTTTTTTGTTATGGCTTTTTGGCACGTTAAAGGTTTTGGGTTTTGGGGGGCTTTTTTCAGAGAAATGTTGAATTGCATTTGTTTACCTTAATAATTGTTAAACCTGAAGAGGGAATCAAATAAAAAAAAATAGCAAGAAAAGGGATCTATTTCCTCTGAATTACCAAGTGGTCTATCTAAAATGTTTTCCCTAGAGATGGTTGGGTTGAACTTTTACCTTAAATAACTGTTCTCAAACCTCAATACTCTTACTTAAAATAACTCTGAATTAGGAAAATAGCCAAAGGCAAAAGAGAGTACTTTACAGATTTAGAGAATTAATCTTATTTAGCAAAAAGTAAGCAAATTCAACAACTAAGAAAGGACTAAAGTGTACACAAGTGAGTTGCACTTTCACCAGAATTCTCCCTTTTTTGTGTTACATAAATTTGGAAAACTACCAACAGTTCATTCTCACAATTTTCTTTCTGCTCTCTTTCCCCATTTTCTTCTGATTTATTTGGCTTGAAATAATGCTCTCTTTTCTATCACTATTCGCTTCTCTCCATTTTGAATTTAAGTATTTCCCTATGCTATTCTTATTCCACACCCTCTGAGACAAGAGAGCCCCTTTCTATCCTTAAACTTACCATAAATCCTTTCTCCAGAGAGTTTTCTGTTAAAATGGAATTGAGATAAACTACTACAAAATCCCTTTGGAATATAAGAGTCTATTCACTACCTCTTTGCAGGCATGTATTTTTGTGTCCAGATGTCTTTTCTGGGGATGGGAATTTAATATTTATATACAAATCTACCCAATCTCAAAAAAACATTTTACAATTCCTGATTCATTTATTCCAGCATCATCTTTTTAAATGTCAAAAGTATAAAAGCCTTCTCAGTGAGGTTAACTACCCAACTACCTCCAGCCTGTTGGTAGAGATAATGACTTTCCCCAGGCAAGATACTGACTGTATAAAACAGGAACACTGTTCCCTGGTTAAATCTTAAGTCAGTAGTCATGTTTGGGAATTTCAAGGGTGACAGAGTTTGAGAAAACGAAGGTATTTTCTATCTATAAGGAAGCTAACTTTTGGTGGAATACCAACTGGTAATTAACCCCAACTGAAGGAGCTATAAAAAATATAACATCATTCCAAGAAAGAGGCTAGATGTCAACCAATCCTACAAGGGAATTCATGTAACTATCCATGAAAATCTTTATATCTCTATCTTTATCTCTACATGTAAATATAGAAATTGAAAGACAGTCGGTCAGAGTCCAGTGGAGAGACAAAAATTGCATCAGTTATTTTAGAGGAGATGTTTTTATATAAAGTATTTTTAACTAGCTATAAAATTATTAACCTAATAACCAAAAAGCCTAAAAAGGGGACATGAAGGTGATACAGTGGTAACAACTGCAGCCTACATCTTGTACAGGCAAAAGAGTAGAGGTAGAACAATGTTTTGTTTCCCTGACCATAATATTCCCTTGGTATAAGTTTATTTATCACATTACTTTTGAAATTGCTTTTATCTTAAATTCTAGTTGCAACTTCTATTACATTGAAAATATCAAAAAATATTGAATTAAATGCGTTCACTTTTATAACGTTTCCATACCAAGGGCAACTACATGCCACATACACTAGATCAGGACCAGAAGTAGGAGTAAGTTACATGTGTGGAAATGGTGTTTCACAGCACCATTAAAGTGAAAAGATTAACTAAAGAATATATACGCATAACCCATGGTCACAGACAACATTGTGGTGAGGGCCAGAGCAAGTGGAGGGCGGGATCTGGATGGAGGTGGGCAGGGGGGGCGGGAATGGGGGACATCTGTAATAGAGTCAACAATAAAAATTAAAATAATTAACAATAATTTTTGGTTTTGAACATATACTATTAGTACTATAGTTAAACTCTTTATTCTTTTTGTGATATTTTTATAGGGCACATTTTCCCACAGTCTGTTCTAAATCCTTATTTCTAACTGACAGGAAAGCTATCGAATTGTATACAACAATTTTGGAAAAAAAGTATGGAGGTTCTTTGAAAAATTAAAAATAGAACTACGATATGATCCAGCAATCCTATTATCCAAAAGAATTGAAATCGGAGATACCTGAACTCCCATGTCCACTGAAGCATTATTCACAATAGCCAGGATATGAAAACAACCTAAATGTTCATTAATGGTGATTAATAAAGAAAATATGGCATATTTTTTTTAAAAAGCACACAAATTATTTTATACAATCATGACAACAGACTCAGTTGAGAGTTGTATAGTTATATTTTTTTTAACCTTTCTCTTCTTCCAGGGAACAGAGACAATGCCCTCTTAATAGAAAAGCAAAAATACTCCTGGCTGGCGTGGCTCAGTTGGTTGCACATAGTCTGGTACACTGAAGGGTTGCTGGTTCTGTCTGAGCACAGGCCTGGGCTGCGAGGTTGATCTCTGCTAGGGGATGTGCAGGAGACAGTCAATCAGTGTTTCTCTCTCTCCCTCTCCCTTCCTCTCCCTCTAAAAAAATCAATAAAAATATTTAAAACAATAATAATAAAGAAAAGCAAAACCAAGACCTTTTTAAAATTCAACACTTACCTGATTAAATTTGTGGGAAGGATTCACTTTTATTTTCCTAACTCATATATAAAGATAAAGTCATAATGGAAGTATAAGCTTTTCATAATGTATTCCAAGCTAAAACCAAGGATTGTACTCTTAAATCAGTGACATGAAAGTTAGCCAGTATCAAATGTCACTAATGATTTAAAAAATCCTAGTGATTACGAAGCACAAGTAAAGTAGAGAGAGGTCTGAAATGGCCTGTGTAGGTCCTCAAGGGTTTTTCTCTCCATATTGGACATCTACTCTGACTCAGAATAATGTATGAGGTCTCTGCATATATAAAATGTGTATAATAGATAACGTCTGTAAAATGTGCTTATCTCACACAGCAGGGAGCATTTAAGCTATGAAACTTCTCCATTTTATCTCCTTGGTATATGCTAGTGTTGAGCAGCTTATATGAAATTCTTCAGGAAGTCATACCTCATAAGTACATAGAATTTGTAGGGATGTTGTTGTTGTTGTATTGTTGTTGTTGTTGCCATAACAATCATTAACCAGGGACATTCCACTCAAAGGATTCCATAGGTAAAGATTCTGTTCCTAGCAAATGCCCTTGGTCTATTTGCCCAGGGTCCAGGTCACTTGCCTTCATTTTTCATTTCCACTGGGAGTATCTTTCCCTTGCCCATAATTGAGGATACAATGAATCACACAGGTGAGCTGCTTAATTTCTTCTTCCTCACATTTAAACAACAATAGTTTACAAAAGAAAAAAAAATAAAGATCAATCTATGCTTATATTGAAAGAAAATATTTATAGTCCTATTAAAAAATAAAGGGCAGAGTGGTTGTTAACACAAGCTGACTGCAAACCAAGCAAGTTTCCTTGAAGTCAGGAAAGTTTTTGCCCTTCATAGTGGACACAGTGCTGCTATGAAAGTATGAAATATGTTCATTGGGAAAAGTAGCTTTACATTTACGAAGGACAAAAGAGGTGCATCTATGGCTTACAGGAGAAAACATGTTTCAAAAATGTGGAGAAAACCTGTCAATTTGCAAAAGCTGTTAAAATTAAAGAATAGGTATTTTTTAATAAAAACTAGTTGAAGACAAAATATATTGGTCACCATTTTAAAGATGCCAAACATATTAATATCATGGAGATCATTTTTGTTAGTTAACTTCAATTTATGTTATTCTACATCCTGAGGAGAACCCAGGATTCTTAGTGTTAATTTTTTCCTGTTTTTAATGTTTTGAGTAGTTAGAAATACAACAATTAATATTTGAATATTTGGAGTGAAAATAACTCAGAAAATCAATTTTCGCAGATACTTATATTCAAAACAATTGTATTTTTACACTCGTTTTACATCTGAATTAACTGAAGCTGAAAGAAATTAACAGATAAGCCTGCCAACATAAAGCTAGAATTAGAGAGAGGGTGGGCAGAGTTCAGTTTTCTCTTTTATAGTGCTGGAAGAAAAATAAGTAAATTTGCCTAGAACTTTCTATGAACTAGGGACTATGCTAAGTACATTTTTCATAACCTTAAACCTCTAATATTATTATTATTTCTTTACCCATTAAAAATCTCTGAACCTCAGACATTTAAATAAAATACCCATGGTCACATAGTTATTAAGTCATGTAGCTTAAATTCAGACTCAGATTGGACACCGAAATAATACTCTTCTCATCCAAGACACAATACTTTTTTTTTTTTGCCCCTATGCACATTATATTGGCCAAACTGAAGTTCCATGCAATAAACTTCTAATACAACATTGTGCAATAGAAATCTGATGAAAGCCACAAATACTAACTGGTGCATAATTTAAAAATTGTTATATTTAAAAAAATAAACATAAACAGTTGAACTATATTTTTATATAAAATTATCCATAATAATATTATTTCACATGTAATCAATATAAAATTATTAATGATATCTTACATTATTTTTGTGTGTATACTCTCCTAAATCACATTTGTATATCACACTCAGAGAATATCTTCATTCATACTAGCCACATTTCAAATGTTGCGATAGTTATAGCTAAAATAAATGAACCTGTGACAGCTACTGGTTTGGACAGTTCAGTTTTAATGCATGCAGGAATGTTTGCTTTCAATTTAAAACCATGGTTTTTCTTTTTATTACTCTGTAGGGCTTCAGCCTTCACGTGTATATTTGATAAAGCTCACTGGCCAGGGGCCAGGGGATCAATGTAGGCAGGTACTGTGCCAGCTTCGCCATGCAGTTCTGCCAAAATAGCTAGAGCTTAGCATGCCATCAGCCTTAATCCCATCCCTCCTTCTTTCCCAAGCAGACTGCCAGCAGCAAGATATGATGCCAAATCTGATAACCAAAGGTTCAATAAAGATGCTTTGGAAGCAGCATTCTATGGTAGGTGAGACAATGACCAAAATTTAAATTGGAGTTTTCAGAAGTTATTCAAAATGTCTCTCCCTGGTATTTATAGTTCTGATTTGCCTAAGACAGGTATTTGTATCTCATTTAATGGAGAAATGGCCAACTTTACTTTTCTGTGATTTTTCATGAACGTGTATCTACAATCCATTTAGAAATCTTTCTTAGACTTTCCTACTGAACTTGCTACCGTATGCAACTTGCTACCTCCTGACTGGTTGTGATCATTTGCGTATCTTGCTTATTAAATAAGCAAATACTTATATCTTCATATTTATAAGGCTTTGCCAATAGAAAGTTTCTGCTTAGATCAATTTCAATAAAGTTCCCCCCTGGTTGAGAGAATCTCTGCGCAGCACAATACTGTAAAACAGATATCTCACAATTTCCTAAATGAAAATAAACCCCAATTCCTCCACTAACTTCAGATTTTAAATATTTTGTTTCCCCACATACACCATGCTGTTCTCCATCTGTATATTGCAGAGACAATAATGACAAAAGTTGACCTCTGAATATTTCTTCTTTAATGAAGAGCATGTGTGTCTCCCAGTGTTTGTGGCCACACATGATCAGTGGAGAAAAAGGCAAATGGCATTTCTAGCAATGATGCTGACTCTATGTGAAATAAATCCATAAGTGGATTTATTTATGCAAAATGGAATGGCCATCTCTCTATACTGTGTCCTGAACATATAGATATTGTCCATGAAAAGTAAGAGTCAGGACTTAAACTCTTCATCTCCCTGTAATACCTGCTACTCAGAGGTCTCCAGTACTCTCATGCAGCCAACAGACACAGAGCTTCCCACACCAGCAACCTACTTATTCCATTTTCTGCCCAATGCACTTCAACACAGTGAGAAAGCCCTTGCCTTGAGTTTACAACTCCATCCACCAATTAAATATCTAACTTAATCCCATTGGTCAAAGACAAACCACCTCATGTCACCGAACAAAATCTTCCAGTAACTTCCCATTACACATAAGATAACATCCAGAGTCCTGACCATGGACTCCAAATCCTTGTATTTCCTGGCTTCTAAGTACGTTCTAATTTTACTTCATTCCATTTTTTATCTCCATTCTTATTTTTAGCCACATAATCCTTGCTTCTCACTCAACCAAGTGTACTGTGTCCCCTACACATTTTGTCTTTATTTGTAACTCCCTTCCACCAGCCAGTAGGTTATTTATCCCTTCACTTCTTTTAGCTCTCTTCTCAAATGTCTTCTTCTCAAAAGTCCTTCTCTGTCTATCTCAGCTAAAATCAGATCTCCTAATTCTACTTCTCCTGCTTTTTCTTCAGAACAAAAATCATTATCAGATGCATTATATGCTATGTAAACAATTGTTTATATTTAACATTTATATTAAGCAAAAGCTTACTAGGATGAGGGCAACATGCACAGTAGGTACTTGAATATGTGTGATTCCTAATAATGCATGACTCTTATTTTCAATAACGAAGATAAACTACTACCATGTATTGAATGCTTACTTGAATAAGACACTTACTTTATTTCATATATTGGAATTTTCAAAAACTGTATCCCTTCAATAGCCCTATAAGCAGATATGATATAATTCCTATTTTATAGATGAGAATGTTGAGGCCAGATATGAACTTTCAATCTTCTTTATTTCAGCATGATATAAGCTCTATAAAAATCTTATATGTTCATTTACAGTCACAAAGATACTGAAGGCCTCTCAGAAATGTAGCTGAGTAGCCAAGATTTTAGCCACTATGATAAAATCACAGAGAACATATTTTTAGACTGGGGTACCTTTAATTGCTCAGCAAATAGCATGATTTAGATGACCACTTTCCTAGTCTGGCCACCTGTAATAGTGCCTCCTGAGCATAGGTTAACATTTTCTTTAATTGCATCTTTTTGGTTTCAAGAGGGTTGTGTTTTGAATCTGTGCCCTTTCATTCCTGCCTCTGAATCTCTATTCTGAAATTAGTTTTCCTTTGTCTTATGGTAGTTGTCATTGTAACCTTATGCATTTGAATGACTTCAGTTGTTCAGGCTGATACCTACATTACTCCTGCCGCCTGGATTAGTCATATTAGTCTTGGTTTACATATGACGTCATGTGTTTTCACCCTTGAAACAGCCCTTTGACGGCAGAACTCACCTATAAGTATATTTAGAAAATGGCTAGGATGTCAAAAATTTATTTGTTTTTTAAAATTTTATGTGTTCTCCAGGGTTCTGATTACAGAATATTTTAATGCTTATAAATTTCTTCAGTAGCACAGTACTACTTGTCTCCTAGGAAACAAATGCACTTAAACAGCACAGCACAAATCCTTAAACACTAAATTCTATAATGTCTTTGTGAATAGATAACTTCTAAAAATTGTTTGTTTTTATAAGAGTTACCAGCTACAATATCACTGCAGGTAAATTTTCAAGTATGTTAGCAATGAAAGATTATTTCAATTTACCCTAAAATGTAAGAGAGAGGTTTTATGAAGTAATATGAAGATGAAAACACATATTCTTTTATGTCTGAGTTACATGCATAAGTATAAAATGAATTTGAGAGATGTACATACTTGCTTGTATTGTCATCCTCAGTCTCATTCTCTTTTTCACAGAAAATATAGGTTAGTTATTTCTCCATTCAAGAAAGTGGCTTGAATCTGAATGTCTTTCTTTTCTAACTAAATATTAACTGAAAATTTTTAGGAGCCTGCAGAAGGGACAATACATTTTTTAAATGACGTTTTAGCATTCAAACCATTCATATCCCTCAAGTCGAATATAATTTTTATCTAAATGATTTCAGAGGAAAATGGATTCATTTGACTATAGTGCTTCTAAGACCAGTGGGAAACTCATCATCTTAATATTGAATCTGTAAATCCTTTCACTAGGGATGATTAACAGCTTTGTCAAGTGTTTATTTTACTTTAAGAAGAATATGTAATTTCCTGGTATAACACGGACAGAATTCAGTCTATTTTTCCCTCACATGTCGCATTCATACCATGGGCTCACATGATCTAGCTTACCTCTATTAGACTTCTGGTTTGCATGTTAAGATGATAGCCTAATAAATTTTTATAGTTTAATGAACGTACATCAGTCTGTTCTATGATTCATTTCTACTTGATAAAAAAAATCCTCAGCAGTCCAGATAAGAAGCAATAACAGCGAATTACTTCCAGATGGCACTTTTGCTATACTACACATGTGGTCTGAGCTACCCATTGGGACAAAAACTTCTATTTGTGCAGTGATGGGCTGGTCATAGTACTTTTCGTATCCAAAGCCTTGGTGAACTGTACTGGGGACAGCTCCAAGCATTAGGTACATGAGAAGTAGGCAGCTGTGCAAGGCCATTTGAATATTTGGTTCGCACCTACATTCCCATATCAACCGGGGGGGGGGGGGGGGGAGCAAAACTGGGAGACAATTTATTGTACACAGGCTTATTATCAAGATAAGATTTGGATGGCTTCCTTCAGGCATGAAATTATTTACAGATCCATAATCAGATAAAGTCCCTCAATAAAAAGTTATTGGAAAATTCTAGTGTCCAAACTTTCTATTTTCCTAAGTAACAATGAGACCAACAACATCTCTTGCTTTTTTAAAAAAATTAAGTTGAGAATCTAGGTCATTGCTCTTATTAACCATACCTAATATATCTGTTTTTGGTCACTTCAGTAATTTTTCTTAATTAAATTTTGATTAAATGAATTCCAACCAATCAGAATCCTCAGATAATAAGTAATATCTAAGAAAAACTTTTCTATACTTTTTATAGAAGGAAGCAAATAATCAGGGAAAACAAACTGATTTGGGAGTTGTTCTTTTTTTTTTTTTTTATACAGTAGCTTCTCAATGTCCTTGAGTCACTGCTTTTATAACTTAATCTTTCTCATCTAGTTTTGGAAAATTATAATTCATGTTCAAGATGATGGCCCTAAGGTACAACAACAAAACAATGAATTACAGAAAAAAAAGGATTGAATTAAGCTCAATATAGTAAGGTAGAAAAATAGAAAAATATATTTTACAATTTACAATTAAGATTTAATCTTATCTTCACTCTAATTTGATCAGAATTTTGTTAACCGGAATGCAACCCGGAAGCTAAGAATTCTGTTTATTGAGATTTTACTTCAGGTCTTAAACCTAAAGAAGACCATAAATATATATATGTTTAAATTAAATTTTTCTCTATATAAAACGTGAGAGAAAATATAAGTAAGAAATATAGTCAGCTTATTTTGTTCACATCAATATGATCATATTAGAAAAACTTATTTTATGCATATGTTCAAACATCACCTGTTTTGAAAATCTAAATCTCCTTATGCAAATCTATATAAAAACTTTGCTCTGGTATTTGGAAATGGCAAACATTTACTGAAGCACAACTTTCTAAATACCATTTAATTAGTGATAAATCATGTTGAATTCTCTTTCTTTAAAAATAAATGGTATGAACACAAATGTCTTAATACTCCAAGTACCTTGACTATTTTCCACTTTGAAATAGTACCGAGTATTTTTAGACAGTAGTACATGTTATTTCTTTCTAATATCTTGGTCAAAGTCTAAAATATAAATTACAAATTAGAAAATCCTTGGAGAATAGAGTTTAGCAGGAGAACTGTTTCAAGGTAAGTTTTGTATTAGTTTCAGTCATTTTAATGAGCCTTTGTTAGAAACCAAGCAAGCAAATACTCTAGACTGAAGGGTTATATGCAGGTTATATTTTAAAGGAACCATCATTAATCAGAACCGCCTAACTATCTGCTTATATTATCAGGTTGACACAACAGCAGCATAGACTGGTAGCTAAATGAAATGGCTTTTATTAAGAAAATGAGATGAGCTCCCCCTCCCAGGAGCATGCCTGCACCTTTCCCTTCCCCCCTTCTCCTCTCTCAGGCACACATCTCCTAAACTCTAAGGGACCCCATGAGACTTGCAACCAGGGGAGCAATGGGCAGAGGCAGCTCGTCGCGCAGATAACCCCCTGAACCTGTCTCCAAGGCCCCCTTTGTTGCTTGTTCTATCCTAAGCCCTTCCTTGTTTCACTGTCCCCAGCTTTAATAAACATACTCTCAAAATAAAAAATAAAAGAAAAAAATTAGACTTCAAATTTGAATTTCAGCATAAATACTAGGTTTGAAATAAACTAGAGACACCTCAATTGACAATACAATTCTATTTAAATTAAAAATTGGCATACTTCTTCAATATAAGATATAGAAAATGAATTGAAAGTTTATTTTTTAAATATGTGCATTAGTCGATAAGAAAACATGCAAGCACACACAGGCACAGGACAATGATGGGGGATCACATTAATCAGGGAGAGTTAGATGAGTTCCTTTAATCCCTAGGAAGCTTGAAGGTAAAAAGAAATATCTTGGGTTCAAGGGACTGATTTTTCTCAGTTCTTGCTAACCTTGGGCTGTCTGCTTATAACTACAAATTGTCCTTAGTTTGAAAAGAGCCTTTTAATATTTAAAATTACTATGGTATCCATGTAATTTCTTCAGCCATAGGGCTTCATTTCCTTTGATGTGTATCAAGGTTCCAACTAATATTACTCCTCCTGCTGCTGTCTCTCAGCCCTGGGAGAGGTTTCTGTCTCTCTAAAAATGATACCAATGACTGGTCTCCAGCTCTGACACAGAATTTTATCCATTTGTATATTTGTGAAGCTAAGATGGATATGCTACTCTTCAGACTAAGGGACTCCACATTTAAAACTGATCATTATTTTATCACTTTAAGTTTTTTATTTCCTCCAGGATTCAAGGTATCACAGCAACAAGTGTCTCTATAAATAAAATCACATCCTTTCTTGTCCTTTTGTCTATGATCAAGTATAAATAAAATCACATTAAGTTCAGAAGCAGTCTAGGCAGCTTCAGATCTCTTATATGAATATATAGTTATATATAGTTTTATGTATCTATATATATGTGTGTGTATATATATGACCAAATGTCAGAACAGGCTTCCAAAGGATGAAGACACTTTATTCTCTATTACTCAAATATTTCTCCCCCAGTAAAACAAGTAAGAAAACCTCAGGCTCAACCCGAAAAAGAATAACGTACAAGATGTAGGAATTGATGTCACAAGGAGTCACTTCCACCTGCATTTTAAATGTGTGGTTCTGATACATGCAATTAAAGCAGCTACTCTGTTACCTTCACTTTTTAGAAAACAAAATATTTTCAAGTTTTCACTCTTTGAAACTGCATTAAAATGAAAAAGTTTATTTGTAGTTTTTTTTCCCACCGCAGAGGCTGAAATAATCTTGTAAAATCACCTGTTCCTGATTGGTGGGTGGAAGTTTCTAGCCTACAACAGAAGCATTTATTTTGTAGAGCATTTTTATGTAGAAAGTTTCAAATACTATAGATATTCATCTTGACTTTGGAACCTGAAATATACCAAACACCTAATTAATTTATATACTATAAAGGAGATTAAAATAATTTTAAAACAAGTTTTGAATGTAATACTCAAAATAAAAACAGATTGATCAGTGGATTTCTAAGTTAGAGCCGTAAAGGAAAAGCATTTTCATTCCACATGATTATCAGGTGAACTCTGACAACTCATAATCCAGATAAAACCCCGAAGAACTCCGAGATGCCTTGAAGTCAACCCTTAGGCTGGTGTCGCTTCATTCTGAGTAAGAAGAGGACTGGAACGTTTTGCACCAGCTAGAGAGATGATTGCCAGCAGGGACAGCGGTCAAGATTTAAATCATCAGTGTTTTGAGAAAAAAAATGAATAACTAATTCTGCATATCAAGTCAAGGAACAATAACATAATATGAATAAAGTTAAAATCTGTATACTACTACTTTCCTAATGGAATGAGGGATAAAGAAGAAGCTGTAAATAACGTGCAAATAGAATAAATTTTCTCCTTTATACCTTTTATTTTTTTTTTAAGCAAATATGTATAGTATTAACATCTTGTATATAGAATTAAAATACTTTGGCAATCAAAAACTTTTTTTAAAGATCTCTTAATAAATGACAGTCCTTTGGTATCAATCTTGCCATCGCTCTTAACCTATACATTAGCCAATAAATTTTCGCTTCGTCAACCACTCTTTTAAAAAGATCAATCTTAAATATTGCTTCTTTACTCTTCATTGTGAAAGCTAATATCTGTGGTGTGCGAATAAATATTTAGTAACGAGTTTTGAAGGGAAAGGAAGAGCCCTGATGTGTAGCATTTGTGAATTTTCATGGTGTAAATATTCCCATCATTGCTAAATTTAAACTACCAATGGTTTAACAGATGGTTTGCAAAATTCCTGAAAATATAAAAATCAGCCCTTGAACAAGTACCAGCCAGCTCTGTGCACCACTAAATAATTCCTCATATATCAAAAGAATGTGTATGTATACATATATATAAACTATTAAATATTTAATATGCACAATCTGGTAAATTTGGACACATGCAAACACTCATTAAGCCATCACCACAATCAAGTTAATAAATATATCCATCACCTCTAAAAATGTCCTCATGCATTTTTGTTTTGTTTTGTTTTGATTTTTTTTTTCTTTGCATGTGGCGAGAACACTTAATGAGAGAACTACCTTCCTCTATTTGTAAAAGGTACAGTATGATACTGTTTACAATTGACTATATTGTATGGCAGGCAGATGAGTAAAATTTATTTATAGCCATTGAACAACTTCCTATTTACCTCACCCACCAGCCCCTGGCAATCACCATTCTATTTTCCCCCTAAATGAGTTTGAATATCCTTTTATTTCAGTAAAGTCAAGGGTATTGGAGTTTTCAACTTTTTTTTTTAAAATATGTTTTTGTTGATTTCAGAGAGAGGAAAGGAGAAGGAGAGATAGAAAATCAATGATGAGAGCAAGTCATTGATTGGCTGTCTCCTGCACCCTCCCCACTGGGGATTGAGGCAAAACCCCAGGCATGGGCTCTGACCAGGAATCCAATCCTGACCTCCTGGTTCATAGGTCAACTCTAAACCACTGAGCAACACCAGCCAGGCCCAAGTTTTTTTTATAGTGTCTATTGCTCTCCTCTTATCTTTTTGAAACATCTTCCTAAGACGTAGATTCTTTCATCATTATAAAATGTTCTTTATATCTAGTAACACTTTTTCTCTGAGTCTATTTTATTTGATTTAGTTAGCAATCCAGCAGTCCTTTATGCACAGTATATCTATTTCCATACTGTTATTTTCAATCGATTTTATCAGATGATGTTTTTAATTCACTCTGTTATTATCTGCCTTTGGCCGGAGTGTTTAATAGATTTATATTTAATATAACTACTGATAGCCTGGCCCGGCGTGGCTCAGCGGTTGAGCATCAACCTAGGATCCAGGTGGTTCGATTCCCGGTCAGGGCACATGCCCGGCTTGCGGGCTGCAGCCGATCAATGACCCTCTCATCATTGATGTTTCTATCTCTCTCTCCCTCTCCATTCCTCTCTCTGAAATCAATAAAGATATATCTATAAAATATATATATATATATGTATATATATATATATAACTACCGATAAATATAATTTACATTTGCTATTTTTATATGTCTATGCTATGTGTTTCTCTATTCCTCCATTACTGCATTATTTTGTCTTAAGTAGTTCTCCTATTGTACCATTCTAATACTCTTATTTATTTTGTTTTATTTTCCTAGTGGTTTTCTGGGTCTAACAATATACATTTTCACTTGAAACAATTTAATTTACATTAAAACTAATTAATTTCTGTATTTACAACAATATGTCCTCAATAGAATTCCATTTTCTTTCCCATTATGTGCTTATAGTGTAATACAAATCAAATCTTGATTTAATATAAGTTTATCAATATAGTTTTATAAATATGCTTTATGGAATTGTTTTTTAAGTCAAATGGGAAAGCTGTTATAAACCAAGTCATATTTAAACTATTTTTCATATTTTTAATGTAATTATCTCTATCATTATTCTTATTTCTTTGTATGGATTAAATTATTGTTTAGTGTCCTGTCATATCAGCATCCAAATCTTCCTTTAGCATCTCTTGTAAGGAAAGGCTGATAGACATATATTCTCTCCTTTTTTATTTATGTAAAAGTATCTTAATTTTTTTGGAGGATATTTTTACTGGATTTAGAGTTCTTAGATAAAGTCTTTTTTTTTTTTTTTACCACTTTGAGTATATTATCCTTAGCCTACTTGCCTCAATATTCCTACTGAGAAGTCAGCTGTTAATATTTGAGGATCCTTTGTATATCATGAGTTGTTTTTCTCTTGCTGTTTTCAAGAGTCTTTGTCTTCAGATTTTGACAGTTTGGTTGTGTTTTTTGTCTGTTTTGCATAATTTTTTAAAAATTGATTTTAGAGAGAGAGAGAGATGAAGGGAGAGGAAAAGAGAGAAACATTGATGAGAGAGAAACATTGATTGGCTGCCTTCTACACACCCCCTACTGGAGTTCGAGCAACAACCTGGGCATGTGCCCTGACCAGATATTGAACCAGCTACCTCTTGGTTCATGGGACAGCTGTGCAACCAACTAAACCACCGGCCAGGGCTGTTTGTGCACAATTTTGAGCATATCTTACATGGAGTTTGTTGAGCTTTTTGGATGATATATGAATGTGATGTGTTTTGTGGGGGAAGGAGGCAGGTTAGTTTTTAGTTAGTATTTTTTAAAATATTCCTTTTGCCCTTTCTCTCCCTTACTCTGATATTCCCATTATGCATATGTTGGTATACTTCCTGTTGTCCCACGTGTTTCTCAGACTTCATTTACTTTCTTTTATTCTTTCTTTTCTCTACTGTTTCTTGAACTGGATAATATAAATTGGTCTATCTTAATCTTAATGCATGCTAATTCTTCTGATTTTTCAAATTTTCTGTTTAGTACCCCCTTCATATATTTTATTTGGTCCTTTAAAACAAATTATATCACTTTATTGATATTTTTATTTGGAGAGACATTCTCATACTTTAATTTCATGGGCATGGCTTCTTTTAGTTCTTTGGACATATTGCGAATAGCTGATTCAAGCCTTTGTGTAGTAAATCCATCACCTGGGCTTTCTCAGAGGCACTTTTTATTAATTTTTCTTTTCTGTATGAGCCCCATTTACCTGTTTCTTTGCCTGTTTTGCCATTTTTATTGTTTTTGAAAACTGAGATGTAACTAATGTTATTTGAGAACTCTGGGAATCAGGGGATTTTTGTCCCCAGGGTTTGTTGTCTCCCTCTGTTGTTGCTGCTGCTGTTTGTTTTTTAAATGAATTCCCTGGCCATTTCTGTAAAGGCTGTATTTTTTATAATGTATGATCACTGAAGCCTCTGCTCAGTTAGCTACATGGCCATCTAATTATTGGATAAAGGTTTCATTAAATTCCTTGAATTATGCTATACATACGTTTTCCGAAGGATTGTGTATGTTTTGAGATATGCCTTCATGGCTCTGGAAATTCACTACTCTAGTTTAGCTTTCACTTTTTTTGACGAGACTCAAGGTCAGACAGAGATGAGAGTTTAGGGTTTTCAAAAATCTTTCTTAGGCATGAACAAAAATGTGCATGTATGCATGTTCTTCTAGATCCTCAGGAATATGAGAAACTTTTTAAAGTCCCTATGGACGTCTCATTCTACAGATATTCTTTTCAGGTTTTTTGACCAGCCTCTCATATGCCCCAAAAGGTATTGCTGCCTCAAGCAGCTGCAATAGTAAACATTACTGCCCTTTAAAAAGTATTTTTGAGATAAACTTTTCTCACTGAGTGAACTCTGAATCAGGACTAGTAAAAATAAGTTCTATAAATGGGAATTTTTCAGTGATTTGTCATAGGTCAAATAGTGACAATGCTCTGAGCATAGGAATTTTAAGGTAGTTTTAAAACCATTTTGTCCCATCTGGTGGCTTGTTTTCATAGCTACTATAGTTCCAACATTTCTGGTTGTGAAGCCTACATTAGACCTGAGAAAGGGGAATAAGAATTGTGCAAACAGAAACACCAAATATCTCACAGTTTTTAGAGATTCAACCATTTTCCCTGAATACATATCCCATGGATTGTTGTACACTTTGGGTAAACTTCTAGAGTTCAGAGACAGTCGATTTTTATAATTCTGCCAGTGTTCTCTTTGTTTTCTTATGGAGTATCAGATTTTTGAAGTTTCTTACTTTGCTTTTCCAGAGTATTCCTTCTAAACACCTTATTTAAGAAAGGAGTGTTAGAGAAATTAAGACTAAAGTAAGGCTTGTTATCTTGTTTGGAGTTCCTGAAGCTTCAAGTTGGATATTTTTTATCAGTTCTGGTAAAATCTGATCATTATCTCTTAAGATATGTTTTCTACCCATTCTCACTTTTGTCTTATTTTGGTACTCCATGTAAACATAGTTTAGGCCATTCGAGTGCTTGCTATGACTTTTTTTGTTATTGCAGTGGCGGTTATTCACAGTATTTCACTTTGCTTCAGTTTTAATACATTTTTATATTATATTTGCATCTCTTCAAGTTAATTAATCTTAATATCCATTTAATTTTGCGAATCAGTTTTTGTAGGAACATGCCATTAAACATATAAAATATATAATATCCTGTGTTCTAAGTCCCATATTTGGATTATCTAAGTTTGCTTTTTGCCTTATTATTTGTCACATTTATCTGCCTCTTCACATGCCCTTAATAAAATAAAAATAAAAACTGTTGAGGTTCTACCTCAGTGATTTTATTCTCCTTTCTTATCCACATCCTCAGACTTCTGTGCCAATACAACACTCAGAAAATGTTTCATAGGGAAAATTGTCTCCAAGTTGGGAGATCTAGATTTCTGCATGACATGGGACCACATGCAGTCGCAAAAGGCTCTACTCTTCTTTTCCCCATGGTAGATCAAGTCTTTGATCTAAACCCAGGAGCAAATACCTTCAGGAGGAAAAACAAAATAAAACAAAAATAAAACTGCCAGTGATCTCAGCTAATCTAAGAGGGGCTCCTCTCTCTCTGAAAATTTAGTTAGTACAGTTCTATTTATTTATGCATAGCTATAATGCTTTAAAAACACCTTTCTCCCCCCCTAGTTTGTGCAGCAATTGCTATGACTTGCTGTAACTGTTATCTTATACTTAGAAGTAGACAGCATCAAAGCAAAGATTCCTAAATTTGAATGCATGAATTTTCATTAAAGACCTTTGTCATTCCTGAAATTATATTCAAAATGTGAGAGTGTTTGTATTTGCTGAGAAGAGGATCCATATATAAAAAATACTGAATTAAATTGCTTTGAAAAACTTTAGTAGGACAGTAGCAAAACTTATAATAGTATGCATAAATATTCTCTGACACACAAAAGAAAATAAAAACAGATCAAAACAATTTAAAAAACCAAACTAGTTCCATATAGCACAAGATGAAATACAAGGAAATAAGTAGAAAAAATATAGAAATCATAACACACTGATGGAAGACATAAGACCAACTTTATCCATGATAACAAAGCATAGAAATAAAATCAATTTTATTATTAAAAACAAGGAGTGT
This sequence comes from Miniopterus schreibersii, assembly GCF_964146895.1. NCBI lineage: Eukaryota > Metazoa > Chordata > Mammalia > Chiroptera > Miniopteridae > Miniopterus > Miniopterus schreibersii. The sequence continues at coordinate 61,088,739 of NC_138108.1, forward strand.
CGAATTGACTACAAAATTATTTTCAAGAGTGTTCCATTTATTTAAAAAAAGACCCCAAAAAAACAAACAAATGCAATAGCATGTTGAAAAGTAAAAAAACTAAGAAAAATTGCATCAGGAAAATTAAAGCAAAAATTAAATAAAATTCACATTATTTTCACGAAAACTTTTATAAAAAGTATGAGTCGACTAAAAAGATAATTTTATTATTGTGAAATTACAATTCAAAATACAGATAAAGTAGAAACAAATCGTGTTTCATAAATGGTACTGATGTTCATATGAATAAAAACAGGGGATAATGGGTTTTTTAAAAACCTGTTTGGTAAATTAAAAAATATAGAATGAAAAGAAGACCCACCATATCAAATACTATGTATATAAACATACATATATTTATTTATTATAGGACTATTTGCAATAATCAACCACAGTGCACTGGCACAGAAATAGAAAATAGAAAGACAATTAATGAAATCTAAACAACCCACATAGTTTAGAATATAATGAAAGTAGAATTTCAATTCAGTGAAGAAAAAATAATTTTTAAATGTACACCATAGGGACTATTAACTCTGTATTTGGGGAAAATAATAAAACTAAATCACATTATAAACCAACTTAATTTATTGGGATTTAGTATTAAGTACAATAGAAGCCCTAAAATAATATAAATTTTAAAGTGAAGTGAATATTTATATAAATTACAAATATGAAATGACTTTCCTTGCCGAATATGAAAGGTAGTAACCATATTAAAATAAAAACATGATTCAAAACTTTAAAATGTTCAAACGTATATTCTATCCATGTATGTATGCATGTGTATACATACAATCATGTTTCACTTCATGAAGGGGCTATGTTCTGAGAAATGATTTCTGTGGCCATGTTGTTGTTGTGAGAACATCACAGAGTGCACTTAAACAAACCTAGATCGTATAGCCAAACGTTGTTAATTGCGTGTGCTGTGCTTTTACACAACTGGCAGTGCAGTAGACTCGTTCGTACCAGCATCCCCACAAACACTTGAGCACTGTGTTGCACAACAACATTATGATGGTTAAAACATCACTAGGCTATGGACTGTTTCAGCTCCACTATAATCTTATGGGCCCACTTCCATAAAGGCAGTCTGTTGACCAAAATATCCTTATGTGGCATATGGCTGTATATAAAATTTAAACAATACAAGAGTTGAATAACTACTAATTTAAATTCCAATACATATTACATATAGGATACATATTCTTAACATATAAAGAGCTATTACAATTTTACACATAAAACCTGTATTACAATAGAAAAGAATTTTAGGCCAGGAACAATTAATTCACACACATGCACACAAACACAGAAACTCCAATTAAGAAAGCTAAATACTGTATTTTCATTTTATCCAAATAATTAAAGGATAAAATGTTAAAAATGTAATAGTAAACGATGTTAAGATTAGGAAACAAAATCTCTCTATAATGCTCTTGGAGCTGTAAAACAGTAAAACTCTTGTAAACAGTAGGGTTGAATGATGAAAGAGAAACTATGCAATCTTTTGAACAGAGAAAATTGAATATAAAGAATTATTACCTATAATAGTGAATTGGCATAATGAGGGATTGGTAGTAAGAAGTAAAGAGAATGGAAAAGAATATGTAATATGTATAATATATAATATGCACTACATAATATATATAATAAATTGAATATAATGTAATTCAACATAACTACAAGCCATAGCAATGTGATAGCATGTCTCCACCCAAGGGCTGAGATACAGATCTCATGAGAAAGGGTTTGGCTGTGGTTCACTGTTGGGCAGACAATTCACTATGATGCTGCAAAACTTGCCAGAAATCCATCCTTTAGGGTGCTGGGGAAAGGCCTTCAAAGGGCATTGTCTTAGCAGATGGGCTCTGCTACAAAATCGCTGAGGGAATTTCTGAGGGATGCCGCTGGCTGCTGCGTACCTCTAGAGCTGGTTGCTGGAGTAACATAGTAAATGTTACAGGATGACGGAAATGTGACCTGGTGCTGCAGAATCTGCATGCGCTGCAAAGCCTGGACCTGGAATGGTTGCCCAAGCTGAAGAAGCGCAGTGTCCTGCAGGAGGCTGCCACACAAGCTTACTGCAAACAGGGATCAAGACCCTTTCCTCCTGCAATCTCTTTCCAGTGCCCTCTGCTGACAAATGTTGGCACCTGGTCAACTGGCAGAAAAAATGTCTTTAAAGGGTCAGGTCCATTCTCACAAAGCAACAAAAAATGTTGAATTTGAATTTGGAGTCGAGAGGGAATAAATTGATAACTAGCACAGTATTGTTTTTGATGACTTGAAATTATATTTAAAGAGAGAGTGCATTAGTGCATAATTTTGAAAATACAGAAGTATTAAGGATAGATTTTTCCTACTTTCCTGGTTAACTTGGGGCTCTGTGCCTGATCTCTGTAGCTCATTGAGGTCATGCAAATTTCCTTTATTCATTTTGCATCATTTCATATTTAAACTCATAACTTTGCAAACTATCACAAGTCCAGAAAGTGCTATGAAAATTGTATTCTATGGAGAGGGTGCCCCTTTCAATCACACAATATTCAATCCACATGGCTATATACATTGACACTGCCAACTATACACACACAAACACACACACACATATATATTTATATCCTTGAAAAGGGAACATATGTTCTTTGAAGGTTAACTGTCTCATAGATAGTATCAGTGCGTTAGACTGGACGATTTCAAAACCCTTAATTTTATACCAGTTCTGATTTATATCAAGCTATTTCAATGATTTTCATATTGACAAACTTGTGGAGGACACTTACAAATAGACACACCTCATCACCATGTATTTTTTCACTAATAATAAATGTTTATGGAATAAACAAATTCAGATATTTTTCATTTGGAGGAGTGGTTGAGAAGGTAGATGTTCTAACTTATAACAATCAAATTGAATTTTTCTATTAGGACCTTATATTGAAAAAAATTTCAGATTCAGGTTTGATTAGAAGTTAACATTCATTGTTATTTTTTCCCATGGTTGTTTCAAATTTTATTTTTTACTTTTCAATTGCACATTACATTCAGTATTATTCTCTATTTGTTTCAGATGTACAGCAACCACTATGGAAACCTATGAAGTTTCCTCAAAAAATTAAAAATGGAACTGCCTTATGACCCAGCGATTCCACTTCTGGGCATATATTCAAAGAAACCCCAAACCCGAAGAATATATGGACCCCCATGTTCACTGCAGCATTATTTACAATAGCCAAGGTATAGAAGCAACCCAAGTGCCTAAAAAAGTGGTAGTACATATACACAAATAAATACTATTTGGCCCTAAAAAAGAATGAAATCTTACATTTTGAGACAGCATGGATGGACCTAGAGTGTATTATGCTAAGTAAAATAAGTCAGACAGAGAAAGACAAATACCATATATTTCACTTATATTTGGAATCTAAAGAACAAAATAAACCAATAAACAAAATAGAAACAGACTAATCGATACAAAGAACTGACTGACGGTTGCCAGAGGGGACTGAAGTTGTGCAGCTGGGCCAAAAAGGTGAAAGGATTAAGAAGTACAAATTAGTAGTCACAGAATAGTCACAGAGATGTAAATTACAGAATAGGGAATATAGTCAATAGTATTGTACTAACTGTGTTTGGGGTCAGAAGGGTACTTGAAAAAAGGGACCACTCAGTAAAACACATGACTGTCATCACCACATATTCTAATAGCTTCCTTTAAAGAGCTACCTAAAATAAATGAGGTGAAACTGCACATTTTAAATAATAATTTTTGAATAGTCACATCACAATAGAGAACATTAGGATGTTTATTACTGGCTACAACCCAGGCTTGCTGATGACATCCAACCTCCTGTGAGCTCAGAGGCTGCAGCATTCCATTAGGTACTGTTACATGGCAGAGGCTACTCCCAGCATTTTGCATCAAAAGTTCAGATGACTCCACTATTTTTTAATGCCTGTTGGATTCATCATTTAATAACTTTTCTGGAATTCCTTTATGCTACTCTGGCTCATGTTAAATGTTTTCAGGGACGATTAGCTAGTTACATCATACCAAAAAACCCACAAAAACAAAAATAAAAGTTGTCTCATTGTAACATTTCACAAGTGCTTATTCACATGTTAAGAAAGAACATATCCAGATGTCTAAGAATCTTTCCTTTTTCTAGTGAAAAGTGGCAGAAGATAGTTATATATCTGTGTCACACACATTCTGGAATTTTTACAATTCTTCATATTCTAACTTGAAGACAGAAACTTGTTTTGTTCACTGTCATTTTATTTGAATATATAACCTCTCATCAGGGATTCATGAACACTTAAATGCTTAATAAATACACAATGTATAATTTAAAAATTAAAACAATGACCCAATCATCATATGATGGCAAATCTTCTCCTTATCCTATGAATTACCAACAGAAGTTGAATATAAAATGGGAAAATAGTATTAAGCATCTCTTCCATAAATGGCATCCTCTGTCTTCAAAATATTCTTATCTCAGATTGTGAAATATGTTTTATAATATTGGGAAAACGATCATCCCAATAAAAAATAGTTATACTAGCTGGCACTTGTGTGTATACCTGTTTTCTAATCTGTTTAATTCTCTATGTATTTAAAAGATGGGTTTAGTCACTTCTCTTCTTTACCTCTGAGAAACATGCCAAGATTTTGCTTAAGTTTCAAAATGGGTTCTATGTGTTACAAAGACTTCTAGCAGTTGGAATAGTGTAAAAATGTTGATTTTATATTTTCAAGTTTTATCATTTGAAATTTTATACTGAATAAACAGTGCATATATACATAAATAATTCACAGATGAAGTGTTTAGAATTAACTTACATTTACACAGCTCCACAGGTCTGTTTGCTTTTACTTTTACGTGGCCAATTGTGTCACCCTGCAACAGTGGACATGCGGTTATACACAGGACTCCCCGTTGCTGCCAGTAGTCCGGAGGCAACAAAAACAAATGGATAGAGACAGAAATAAGAGAATCCCACCCTGTCAGAAGATGAATGAGCTGAGCTTGCGTGATGTGAACCCTGGCCGACACAAGCAAGGTGGAATCAAAGAGTGAGCAACTTTTGACAACCCATGCTTCACAGCCCTGAACAGGGTGGATGGCCGTGATTATCTCCAGACAAAATGACTGTGAGTAAAAGGCTTACATACACTTAAATTAAACACAGCAGGGCTTTAGTAATCTCTGTTTGCATTTTACTTTCTGTTAAGAAGGAAATTGCTTGGACTTGGAACATTTCATTTAATGGCATTTTTAGTTACCTTTTGTACTTCTAATGCCATAGTCTAAATTCACTTCAAATTACCAAGTAAGACATAGGAAACTTTTGTCACTTATTTATTTATTTATTCATTTTAAAATTGCAGTAGCTTCCTTACCAATTTTACTAAATTAAATGTGTTTTAAAGCATCTCAGTTCTTGAAACTTAATTATCCCAATCTCTGGGTAAAGAATAGCGAACATTACAAACCCCATTTATGTAATTTATTTTGCAGAAGAAAATAATGGAATGCCGTTGTGCTAATGATATGCCCGTTTCTGTGTTTTTCCTTTCTTTTTCGACAACAACTTAGCAAAACCATGTCATTTTTAAACAAAAGCGCTAAGGGCATTTTGGGGTTTTGGTTTGTCCATACAGTGCTTTTAGGAGAAAGAGGTAAACTGCATAATATTATATGCCTTTGGAATATCATGAGAGATTTTGTCAGGTTCCTTCATTTTATTTTTCCATCAATGAGCATTATCGACAGTTACTCATAATAGAATGTAAATAAAGATCATGGCTTGTAATTGTAATGTGTAAATAAGAATAAAAATATGTAGGTACTTCAGTAGCTAAAGCACCATTCATTGCATCCCAAGGGAGTAAAATTTAGACCGCATAGGGTCTAGAAGAACATTTTGGTTTAGACTCAAGCATAAGAAGAAAAATCTATCATTCTCTTTCTTGTTGAAAATTAGTGTTTTGTATTCCCTGAGTCCATGATTATGTACTATTTAATATTGATCTTCATTAGAGCAACCCATTAATTGTTCCCATTTTCTGAGTTTCACCTGCTGCATTATTTCAATGAAAGGCTAACCCATCAGTATATGTCCTACTCTAGGCAGGTGGGTAACTAGGGTCTGGCCCCAAGATTGTACTACTGAAGGAGACCGCGCATGGTGGAAGGACGTGGCCACTCAGAAAGCTGGGGCCTTGAGTCCTCTTTAACTCAGGCCAAAACAGAACAATCAAAAACAACTTTCTCTACAAAACAAATCCACAAACAAGCAAAAATAAAAATAAGAATAAACAAAAACTGAAACACTCCAAGAAAGCTAGCTAAGTATAGGTAAATATGCAGGTATGCATGCTTATGTATAAACGTCTTTCAGCCCGTATATAAACACATCCACATAAAAATAAATATTACACATGCACAAATATGTGTAGATAGATAAGTAAGCAGAAGATAATTTTAAGTTACTCAAAGGCAGAGGACTTACTAGTTTATAGATTGAATTTAAGTTGCAGCAGTGAGCTTTAGGGAGGTGCCTATTGAGTTTTGATTGCCAGGTCCCCATGGGGCAGAGTTGTGATCCCAGGTCTCAAGCTACCTAATAAAATGGTGGAAATGCTAATGGGAACCTTGTACCCCATCCCTCCATGCCCGTTTCTGTCCTTGGTGACCAAAATTTATGGCTGGGCTGTGTAGCTCCCATTCAGTGGGAGCAGCGATCATGATCTGATTACTAAATGCCTGTTGGTCAGCATCACCCTAGAAGTGTGAGGTATTTCAAGTCCTTTGCTGCTCCCTAACTACATTAACTCACTTTAACAATCAAAAGTTGATAGAATTTGAATCTGCATTTGAACACTCCCTTTCTTCCCACACCCACCCTTCATTTTGAGAGTTAATTATCTAAGTTATTATCCTACAATATTTTGCTACCAGTACAATGTAGATGCTCCACATACTGCACTTAGGACACAGAATTTTGATTCTTTATTGATTTCACAAGGATGAAATGCTGGGTGAGAGAACACACAATGCTTTATCTCCTGAGCCTTCTGTTTCCTTGGAGATAGACTTGTCTAGAAAATCATTATGGAAAACAGGAATAATTCATCTATCCTTAAAATATTTATTATAATCTTCTATGATTATAAAGAAGGTTATATTCAGCATATCAGATGTATATTTGTTTGTATGCTGATCTTTCCTGAGGTGATGAAAGAAGGAAATCCAGGTGACAAGAACCTGATACCTGATTAATGTGTCCTTTTAAGCAGGGGACACCCAGGGTCCTCAGGTTTATTTATACCTGGTGATGTCTTCCTGATAATGATATCTCATTCAACACACTTAAACTCTTCTACACTTACATACTGATACACTTATATACTGTATCATATTATTAGATTTCACCTAAAATTTCACTCTTACCTAGTTTCATAAGTGAAATCACAATTGAGCAATGAAATTTAAAACATAAAATGTTATAGATTGGCTAAACAAAATACAAATTGTACATAAAATTGTGGGTATAAATATATAGGTGTACAATCTATATAAGCACATATATATCACAATTAAAAATTATACCTACAGTACTAAATTAAAATTAGTTTTCCCATTAGCTAACACATGCTTATTTATGCAGAACTCAGAAAATCTGAATTTCAACTTATCCTCTCAGGTTTACAGACATTTAAGCACATTATTAGGAACTGTGATTATTCAGCACACCAACACTCAGGTATCACCCAACTTCATTACTACCTGATTAATTAACCTGTTTAAGGTGTGAACGTTGGCGCCTTGTCATTAGCATCCATGAGAATAACTAATGAGAAACTATGAAATAATTTGTTCCTCAATTAAAAAACCTGAAAGAAGAGGTTTTATCTCATTATTCTTGTTTCCTGTTATCACCTATACAAAGCCAAGAAGATTTTGCAAAACTTACTGTCTAAAGAAAACAGGCTACATAACAACTCAGGGAATACTTCACAGATCTTTAATAAAATGTGGTGTTACTCAACAGCAAAGGTAAGCCAAGAAGTTTCCTGGAGTAATATATTCATTACAGAGAATCGGTGTGAAAACTAGGTACCTTTATCATATACCTGGTATTCAGATTTACATGAGGTTCCTAGATAAGAAGAGAGGAAGAGTAATCTAGTTCGATTTAGATCTGCCTAAAGAGACTTCAGGAAAAATATCACAGGAAGCAATTAGTATTAGAAGACTATTAAATTACAACATTTCCATATATTAAAAAGCATAGCCCCAAGCCCAAATTTCCCTCAATGTGACTGATTTTATTCAATGGTTGCATTGCAGTATCACTCAAATAGGAAGAATGGGTAGTAAAGATATTAATTCCAATTGTTTTCCCTTGTCTGCATTCATGAAATCATTCATAACACGTAGCAGTGCTGGAGTATCAAAGGTACTTTTCTCACTGGTAATATTTATAGATTCATCCACTTCCCCACAAGCTATTTATAGCTGTCACAAATGCCAATGAAGTAAATGTTTCTTGCTTAACATTAAAATAAAGAAGCCAAAAGTTTTTCTTGGAGGTAAAGTGAACAATCTCTCTTGCACTGATTATTTTACATCCATTTTTCTAGTTAGAAAGAGTTCCGTGCTCTGAACCATGGCAGAATATAGACTAGAGACTCCTTCCAACGTAAAGCTAGGCATAAATGGATACAGATGTTAATTAATTGGATATCCTAGTTAAATTCTTTGAAATATATTCTGGATCATGTCTCCTGCTTCCTTGTATGAGTTTTTAAGTTGAGGCCACCCACATTTAGTGAAGGAAATAGTCAAATTTTTAAAAACCACATGCATGTATTTCAAAAATCAAGATTTTGTGAAGATAATTACAATTTTGAAATAACAAAATTTAATTAATCCATTTTAGAAAAAAAGATCCATATCTATTTTATACTCTAAGCTTTAAATTTTTATTCTGTTATAAAATGTCCTAGAAAAAAAATAAAGAACAGGCTGTTGGTTAGTAGCACATTCTAAATATGTTTGTTTTATTTCCTGAAAACATTTCCAATAGTGCATAATTAAAAACTTAAAGTCAAGTTCAGCATATATTTAATGACGCTGATAGCTAAATCATTAATGGTTTAATGATAGCTAAGATTTCCTGAACATCAGTGGCATACCAAACTGAATTTTAGGTATTTCACATGCAAAACTCATTTATGTCTTACCATTATCAAGAGTTTATATATTTATGGTTCATTTTCACATGAGGAAACTTAGGTCCAAAGTGTTTAATATACTCTGACACCAAATTCCATAATCTCATTCACTACACTATGTTGCTTCTAATCAATACATAATAGACCATAGAAAAGTACTATCATATTCTGGCTGGCCTTGGCTCAGCGGTTGAGCATCCACCTAGGATCCAGGAGATCGAGGTTCGATTCCAGGTCCAGGCACATGCTCGGGTTTGGGGCTCGATCCCCAGCAGGGGGCATGCAGGAGGCAGCCGATCAATGACTCTCTCATCATTGATGTTTCACCTCTCTCTCTCCCTCCCCCTTCCTCTCTCTGAAATCAATAAACATATGTTTAAAAAAAGAAAAGAAAAAGTACTATCATATAAAACCTATTAATAAATGCCTAAATATATTACAACATGGGATTATCTATTTGTTTTTAAGGATGTGAAACAAAATTTAGGAGTTAAAAACAGTTTGGTACAGTCAATTTTAAATAAAAACAGTAAGAATTTAAACAAATTGCATACAGTTTTTAGAAATTATATCTGTCATAGTTTAGCATTATTGATATATAATATTATAAGTATCAAATAATTAATATTTGCCAAAAATAGAAAATCATTTGCTGAACATATTCCTATCAGGAAAAAAGCTGCATTATCACTTTAATAAGGTATATCTTGCTAAGTAAAAAAAAAAAAAAAAAAAAGAAAAAAGAGGAAATGAAATAAAGGAGATTTCTTTCTAACTTCTTTATCTTATTTGTGTAAGATTAGCTATTTAAACATTTATGCCACTCCAAAGTGAAGGGAAAGAAAATGACCTAAAACTTTAAAAGCACCAATATCATTTTAAGGTAAACAGCAGCTGTGTTTAAATGTGTTTAAAATGATTAGAAGATTATTTGTGCTTTCTTATTTGGGTTAAAATTTAAACTTTAAAAATCAGTGATTTGTAAAAGACAATGTTTTAAGAACAAATACTCAGATTAACCGAAGATGAAAGAAACAGGGTGGAAATTATATGATGATCTTTAAGCCCAATATGCCATGGCAAAATAATAAATAAAAAATACAAATAAAACAGAGCAAACTCTGAAAACTGAACCACAGATCAAGACAGTATCTTAAAGAGAGTAGTAGCAACTCAGTAACAAAAAAAGTAGTGTGTACACAATAGCAAGGTGTCCCCATTCTCTACATATATCTGATACTAACATTTATATCTTTTATATATTAATATACAACCCTTCCTCCTATTGTGTTCAGTAATGTATTGCACATATATAATAGTACTGAAACATATACCATACATTCCAACATCTAGAAGCCTGTCTCTATTATTAACTAATATTAAACATTAAATGAAAAAAATTTTTCATCGTTTTTAATTGCCCGGTGTCATTACCAAGTTTCATGTATGGTAATGCTGGCTTTTACTCCACCTATGACTCATTTTAGAGAGGTAGTAGTTTTGTCATTGCATTTTGATCCTTTTATTTGCAAGTCTCCAGAGTACCAGGAAATGGGTGTCTCTATTGGAAGTGTGATTGGGGAGCTTTGAATTAGTGGCATTCTTGGTAATGTTTTCAATTTATTTTTATGTCAGTAGTGAGAAGCATTAGTATTGTTTAATCTTATCTCCACTTCAGAACTAAGGGGAGTGTATTATGTGACTTCCTCTCTTTGTTGGCCCCAATAGCAGGGGTCAGGTTCTACCTTATTCAGCATACAGGCAAAGGAACACAAACAAGAGTAAATCAAGCTAAAAATAGTCACCTCCTCCTCACATCACTGCTTTGAGTCCAACCAGGCTTCTCCCATGTTGTCTCATTTCTATGCTAGGACTGAGGCCTGAGCACCTCTTTAGGAGGGGACTTCATCATCCTGACGTGGTCACTTTCACCAACTACAAATGCTGATGCTTGAAATTCAATTTAGCTACTATCTAAAGATGAACACTGAAGTAGCAGGGGAAACTTCCTCAAACCTGTCACTGTCTCCACTATCAATCCACGTAGGAAACATGGAGTTGTTCAGATTATGTAGACTGCAATCCCCTACCCTTTAAGATATTAAAGAACTGCACTTAATACTACCAAGAACACACCTGGGGAACTGAATCATGCTTCTAGACTCTTGAATTAATCACACAAGAAATCCTTATAAATGGTCTCCCTTAAAAGAGGATTTTATTCTATTAAACAAGCTATAATCACATTGAAATGAAGCAGGGAATATATTTTAGAAGTGTTTTAAAATTTAAAATGTTCAGTAGGTTTTTAATCATGAGAGATGTAAGTTTATAAAATCCTTCCTTATATTCAGTTACCCCAGGTCAGTTTCCACTTTTTTGTAGAAATAACATCTATTCCGCTGCTGAAGGATCGATTATCCCTCTTCAGAAAACAGCAATGATGTTTGAGAGTCGGTAGCTTCCCAGATTGTATTAATGATAACAGGCAGGACTTTGACAAATGTCTAGAACACTAGCCGTACTTGATCATGGTATCCGGTTACAACAGGTGGGGACAGAGTTTAAGTTCCTAATTTATGCTAGATATTTTATGTACTTCATTCACTTTTCATAACACACTCAATGGTAGACGGTATTGCCCCAATACACAATCGAGGGCACAAAGTAGAGGAACAGTAAGTATCTAATTTAGGGACATAGATGTTAATTGTTGAGCTGGTGTTTGAACTCTTCTCAGTTGTCAGTTCTGGACATTGTTTATTTGTTGATTGTTAATTCTCTCTAAGCTCTTCAGTTTCGGATCTGCAATAGTGTATAGCAGGTTACCTTAAGGAGAGAAACTCTCTCAGTCAGCTTAGTGGGTGGAAATGGATGGACCAGTGAGACCTGGTAGAGGAAATGTTCTTTGTGGCCGTTAGCATTCTTCCAAGTGCAGCCTAGGAGACAGGGGTCTGGAAATGCAATGAACTACTCCAGAAGCTTTCTGCCCACTGCTACTCTGGCATTTAAGATTTCTGACAACTTGTTACATTTCTGGTCAACCCTTGAAATGCTGTTTACCAAAAGAACATAATCCTAGTGTCTAATTCATACTCTGCCTATCAAGCAATCATAAACCTGTCACTAGACTCTTAATTTGTGTTTAGTAACAAATTAAATTATTTAACTTTTGATGTGTCAGTGTCTTCACTCATGAACACAGAACTGAACTCTTTTATTTATTGATGAGACGTTATTTTCAAAGCTTCAACAGTATTTTCACTTTTTTGGAAAAATATATAATGTATAATGCTTAACTCTCCAATAATATTTATATCATGTATGTATCAAATCAATGAGATAATAGTATCTTTTAAATTTCCATTTGTACATTTTTTTTGTATAATGGTATACCTTCCATTCTAGGTAGTGGAATCTCAAAATAAATTGCAAAATATATCAATCTCTAATAGATAAATGAAAAATGTGCAATGAAGCTAAAAATATCTTCCACCAAGGTGCTAGTTGGCTGTGTTGCTTAGCTACCCATGACCAAACAGGCTGACAGTACCATGAACTCTCCGGCTGAGCTGGGTATAATTACCAACCAGATTTCCATTTCATTAAGTTCCACTTTCAAATCTTGAGAATTTTGAAATATGCGTATTTAGAAGATTTCACCATTATAAATGAGAACAAAATTTACTTCTTTTAAAAAAGTGATAGTCCATGGTGTGTCTATAGATAACTAAAACTTTCAGAGGTTGAAATAATAATTTGGAAGGCAAAATTCTATTTTTAGAGGAAATAACTATATTCAAAGAGTGATGGGCAGGGATTATGACTATATTTTTAACATGAAAATTGCGTTTCATTTTTGCTTTAAATACAAATAAAATTATGAATGGAAAACTTATGAATGCTTTATCTTTTTGAAAAGCTACAAACAAAAAATGGTTTTTCTTTTCTATCAGAGGTAAGCTTTGCATGATGTGTCCCCAATTTTAATGTTTAAGTGAAGGTTAATTTTCAAATATCTTAGATGATTTAGCAGAGTCCTGTGCAGAGAACACAATAATTCAGCTCATCAGACAACAAAACCCATTAGGAAATATTACCAACTCACTACTAAAAGGCAGGGATAAAGGAAATGCAGAGATTCATATCCCTTCATAATTAACACACAAAGCTTTGAGTGCAGATTACAGTAGGATTATGGTGAATTAAAGAAGTACATTTGATGCTCATTTTATAGATTTCTTATTGTTCATCATACTTATCTGAAATATATATGCATTCATTTAATTCCATAAGCTTATAATTGAAACAAATAGCTGAAATCCATTTATATCATCTGAAAGTAAAAAGATTATGTTTCAAGCATATTTGCATCCATTAACAATCTAGTAAGCCGGACAACATTTTACTGTTTCATTTCCTCTGTTCTCTGTAGAGACAGAACTTGTGTTCCTCTGATCTTGGCTGAATTTGTTTTATTTTAAAAATATTTTTAAAAATATGTATCAAAATAATATATGTATAACATAATACATCCCATAGTGCAAATAAGTTTATGGTGAAAATAAACAGTCTCTGCGTTCTTTCCTTGCCATTCCACTCCTACACTCGGCTCTTTTAGTAATGATGATGTTTTCACTGAAATGAAATTCACATAACATAAAAGTAACCATTTTAAAGTAAACAATTCAGAGCTGTTTAGTACATTCACAACTTTGTGCATTCACCATCCCTGTCTAGTTCCAAAACATTTCATCACCCTAAAAGGAAACCTTATACCCGTTAAGAAGTTGCCACCAGTGGCCCTTCCCTTCAACCCTGGCAACCACCAGCCTGTGCCCTGCCTCTGTAGATTTACCTGTTCTGTATATTTCATATAAATGGAAACTTACAATATTTGACTCTTTGCGTTTGACATTTTTCACATAGCATAATGTAATCATTATAATTTTAATTCTTCTGTAAAGTATTTTTATAATTTTTGACAATATACTTGTGTCTGTAGGCCACACAATAGCTAATGATTTGATGCGTAAGAGGATTCATCCTATATTCACATCTCTCCATTTTCCTTCCAGGGTTCGGATCTCTTTACTATTTTTAGTTTTTCATTTGGTTGCTGTTGTAATTCGAGTGATCCAGTCAAACTTACATTTCTTTCCTCTTTCAATAGCATCTTCTGACTCCACGTTTTGTAATTTGAGGCTAGTCAAACCTATGTTTTCCCTTCCTTTCTTCCCTTTTGGTACACCCGATCTTTTAGTTACACTTGTACTTTCCCATTGTCAAAATTCATGCATTTATTTATTCTTCAAATATTTATTAGAACTCATGTTTATTACAGACACACTTTATTTTAATTTACTTTATATTTGGACCATGACTTTCTTATATAGTTTCCTTGCATTTTTGTTTTCCTGGGCATTTGTAATTTTCTTTTTATTTCCCACCAGACTTTATTAGATCTCCAATTATTCCAAACTTTCAATCAGAATTTTCATTTTGTGTGACCTTTTTTAAAATGTGTCTGTTTGTTTTGTTTCTTATCAAATTTTTCCTTGAAGGCTGTATTTCTCCTTCTCCCATCTGTAATATTTGACTTTTATTTTGTTATAGACCTTTCACCTTCATGTTTCCCTTTACTGATATGTGATTTGCAGACATTATTTCCTGAGTTACATGCCTCCATCTTTTGGGATTGATTCCTTTATTTTGCTGTAATTTATCTTCATACATCTTCCTAGTAAGGTGATCCCACTCCTAGGAATATACCCTAAGAATCCTGAAACACTAATCAGAAAGAATATATGCACCCCTATGTTCATAGCAGCTCAGTTTACAATAGCTAAGATCTGGAAACAGCCCAAGTGCCCATCAGTAGATGAGTGGATAGAAAAGCTGTGGGACATTTACACCATGGAAAACTATGCAGCTGTAAAGAAGAAGGATCTCGTACCCTTTGGGACAGTATGGATGGACCTAGAGAATATTATGCTAAGTGAAATAAGCCAAGCAGAGGAAGACAAACATCACATGATCTCACTTATATGTGGAAACTAAAGAACTTAATAAACTGATGAGGAAAATAGATTCAGTGGCATAGACGCAGGGAATAGACTGATGAATTTCAGAGGGAGGCAGGAGTGGGTGAGGAGAGATTAACCAAAGAACTTATATGCATATATGCATAACCCATGGACACAGATGATAGTATGGTGAAGGCCTGGGGAGGGGGGTGGGTGCAGGGTAGAAGGAGTTAATGGGGAAAAAAGGGGTCATCTATAATACTTTCAACAATAAAGATAAATTTTTAAAAAATGCATTGGAGGTAAATTTCCTATGGCCTTTCATATTTGAAAATCTTTATACATTTACTTTAAGGACAGTTTGTCTGGGTATAAAATTGTGAACCTTTTTGCACCTTTTTCTTCTATTATCCAGTGACACTGATGAAAATTACAATACCAGTATGGTTTTGTTTTTTATAGATAGATTTCTTCTTCTCTACAATTTTTAATATCTTCTCATTATCTTTAGTGCTCTGAAATTTTACAGTCATGTGTGTAGTCAAGAATACTTTGTTATCATTGAGAGATCAGGGAAACCTTTAACATTGTCAATGCACATGTCTTCCCACATCACCTTTTTCCATTTTCTGTGTGAAACAAATTGACTGTTAAACCACCTAATTTGGCATATTTGTATTTCATATCTTCCAAGTATTTTGTTTTTGAATTATGAAGATTTTTTCTATTTTCTAATCACATTGAATTTTTTAACCCTCTTTTATTTGTTTATCTCCAAGAGCTCTCTCTTTTCATTTGATATCATTTTTCCCTAACATTACATTTGTGTTTCCGTTATGTAATATATTCTCTGTTAATGCATTAGATACTTGCTAAGTCCCTTCTGCTGGTAAACAGTCTATATGAGAAACATGAATTGATTCCTACTTTGCTTTACATTGCAGCATGCTTAATTGTGCAAGCTTCTGGGCTGCAATTCCATACTTACTAAAATAAAAGGGACTTTAAGACACTAATTGCTGTAGGCAATATTAGCTATGCTGACTTCTTGTCTAATTGGTATAAAATGTAGATATTTGGTTGTTTGCCTGAATATATATTATAGTATATGATCTCACCTCTATCATCTATCTATATCATCTATCTATCATCTATATCTATCTATCATCTATCTATCTATCTATCTATCTATCTATCTATCTATCTATCTATCATCTATCTATCTATCATCTATCTATATCTATCTATCATCTATCTATCTATCATCTAATCTATCTATCATCTATCTATCTATCATCTATCTATCTATCTATCTATCTATCATCTATCATCATCTATCTATATCTATCTATCATCTATCTATCTATCATCTATCTATATCTATCTATCATCTAATCTATCTATCATCTATCTATCATCTATCTATCTATCTATCTATCATCTATCTATCTATCTATCATCATCTATCTATCTATCATCTATCTATCTATCATCTATCTATCTATCTATCTATCTATCTATCTATCTATCTATCTATCTATCTATCTATCATCTATCATCTATCTATCTATCATCTATCTATCTATCTATCTATCATCATCTATCTATCTATCATCTATCATCATCTATCTTTTAGTGTGTGTATGCATACTGAGGAGAAAGCGTTGTTGCGGGGATATTGCTAAGTACAATTGTATAATAAACCCCCATATATTGCTACTTGGCTTCCTGGCAGTTCCATGAATATTAAGGCCAGAGCTTCTTAAAGATTTTATTTAGAAAAACTTTTCCCAATATTGACATGATTTAATCTCTCACCTCCTTCAAGTTGTTGCTCAGATGTTAACTTCTCCATCAAGATTATATCTTTTTTTTCATTTTTAGTGATACTTTTATTTTTTATTTTTGTTTTTATCTTTAGTGTTGAAAGTATTGCAGATGTCCCCTTTTTTCCCCATTGACCTTTTCGACCCCACACCCGTCCCCGCCCCAGGCCTTCACCACATTATTGTCTGTGTCCACTGGTTATGCATATATGTATATAAGTTCTTTGGTTATTCTCTTCCCACCCACCCAACCAACTGCAATCCTTATGCCCTCTTATACTTATGTAACTTGTTTATAATTTACTCATTTTTATGTTTTATGCTCCCTCTTTTCCTAAATGAATGGGCTTCTATTTACATATTTGAATTAATATACATTTTAATAGGTTGATAAAGAAATTCCTTAGCTACTACTTTTACTAACATAATTTTAATGGAAAATCATCAGTTTATTAACCAGCAATTTACTGGAACAAGAAAATACATCAGGACTTTGCAAAGTTGCACATTCTTACTAGAGGGAAAGTGGACAATATTGAATTTAGCTATGGAGACAAATACAGTAAAATCTCCATATAACGGACTACTTCTGGTAAGGGGTTATCTGTTAAAGCTGAAAGTCCATTGTAGAATAAAGTAGGTTTTCCGAATGTGTATGTTAAAAAATTGACAAATAATTAGTTTAGCTGCTTTTACTTATGTAGACACATTCATGTAATTAAAATGAAGTATGTATGAAAAGTTTAATTTCACAGAGAAGATTTTTATATGTATTACTATAATTTTAAATTTATACTGAATAGGTATAGTAAATGCATGCATTCACCAGTCACCACGAGTAAACAAGTGCAAATGGCTGGGGCGTGGTGGTTTAGTGCACATAGGAACATCAACCAGCCTGGTCAGTGTTAAAACTGCTGCAGAGCCTGGCCAGCATGGCTCAGCGGTTGAGCATCGACCTATGATCCAGGAGATCGTGGGTTGATTCCTGGTAGGGGCACATGCCCAGGTTGCAGACTGGATTCCCAGTAGGGAGCATGCAGGAGGCAGCCGATCAATGACTCTCATCACTGATGTTTCTATCTGTCTCTCTTTCCCTTCCTCTCTCTGAAATCAATAAAGCTATATTAAAAAAACAACACAGTAACAAAACAAAAAAACCTGCAGCAGAAAGTCATGCCACAAGACAACAGAACTAATTACTGCATGTGATATGGTGTGATCACATGCTAATCATTCACTGAACACTGTTTACAAGCAGTGACTCTTGGATTTAAATATGTAGTCTTTAGTTGTAGATATGTAATATTTATGTTGGCAAAATTACTACAGCATTTTTTCCAAAATATGGCCTATTCACTAAAATTTGTTAAAAATAACAGTGAATTATTAACAAAAAACCTGTTATTTAATCTTGGTTAAAAACATTTTTAAATTAACAGGGTGTGAATTTGCATATATGACATACAGACCGGAAATTTTGTCCATTAATCCAAAGTCTATTAAATCAAGGTCTGCAAAATCCAGGGTATTGTACTTTAAAAAAAAAATGTGTTAAGAGGAATTGAATAATATCCTAATGGGATTGCATAAAAAAAAAAGTTTCGCAGTTTTTAAGCCAGCAATAAGAAAATCTTATTCTGTAAGCTAAAATCACCTAGCTGGGAAAGGAAGGCCGGGTTCTGTGTGTTTCCATACCCCTATGGGAAGAATGAATTAATTACAATCCCTCACTTAAAGTCAAAGAAATTGAATTTCTCTTAAAATATTGGAAAATGTTAACAAAATGTGTAAAGCTATCAGCTATTTCCAATGGTTCATTTATTTTTGAGAATTAGATTAGCTATTTTGTAAAGTTGCAGAATTAAGTTCAAATGGGTACATGTTGATGGTTTCTAATCAGACTAATTTGTTTCTATATGTGCATATTAGATGATATTTAAGTCTTTAAAAAGTTTCATTATAAAGAATAAGATGTCTTCATATTGGGTGTGTGTATTAAAGTTTTCAAAAAAGATCAATAAATTTTTATTTGAAAAACAGCCTTTTTAACTTAGAAAAATGCATACCTTCTCCCACATACATTTTCCTACTGTGTTACACAAAATTTTATTCAAACAAAACCAGCCAAATGCTTCATTGCTCTTCCTTTTCAATTCTCAGTATAAAAAAATTAAGTGCTGCTCTTCTTTCTTTGGCATTAGAAACAAGTAAAAGATGTGTTAGTAATAAGAGGAAATATAGTTTTAAAGTAGTCTCCTGTCCAACTGACAAAACAACAGATAATGTCCTTTCCTTACCAATTTGAAATAATTGAACATCCAACATGCGCTGAGCATTGCGCTTGCAATTTGTAAATTTCAGAAGAAGTTAGAGGCTTTTGGTCCTCCAGAGACTGAAAAGTAAAATAAATAATTTAAAAGAAATCAGTCCGTTGTTCTATTATTTATCATTTTACTTTATTTATTGTTAAAAATATAATAAATGAAGAAATAGAATATTCCTGGAAAGGGTTAAAGTTCTTCCATCTTTCCTCAGGTTTCAGTTCTCGGTTTCTCCCACCTTTCTTCCTCGGCTCTCCTGCACCTTCGAGCAGGAGCAGGAGCAGGAGTGGGGGGTGTGACTCAAGTGAGTTGTGTGTTCAGGAGACAGCAGTGGGAGCTGCTGACACCCCTGCACAGCTGCTGCTCCTTCGCACCCCCCTCCTGTGGGCCGTGGGATGGAAGGGGGACCTGTAACAGGGCTGCTTACAAAGGCTCCTGTCCTGGGGGCCTCAAGTTATCAAAGCTAAAGTTCCTGCCAAACTGGAAAACACTTTTCATAATGGAAAAGAAGGTGGGAAACTCACAATAAGCCAATAAATCTCAGCAACTAAGCAATGAGGATACAGATAAGAAACAAAAAGAAAAGTGTCTCCAATTCCAAGGCATGTCTGGCTTCTGATTAAAAAAAAAAAAAAAAACAGAAAAGAAAATTGGACAGGGCAAGCCTTCAATGAAGGAAGTGATTTTAAAATTTAAAAAAGCTCTATATAATATTCTTTTATTTGCTTTACAGACTATCAGTTAGCATGTTACTTTGACCCAAGTCATTTCCGTTTCAGTTATTCATTTATGTCTGAAATTCTTTTGTGTAAAAACATTTAATAAGTATATATTGTGAGCTTTAAGCAACAGGACTGAATTTAGTAACTATCCCGTTAGGTTTCCTTTGAATGTGTAACTGTGTTGGGGGAGGGGAAGGAGAAGAAAAGAGCTTTGGAGGGGAAGATTGCCACAATAAAATAAAATTATTCTGGGACGCATTCCCGAATGAGAAATTAAGGGAAAGAATAATAATGATAATAATTAAGGAAGGATGTGTAAAAATTTACTTAAGTTCAACAAAAACTGTTAAGAAACTAATAGGATGAAATTACTCATTTCTCAAGAGAACAATTGTAATGAATATGAGAAAGTGGTAGGGAAGCAATTCTCTGGGAATCCGCATCCACACGTGACCACCTTAGGGTGCCAAAACCTAGTCTTCTTAAATCTTGAATAAGCACTTTTATGTGGGAAAATCTGTTAGCTCTAGTCATTGGATTTACTTTTTCTTCAAAATTAAATAAATGTCAGAGAACAAAGAAAATAGTAAAAAAGTCCATCACAACATTCAGTATCTTGAATGGGATTTGGGTTACACAGTTGTATGCATTTGACAGAACTCATTTATGTAACCATGATCTGCGTCTATCATTGTATGTACATTTTACATAAAAGAAATATAAATAAATATTGAAAGCTAGCTAATGACAAGAATGCCAAAGTATTCAGGAGGAAGTGTAGTAATATCTGCAAATTACTTTTGAGATGTAAAAATATAATGGGATGAATTGGTGGATGATTGAGAAGGGAATGATTAGACGTGATAAATCAAGTATGGTTGCATGCTAATTGTATAATCTATGTGTTGAACACATGGAATATATTGAAATATATAGGAGATCTTCCAACTATTCAGTATGGTCGACAATTTTAAAATAAAATTAAGAAAAAATGTAAAAAGTTCTAAATATTTATTAGTAAACAAAAAACATTTCATGCTCATATATTTTCATGTTTAATAAAATCTTCCCAATTTTTTTAGGTATAAAGCTAGATATTAAAATAAAAATCCAGGTGAAATAATTTAATTTGATAATTTGAATTTAAGTGGGTGGGCTTAGAATATAAATATGTATAGTTCATGATCTAACGTCTTTCCCAATAAATTCAATAAATTGACACATTATTGTGTGGTGGGTATGGTATAGAGATTCATCGGGTGGGGCAGTGGGGTTAAAGGAAGTGGAAAGGACAGAGCATGGATCACTTTCTGGGGTGAAGCCCCCCGTAAGCTCTGAAGCCCTGAACCACCATGGCAAAGTGGTCATGTGGTAGCATCTTCACAGACTAGTCAAAATTTCATAAAAATCTGAGTTGGTTTCCATTCAAAATAGTTAAATGCAATTCTTATAAAATTCAAATTTCCTTTTGAGCCCTGAGCAATCTTACAATTCTGAGTTATTAGGTCTCTGGATATTTGCTTATTTGTTTGCTTGTTTGTTTTATAGGAATCCTGGAATCAGAATTGGCATTCACATATCACAATAAATTATCTGTAATGTATATTACATACTTAAGTAGAGCTCAAATCACCACATAACATATTTAAGAGCTGCACTTGCTCATTTTCTTTAAGAAAGACATCTAAGATATTATTTACTAAAGCTCCTTATTTCCCTAAGTGTATAAATACACTAATCCCCAAAGTGTATTTCTTTTTGTTACGTAAAGGTGAGTAATAAACCTGATTGAGGTGGGGAAGTTTGTGAGCTTGATCAATGAACTTAATTATGGCCCCATTCTAAGGACTTCTATTTTCCGTTTACAATGAATGATACAGTTTCCTACACACCTTGCACTGTTCTCTAAATCTCTTCAATAAATAAGAAGGATTCTTCAGAGTATGTGTGTATACTCACTCTGCCTTTTGGTCTGTCTCTCTTTCTCTCTCTCTCTTTCATTTTACAGCTCTTCTGGGTCCCCAGCTGATTTTCTTCGCAAGGTTAGTTGCTAATACATTCCTAGCACCCATGCATTATTAATGCTCACCGCTCTCCAAGGTGGCAGTGACAAATAGGAAGCAAAATCTACTGACTAGTGGGGAATGTACTCTTTAGTCATGCTTGAATTTTTCAATTCATTCTGCTTGTTGAGGATTTTTCAGTAAAGGTTCTGTGACAGAATGCACTGTATACCTCTTTTCTTCACCCTCTCCCCAACATTTTGTTTTTCAAATCTAAGAGGCATTCAAGTAGCCAGAGGAAGGCTCATGCATCAGGGCTTTGAGGGGGAGTAGAGCAAAAAGTACCTTTGATGGCTGCAAAAGCAGGAAGGTCATTGTTTCTCTTTGCATGTTGTAACTTGCAGCTTGAACTCCAAAAAGATGATGCAGGTAGTCAAGTAAATCATACTGTTTTAACTAAGTTATGCCAGCTGTAGTATAGTCAGTAATAGTACCACGTGGGTATCATGAGAAACACTGATTTTTTTAATTTACAGATTTGTTCCTTCAGATATAAAATCCTACTCATTTCACAATATAAAGAAACAAGTATATTCTAGGATGATTATTGGGAACTATAAGTCCCACTAGCAGTTCTATTATATTTGTTTAATTCACAATTACAGCATTTAAAGTATTATACCTTTGTGAATGTAATGGTGAGCTTTTAGAAAAATAGCTTTTCAGTGAATAAAAACCCAATTCACAAGAGAGCACAGGAATTGGAGTCCCCCAAGCAACTGGAGTTGGGAGCATGTCTTTCTTTTATTATATTTCCTCAATTTGAAGATGGAAATAACAGTCCATAACATCAAGTAATCAATTACCACAATATCTATGTTTGTGAATTTTTAATAAACATACTATTTATATTACAGTGATTGCTAAACCCAGGATGAGAGATATTAAAGTTTGGATACATTAAAGCATGGCTAGAACTAGGGCAACAGTGGTGGCCACATGGCCTTTGACAGGCAATAGTAATTCCTCCTAAGAGAGGGAGAAGGTATAATTTTTTTCTCTTTTGTGTATATATTTTCTACCTAATATTTTGCCAGGTGCTTTTAATATATCATCTCATTTAAATATGACAACTATTTCATGATGTAGGTATTATTTTATCTGCTTTACAATTAAAAATAAAATCTACTATAATACAATTAATTTAGAGAGGCTCTAGAAAGTAGCAAAACTAAACTGAAACAAATCCATCTGATGCCAAAACCCATGCTCTGAACACTACACAATTGCCACCTTCTAAGACTTTGATTTCTTTAGTTGCTTAGTAATGGCGATGGCACTTGAAGGTATGGAGTCACTTATAGGTAGGTATCATTGACTTAACCCACTTAGAACAGTTTTCAAACATGGATAATTGTCTCAAAAGCACGATTGTTATAGCACAAATCCTCTTAAAGCACATTATGTGCTGGGTACTAAAGCGTATATTGAGCTATGAAAGATGTAGTTGAAATAATTAGTGCTCTCTTGAAGGTGAATGTTAAATTAATACTTATGTTTAAGCACAGAATCAGCTATTTTTAAGCGTTGGGAGCAACAAAGAAAATCTCTTGGATTTCCAAGAATGTAACATAAGCCAGTTGGGTATTTTAAAGTGAATATGAAATAATAAATGCAGAATAGTTAGTTAATGACTCTAAAAGTCACTGTACAGCTGGTCCTCATGATGGATTTAATGCAGGTGTCTCAATATATGTCCATAAATCTTCTACAAACCATACAGTTTAAAAAGGAGAGCAGCCCTGGCCAGTGTGGCTCAGTTGGTTGGGCATCATCCGTGCACTGAAAGGTCGCCAGTTCAAAACCCGGTTGGGGCACATGCCCAGAATGCAGGTTCTGTCCTCAGTCAGGTGCGTATGGGAGGCAACTGATAGATGTTTTTCTTTCACATTGATGTTTCTCTTGCTCTCTCTCCCTTCCTCTCTCTCTAAAAAAATCAATAAAAACACATAAAAAAAGACTTTTAGAAAGGAGAGCAAATAAAGCCATCCATAACCCACATATATAACAGTAGCAGAGAAAATAATTCAGAAATTTCTATTTATATGTAACTGCAAGAATGAACACCTGAAACCAGAAATAATCTCTGACACCATGCCAGTGTTGAGTTGGGTTTACGTTGCACAGAAAAGAGATTACTATTGATAGATTACCTAACCTCCAAAATTAGCTGGTCCTATTCTTCGTGGGAAATACTAAAAGCAGGAACAAGTCTAATTCTTATGAATTAGAACCCTGGCTGGTTCAAAAGAAAGAGTCTTGAAAGTGCGGGGGCCCTTAGGTAGTAACTCTGAGAAAGTAAGCTTCTAGAGCAGACGAAAGCAATTTGGAAGGGGATGACTCACATTGGACACCTGGTGAGGAAAGAAAAGAAGAAACCAGTGATCACTGAGTGTCCAGTAGAAACAAAACACAGATCACAGAATCAGAAGCTGCACCAACCCATTCCATATAAGTGGAGTTTATTTAAAAAGTTGAACATTTCTATATTAATAAAAGAGGTTCAACTAACGTAAGAAACCTGATACACTATTCAAATTCTTACCCCCTCCCCATATTTCACTTGTTATTACTGGTCCAGGAAGCTCTATAATATTTGAAAATGAACAACAACAAAATGTCAGGAAACACACAAATTGATAAAAGAGACAAAACCAGAAAGTGATAATCACAAATATTCAACTGATCAAAGTATTAATAAAAGCCTCAACTATGAAACAAAGCAAAGCTGCCATTCAATACACCAACGTAAATTAAACAAACATGGTTAGGCAGATGTGTAGTATGCACCAAATCAGAAAGTTAAGACTCAGAATAGAAATCATTATAAAACTAAAGATAAAAAGCAAGAGCTGATTAAAATCATTTAAAATTTCAAGAAAAAGACAAAATTACCTCATCAGTGAAGATTAAATTACAAGGTGTTCCTGGAGAATAGATCTGACTGAAAATACAGTAACAGACATTGAAGAAAAAAGCAGCCGATATAATGAAAACAAAATAAACAACTTACAAATGTCTAAAAGAAAGCAACAGGATAAGAGGAGACAAATTATTTCTAATTTTTCTAGTCTTGTCCTATCAACCTGGACACTCCAATAGACCTTTTTTTCAAGTCCTACTAGCTGGTAAGTAAGGAGTTCTAGTGTTTTCAAACAGGCTTTTCCTGGATCTCAGGCTCAGGTGGAAAATGACACCATTATGAAGATTAACTGAGGTGGGATTTAGGAAGTGAAGACCGAAGGTTATTTATCCAAGCACCGATTGCACTGAACCAAGTGACATTCATGGTTAAAAAAGCAAGGTTCTGTTTTCAACAGTTTCACGTCTCATCAGGAAGGGAAAATGAAGATACAAGTTAAAACCACACCAAAGTCTTCCATTGCCTATGGGAGACCGAGATTAAATTCTGCTGCCAGTTCAGAGGTGGAAGAAACCATCACCATCTGGGAACAGAAAATATCACCTATTTCAAAGATGTTACGATTGCTTAAAACTTTTTGAAACTCACATTTTAGAAATGTTTCTATATTAATAGCAAATTCATGTTACTCGTGTTCTGACCAAAATACATACTTCCCTTTTTGTTTCCTGATAATTTTTGTTAGATGAGACTTCAAATAGTTTCATCCTGTTCTTAAAAATCAAATTCACTAATCACAGTAATTAAAGAGGCTGCCAATTATGGTACTAAATGGTACCCTACAGGCTCCATCTCTCCCAAAAGAATTTTCAAGTTTCTTATTTTCAAAAGCAGCATGTTGCAGTGATATGGATAGAGTGTCTCATGGTTGTGACTCACAGCGCCATGCCTCTTTGTGTACATATTATACATGTATGTTTTAAATCTGTCAGACTATATTACACATAATGTGAACTAAATAAATTATTGAGAGTGGATTCTTCCTTAAAGATACCTATGTCTCCCGATAGTACATTTCCAACTAATAGTTGGCGTCGTCTTTCTAGAAACATATATAAGTTCAACTCATGCCCTGACTAAAACCCTCTAACTGTGTTAAGTGAAGTGTCACAGCTTCAACATGCTACCTGCTCAACACCAGGCACCTTTCCCTCCATAGCCCTTTGGTGACACCTTTCCAGTCACACAGCCCTCTTAATGTTTAACAAGCCAAGCTTCATCCTGTCTGTAAGCCGTTGCCCCAGCGTCCCCAGCTGCTCCCGAGGCATTTTCCTCAGATCTTTACATTTATTGGCTTCTCTTTACAAAGCATGAACTGAAAGTCACCTCCTCAAAGAGCCCTGTCCTGGCCACTTTACCTGAAGTAATGCCAGGTCTGCCCATCTCTGCCCTCCTGGTCCACAGAATCCTGTTTCTTTTTACCTGATTTTAATGTTTTCATAATACCTACCACAAGTATATTTGATTAAGTGTTTGCTCACTGTTTCCACCAGCCCTAAATTGTACACTCCATGCCCATATTGTTCACTGCTATATCTGCAGTGTTAAACATATTTATCAAATAAGTATATAAATCAATGAATGAACAAATAAAAAAATAAATGAATGAATGAAGGTCATAGAATTCGATACATCTCATTCAACTGTTTTCTTTTCTATGATTACAAGAGATGAGTAGCTTCCCTGTGGGAAGGACAAGAGACTTCTCTGGTTTTCCTTCTACTACCCTTGGCTTGATTACAATTCAGAGGATGACTAAGAAAAATTAGTTTAAAAATTGAGATGATATAAATTGCCTAGTATTTAGTCCTATGCTACCTAACTGACATGCTCTTCAATCCTTGACCTTCAACTAAACATTCACATAGAGTTAATTAACTAATGTTAAAAAAATGAAAGAGAAAAAAGTACATGGACACCACAGAAAAATACATTTCACACTCATTGATAAGTAAATGGAAAAATACATTTCACACTCATTGATAAGTAAAAATGCCTGTTGACTTGCTCCTGGCAAACAGACACAAGGGAGCCACGGAACCTAGAAGGTGTTTCAAGCGACAGCTGATGGTTATCAGCCCAAGATGTATTTTTCAGACCATTTTCAAAGTGATGCTACTTTTCTTCCTTCTAAGTTTCAGAGGCTTGAATTTTCTTCAACTCAAAGCAGAGTCTAGGGAAAAGTAACAGTTACTCAATAAAAGGAGACAAAGTTCAAGTTTATAGAATGGCGAATAGAAAGACACATATTTTTATATTTCCTTGTGTGAGTGGATTTCCTTGCAGTGATTCAGACATTAGGTAAGAAAGGGAAGTTGTCACTGGCCAGACATAGATAGAAATGTAAAATTAAAGAACAGAAACAGAACTAAGTATATTCTTTTCAGCCCTCAAATGTTTCCTTTATTTAAAGTTTCCAAGTATTAGTTATAGAGGTTACTTTAAGAAACATTGTGGTAAAAAGTCCCTGCATGATGAGCCAAAGAAAAATTATTTAATCTAAAAAAGGAAAGGATAGTTATTATTGTTGAAAATAAAAGCAGTTTGATTTTTTCTTGTTCCCTCTTTCTCTCTTTCTCTCTTTTAGCTGTAGGTACAAATGATATCTATTCCAGACGCATGAGACCATGACTCCCCTTCATTGTGCCTCTTCTGGGAAAAGCAGCAATAGAGAGAAAGTTTGGAATGAAAGTAGGAAAGAATTCTATATTTAAAAGGATCATAGAAGCTAAAATATTGATTATGGATGGTATAAGCTGCCTGACCTGTAAGTCATGAATATCTCTGCACATATTTCTGAATGTCAAAGGCCATGCATTTAATTCTAGTGAAGGTTTTGTAAGAAAGCATGTCATTTGTTGCAGTGCCTCTTTTTATTGTTTTAAGATATTATTCTTGACACAGAATATGTAGCTATACCTCACCCTGACACTGTCAGTTTGGTCTCAGGATAGATCTCCTTAATATCTGAAATATGACAGAAGGAAGAAAGGGAGGCAGGGAGGAAGGAAGGGGAGAAGTGGGAAGGAAGGAAGGAAGGAAGGAAGGAAGGAAGGAAGGAAGGAAGGAAGGAAGGAAGGAAGGAAGGAAGGAAGGAGGGAGGGAGGGAGGGAGGGAGGGAGGGAGGGAGGGAAGGGGGAGAAAAGGGAATGAAATAAAGAAAATAAAGTTAAAGAGTTAGCAACCACAAGAACTATGAGTTTATGAAGGGAACTAGTCAAACTTTTGGGCAAAATTTGCTAGTCTGTTTAATGATGAAGACTCTTGATAGATGTTTATCCAGAGAAGCACATTCTACAGTGGAATTCACTCATAAGTCTTTGAAAATGTTATAAAACTTTGGCTGGTAGCTCTTTCAGACCCTGTACGTGCAGATTTGTAATTTTAGAAAAAGAATATCGTGATGTTACTTACAAGGCTGACAAGCGCATCAGCTGCGTGCTGCATAGTCTGATAGTTTTTTAAGATATATTTTTACTAATCATCATATTACTAACATAGCATCTGAGGGCCTAAACTATCTATGGAAATGTGCATTTAAATATAGTCAACACACCCGATGCGGTTGCACTCAGGCTTGGGCCTTTAGCGCGGGCCGCTGGGACGCCCAGGCTGTCACTGCCGGGACGGAGCACCTACTCCCAGGGCCCAGCTCCATTAGGAGCACCGGCATCTCTGTCACTCGGGCAGCTGTGAACGTGAGGAAGGCACAAGCACAGAAAGGCCAAAGAGGTCTCTCCCTAGGTAAAAGGCTTAATGCCATTTTTATCATGCATTTTAACCCAGTGATTCTGCCATGATCTCGGGGGAAGTTTCCCATTTACCCAATAAATTATTTATCGGTTATAGTAACTATGACACAAAGGAATCCGTTTATACGCACAAGCCTCTGTGCTGGTGACCTTTAATTGAGGCGCTTCATGTATTTTTCTAGTCCTTTCTGAGGTCTGTAATACAAAATTCTTAAATAGCAGCGAGAAAATGGTAATAGTGAGGTTAGGTGACTTGTTCCAGTTATGGATGATCACAGTGCAATTGATCGCAATACAAGGTTTTTCAACTCTCAGGATTCTGTTGGCATTACATTCAAAGCTTAGCTAGATTTAGGGTAATCATATGATTTATGGTCCAGTTCACACAACAATTTTGGAAAAAAAGGAGGGCATTAGTAATACAGCAAGGAAACGGGCACTAAACTGGGTATGTCCCAGCCAAAATGGATATATGGTCACTTAATTATCTCATGTTACCACGAAAGAAAGCTCCATGGTTTTAACTAAAAGCTGGTTTAATTACAGAATAAAAAGCACAGTTCAGGAGAAAAATCTAGATGGGTCAACGTAAGTTCACTAAGCCTCAGGGGAGAAACTGAAACGAGAAGAGGGCACGTTAAATTTATGCTTTTCTATTTAAAAATGTTACCTTTGTATTAAATGTAACAACACAATCTTATAATTTCTGGAACTTATTTACATTTATTTCTTTACTCTAAATATTAATTCCCTATTAGGAAACATGTTAAGCTCTAGGACATTCATTTATGCAGTCCTTCATGCAATTGTTGACTAAGAATTATTAATACTTTACTACGTCCAAAGTTACAAGTTCAAGGCTACAAATATAAGTAAGATAAAGTGACTGTCCTCAAGAGGTTACATGAGAACAATAAAGCCAGTAGCAAATAGTAGGTAGATGGCAATGATGTTAAAGATTTGCACAGAATATTATGGAAATTTTCTGAAAAAAGAAGGTTTGCCTGACACATTTGCATTCTGTGAAGTATAAAACAAGGAGACCCATATAGACACGGTCTTTCCCCATGGAAATGAGCACCAAAATTCAATTTACATAAGGTGTGGAGAGAGAGGACAGAAACCACAAACAATAAAAGTATTACTGAATTTACAAAAAATTTAAGGGATAACCAGCCAAACAGAATTTTTTTGTAAAGTTGTATAATGTAAATTTCAAAAGGTGGATACAGATTCTTCCCTTTCCAATGTATTTCTCAACTCCTTGACTCTGAACTGGCCTAAGGACTTCCTATGATGAACAGAAGGTGGGAAAAGCAAAGTTGTTCAAGTTTTAAACTTGGGCTTTAAAAGGTCTTACACACTTTCTCGTGCTCTGGGGACCCTTGATATTTCAACCAAGTGAGCAAGGCAGGGATTGCCTGTTGAGGGTAAATGACTGCAGGGAGAGGAGCTGTGTGCCCTGGTCAACAATCAGCTAACTCCCTGCTGACCCGGCACCTGCCAAGGCACGAGCGAGCCCTGCAGAAACCAGAACCGCATCCAGCTGAGCACAGCACAATTCCTAAAATGCGATCATAAATTAAATAAATGGGTTATTGTTTTAAGTCACTATGTTTTTGAGTAGTTTGTTACTCAGCAAAAGCTAACTGATTTTATACACACACAAACACATGTATGTATGTATAATGGGTATAAATATAGGCATATATGTATATATCCCATGTTTATATAAATGACATGATATAAATAATTATGTACAAGTGGGTATAATACAGGTTTGATATATTTATGTTTATTATATATACATACATTTAAATAGACATGTATGTATATATGCATGCATATAGACATGTGTCTATGTACATTTGTATACCTATGTGTATATAGACAAATATATGTCTATGGACATACACCTACACATGTGCACAAACTACTTTAGTGTTCTTATTGAAATATTTATTCACAAATTACACTTATAAAAATGACAAATTATAAGATTCTTTTGTAATTTTGTATAATTATTTAGTGATTATAAATTATGTAAGAAATTATTCATTTGCTGTTTGACCACATGATTCCCAAGCACTTTTGAATTCCTTTTTCCAAGTATCTGAAATGGTTCTGACAAAGCAGGGCAACATTTAAAGTCCTACATTCACTTTGTTCTTGCAACTTACCAGGAAGAGTTTCCACTGAACACTCACATCTCTCAAATAGCATAGATAGGAGAAAGAAGTATTTCTTACTTCGTCTATGTGGATCTGCTATTAGATGCACTGATACGTGGAGAATGCCTGCTAAATGGAGGTGCCTAGGTATAGATCACTATTGCTCCAAATGATGTAAGATAATGCTAAATGTCTAAAGGAGAGAAAAGAGCACAGTGGGGGGAAATGTTGTGGGTGGTGTAAGGAGGGCCTTTAGAGATCCTCAGATTGATTTTTATTTTCCCTCTTCTAGAAATTTAATGGGAAGAATGGGCCTCCATATATTCAAGTGAGTTTATTTGTGCTTGGGTTAACATGTATTCCTTTGAAAAACTTTATGTCACAAGCCTCTTTGTAAGTTTTTTTTATTAGAATATCTAACTTTTACAATTTGAGGAAATTGGAATTTTGACTGGTAAGTGAGGGAGAAGAGAGGGGGAAAATGTCTAGAAACAATGCACACACATGAAGTAAATTACCCTAGGTTAAAACCTTCCTATATTTTCTAACTTGGGAGTAAATGAGTGAGAGTATATTGAGACCATAAGCCTTGGTATTCCACATATATAATAGAAGATGAATTTAGATGGCCTAGAGACAAAAAAGAAAAATTTAAATATTAAATCAGTACAGAAAATAAATGAAATACTGGAATCATGAATAACCCAACCCTAAGCCCTCTTCCCTTCTTTCTCTGTCCTCTAACTCCATGAAACCACATTTTTGCCAACAATATTTTTAATTGACATGTCCATGACCCTTGAGTTTATATTTTTTAACCAGAAACCTCTCTGATCTCTGTGCTTCTATTTCCATTTGCATATGTCATTTTTAAATGTCACAAAGACATCACAAACTCACTGAATCATTAATTAAATGATCATCTTCACATCCAGATTCAACTATCTTCCAGTTTCCTTTATTAATAAGTAACCATGGCATTCCTCCCATCCTGTAGTCAGCAGTCTAGGCATTATTTGTGATACTTGGATTTTCCTCACCCCAGATCCAATATTTTATTCGATTCCATCAGTTTTACTCCCTAGAACTCTGACACACGTTCACTTCTCTCCATCTCCATTGCCATTTCTCTAGGCCAGTTCCTATCAAGTCTTGTCTGAGTTACTTCCATGGCCTCCAATTTCTGTCTCTGCATCCACTTATTTCTCTGATCTTCCCTCTCCACTTCAGCTTAGTCATCTTATAAGAACACAAACATGATCATTTTTCTGATTAAAACTCTTCATTAGTTTTTCAAATTATTTTTAATTACCAAGGTGAAATGTTTATTACGGTCTGGAAGGCTCTGCATGACCTGAACCCCAGCTACTTCTCTAGCCTATTCATCATCCCTTGAACTCAGATGTTTAGATGATTTAGGCAAAGTGGAGAATGAAGTAAGTCTGCAGTTTATTCAGTGATAACTCTGATTCTAGGTCTGGGTACTACCATTTCCTCATTGTTTAGCTCATTTTGCTTCCATCCATCCCTCATCTCCCTCCCTCAGCTAATTCCTACTTATTTTTTATATCTCAGCTGAGAGTCAACTTCCTCAAGAAGTCTGAGGATAATCAAGTTCTCCTGTTTAAATTTAACTTTTCCCAGAACAATTATCACAATTTGCAATTATATACATTCTTTTTTTAAAAATCTTTATTGTTGAGAGTATTACAGGTGTCCCATTTTTTGCCCCCAAATGACCCCCTCCACTTCGCTCCCACCTCCTCCCCAGGCCTTCACCCCATTATTAACTGTGTCCATGGGTTATGTATATATGCGTATAACTTCTTTGGTTAATCTCTTCTTACCCTCCACCCCCGTTCCCTCTTTCCTCTGAAATATGATCATCTGTTGCATGTGTCAATGTCTCTGGATCTATTTAGTTCATCAGATTCTTTTGTTCATTAGCTTCTTGTTAAAGAAGACCCTTCAACATTTCCTGTACTGCTGCTTTGGTGGTGATGAACTCCTTTAGCTTTTTCTTATCTGTGAAGCTCTTTATTTGACCTTCAATTTTAAATGATAGCTTTGCTGAGTAGAGCAATCTTGGTTGTAGTTCCATGTTTTTCATCACTTTGAATATTTCTTGCCACCCCTTCTGGCCTGCAAAATTTCTGTTGAGAAATCAGCTGATAGTCATATGGGTGCTCCCTGGTAGGTAACTAACTGCTTTTCTCTTGCTGCTTTTAAGATTCTCTCTTTGTCTTTAACCTTTGGCATTTTAATTATGATGGGTCTGGCTGTGGGCTTCTTTGGGTTCCTCTTGTTTGGGACCCTCTGTGCTTGCTGGACTTGTAAGTCGATTTCTTTCTCCAGGTAGGGGAAGTTTTCTGTCATTATTTTTTCAAATAGGTTTTCAATTTCTTGGTCTGTTTCTTCCCCTTCTGGTACCACAATAATACGAATGTTGGGCCTCTTGAAGTTGTCCCAGTGGCTCCTTATGCTATTTTCATATTCCTGGATTCTTTTTTCTTTTTGCTCTTCTGGTTGGGTGTTTTTTGTTTCTTCATGTTCCAAATTGCTGATTTGATTCTCAGCATCCTCTACTCTACTGTTGACTGCCTGTAAACTATTCTTCATTTCAGTTTGCGTAGCCTTCATATCAAATTGGT
This sequence comes from Miniopterus schreibersii, assembly GCF_964146895.1. NCBI lineage: Eukaryota > Metazoa > Chordata > Mammalia > Chiroptera > Miniopteridae > Miniopterus > Miniopterus schreibersii. The sequence goes on from NC_138108.1 coordinate 61,122,489, forward strand.
ACTTTATTATGTTATCAATTTTCTGTTATTTCCCTAATAGTCTGCTTAAACATCCTTATAAACAAAATTCTGAACTCTGTATCTGTTAGCTTGCTTGGATCTATTTCATTTAGTTCCCCTTCTAGAGATTTCTTCTGTTCTTTCCTTTGTGACATGTTTCTTTGCCTCTGCATTTTGGCTGCTTCCTGGTGTTTGTTTCTATGTATTAGGTAGAGCTGCTATGTCTCCTGGAATTTGTAGAGTGGCTTTGTGTAGTAGGTGTCCTGTAGGGTCCAGTGGCTCAGCCTCCCCAGTCACCTGAGCTGGGCCTTCTAGGTGCTCCCCTGTGTGGGCTGTGTGCACTGTCCTGTTGTAGTTGAGCCTTGGTTGCTGTTGGTGTCACTGGGAGGAACTGACCCCCAGGCCAATCAGCTGTGAGGACCAGCTGCAACTACAACCAAAGAGCTGCTGTGCTGGAGACACCCCTATGGAGCAGGGTTTACTTCAGTGGAGCTTTGGTGTTCACCAAGTGCGCCGTGGACGTGGTACGGCTGTAATCAGTGTGGTCGAGTCTGACCACCAGGTGCACTGTCTCTGGGGCCTCCCGGGAGGTGAAAAGTCAGCCTGTGCCAGTGCCTTGCCCAGGGCCACCCAGCATGAGCTACTCAGCAAACCGTAGTTGGCTGCTACTTGTGCTGGGCTTGGAGGTGCCCAGGAGAGGCCAAGCTATGAGCCAATGCAGCTGCCGCTAGTGCCAGGCCTGGGGCTGCTTGTCAAGCTGTATGGGGCCCGCTGCTGCTTGTTTGAGAGATTTTAGGAAAGTCCTAAGCATGAGGCTCCAGAGGCACCTGCATAGAAAAGCCCCTGGAAATGGCCTGGATGAGCTGCAGGTGGGGAGGGGCGGGGCCTCCGGGAATCACGGGGCGGGGCCAAAGGTGTGAGTCAGGTGCTGGCGACTCAAATATGGCGCCTGCCTGCCGGCTGTATGCGGGGAGGACTCGCCACAGGAGCCATGGCCTCTGCCAGCCCTTCTGCCTGGGAGGAAGCCGCCCCTCCAGCTCTCGCCCGGATTCCAGGCAGGTTAGTTCCCCCCGAGTGTCCCGGGTCCTTTCAGGCTGCTGCCCGGCGCTGGGCTCAGAGGGAGCGTCCGAGTGAGTCCGTGCCGGGCCCTTTAGAGGAGCTGCTGGGGCTCCCGCAGCCTCCGCGACCCTCAGGGACAGTCCCCACTAGTTTCATAGCCCGAAGATGTGGGGACGTCTCTTCCTGGCCCTGAAGCTCTGGGCTGGGGGCCTGCTATGGGGCTGGGACACCTCCCTCCTCCCTCCTCCCTCCTCCGGGAAACCCCCACCGCCGAGATTCCCTCCCGGGTTTAACCCGAGGCACCGGGTGTGGGCCCGAGGCCGTGTCTCTGTGATTCAGCCCCGACCCGCCCGCGTCTCCGCCCCTCCTACCGGTCTGGGTGCTTCTTCAGCTCCCTGGTTGTGGGGCTTCTGTTCAGTCAGATCTCAGGAGGCTCTGAGTGATGGTGGTTCTGTATTTTAGTTGTCATTTTGAAGTGGTTGCGGGAGGCGGCGGGTGCCGCAGCTACCTACGCCTCCTTCTTGTTTCTCTCCCCAATTATATACATTCTTAATTGGTAGATTAATTTCTGCCCAGATTTATGTTGACTGATATGGTATCCACTAGTTGCATATTGTAATTAATTTAAAAGTTCCAAAAATATAATTTCTTGGTCGTATTAGCCACATCTCAAATGCTCAATAGTGTTAAAGGAAAATGAGAGCTCGACTATGGTTATGTTGTAAGAAGGTTTTAATCAGAACTACTGCAGTAAGGAGAATAAATCTCAGTATAGAACAGGGTTCAATTCTGAATACAACGTGGCAAATGGGAATTTATAGCCAAGAAGCAGGGTGGAGGTCAGTGGCCAAACTGACCAGGTAGGATTCTTGCTGAAGGCAAGCCAGGGTGATAAATGACACTTGCAGGATAGTAGAGAATGACGAGCCCAATTAGGTAATGAGGGTGATCAGATAAGGAAGATGGGGGATTCCAGCTAAACCAACTTAGCAGAATTCTTGCTAAAACTGGAAAATGCAGAGACAAACACAGAAGTCTAAAAGTTGAGGCCTATGTGAAAAGTGCACGGGAGTCCTGGTAGAGTTTGGTCAAGAAGAGAATCTCTGTCAATAGCCACATACAGCTAATCGCAGTTAAACATTTTTTTCTCCTGCCCTGGCTGGTGCGGCTCAGTTGGTTGAGCGTCTTCAGGTGCATCAAAAGGTCTCTGGTTCGATTCCAGATCAGGGCACATGCCCAGGTTGCAGCTCCATCCCCAGTGAGGGATGCGTGCGGGAGGCAACCACTCTCATTACAGTGTTTCTCTCTCATATTGATGTTTCTCTCTCTCTCCCTCTCCCTTTCTCACCCTGTAAAAATCAATAAAACATATTTCAAAAAACAAAAAAACCCACAACTTTTCCATCACTGCAGATATTTCTATTGGGCTGAGAGATTTAGATTATAAACTCTGTGAGAGTGCTGTCCGTATCTATTTGTTCCACATTAAAATCTGGTTCCTAGGAAATGCCCCCAAAATACTGGGTGCTTGTTATTGAAGGGAAATCTTCAGACTTTATTGCAAGTTTTTTGTTCTATTTTTTAAAATGATTCTTTTAAAATTCTTCTTATTGGATGTGTTCACTTGTGTGTGTGTGTGTGTGTGTGTGTGTGTGTGTGTGTGTGTGTAGACTGATTGTCGGCCAGTTGGCTTTTATCCATATCTTTAAACCATGCACTGGTAAAGCAGGCAGGTTGCAGGAGGAATTAGAAATAAAGCCAATGAAGCTATTTTTAAGTCATTTTATTTATAACCTTGAGTCAGGATACCTTTCAGTCTGTGACCTCCAGAGGAGGGACTGGAGGTGTGGCTCCACCCAGAACTCTTGTTTCTCTTTGATTTTATTTCTACTTTCACCACCATATCAAGAATTTTTCACTAAAAGATTTCAAACTCAGAAACAAAACAAAACAGAACAACAGAAAAGAAAGACAATTATTTGTAGGAGTGTAGGACCCAGATTCCTGGCCACTTTGAAATAAATTGAACTGTCAAAGAGGCTCTGGAGGGTTTAGATCTGATCCACCACCTAAGGCTAAACATAGTCTGGCATCTTTCATGGATTGATGTTAGAGCCATGGTAAACATTCTGAAAGAACCTCAGACATTCTCTGGGATGCCACAGAAATCTAAACAATTAGAGTGTATAAGATGCCAATAAATAAAAATTAACTTTAGTGACTAAAGTGGAGCCTATCCGTGCCATCACAGGAGGTAAAGTTTCAGGAAGGACTGTTGGGCTAATTCTGTATAACGTAGAAACTCTTTTTGGACCAGAGTTTATAACTGAGGGGTGTTTGTTCCTAGCACCATGCTAAATTACCCTAAAATCATTCCTTCATTATTGACATAGAGCAAAACAATAAGATTAAGCAGAGGTCGAACAAAGAGACATAGGGGATATCAGGTCCACTCAAACAGAAAAGTCAGTAATACTGATTTAAAAACTGTTAATAAATATTTTTGCATATTGAAAGGAAGGGCTTCAGTACTTAAGAAAATGAAGAATTCTGGACAATCACAATTCAAGAAATATATAGTTATTTCCAATAAACATTCATTATCCTGCTTTAAGAAAATTTGTATTATATATATAGATACGATCAGGGTGGCTACAGTGTATAAGATGAGCAGAATAGTCATAAAAATTTAGAATTCTGAGTCTAAACAGAGAAAATGGATGGGTTTTATTTTGTTTTGTTTGTTTTTTATTTTGCTATATTCTTGGTTGAAAGAATTAAGAGTTAATATCAAGTAGTTCATTCATCTCAACTAGCTATATAAAGTCTTGGTACTTCTACAGTGTTATTTCATTCATTCTTAATTATCTTTATAAAGTCCAAATTAACCAACACTGATAACAAAATGAATTTTAGACAATTCTTATGCATTAAATATACAAAATATTTTTTAGATCAGTCAGAGATAGGGGAAAGAAAGAGGAGAGTGAACCAGAAAAACATGTAGTCAAAAGTCTAGTACTATTCAGCTAACAACCACTCTGATGATATTGTGCCACGAGAAGCTTATTTCTTTATTAATATTTTACATGGACCTACAGGTCAATATATTAAGAATACAGATTTTTAAAACAGCCAATACCAGCTTTAAACTTTCATTCTTCATCTAATTAGATACGTTACGCAAACTTTTTCACTCTTTCTACCTATATAATGAGGCTGCTCATTGACCAATGTAATTGTCAAGACTTGAATAGGTTGATATACATAAAAGCACCTATCAAATTGGTTCATAATAGGCACCTGCTAAATGAAAATATTATGTCTAAGAAACAGAATTATGTTTTCCCATTGGAAAATTATTAGATAGCATAAGCATGACTTAAGATCAGATGAGCACTGAAAAGTGTGTAGTTAACATCAATATCAACAAATATTTTAAGATCAGAGGAAATGTCTCTTTGGATGCCATATTTCATTAGCCCCCTTACATCCAACAAATTTAGTCCATATTTGGGTATTTCTAAAGGTGTAGACCAAACATATACTTTTTTTTTTTTTATGTATCTTTATTGATTTCAGAAAGAGGAAAGGAGAGGGAGAGAGATAGAAACATCAAAGATGAGAGAGTCATTGATCGACTGCCTCCTGCACGCCCCTGATTGGGGATGGAGCCCACAACCCGGGCATGTGCCCTGACCTGGAATCGAACCCCAATCTCCTGGATCCTGGGTCGATGCTCCACCGCTGAGCCATGCCCGGCCGGGCCAAACATATACTTCTTTAAAATTGATTTTAGCCGGGCCGGGTGTGGCTCAGCGGTGGAGCATCGACCTAGGATCCAGGTGATAGAAGTTCAATTCCCATTTAGGCCACATGCCCAGGTTGCAGGCTCAATCCCCAGTCAGGGACGTGCAAGAGGCAGCCGATCAATGATGATTGATGTTTCTGTCTCTCTGTCTCCCTCTCCCTTCCTCTCTCTGAAATCAATAAAGATATATTTTTAAAAAATAATAATAAAATAAAAAAATTTAAATTGATTTTATTCTAGCTGTTATACAGGTATTTGAAATTATGGACAAATAATTTTGTTGTACAGATATAACTGATATCAAACATGAATGGAAATTAGTACAATTTCAATTTAAGGCTCACGAGTATTTTCCAATTTTAATAAAATGTTTCTAGACTCAGTTTACTTTTTTAAAGCTAAAATCATTGTTTCTGGCTAAAACCTATTCATTTGGGAAGGACTAGAGATAAATGAAGTAAAGATTTTGTACAGGGATATCTTTACTAGCTTTTTAAAATTACTTAAGAGCAGGTATCATATTTGTCATTTCTCTGTATTCACCAACTTTTTGTATGTACTCAGAGCAATGACAATAATGAATATTTAGCCAAGAGTTGATAATAGCTTCAAAGCAGATGATTTTTCACACATATGGTTAAATACTATATATATGTATATGTATAAACACACACACACACACATACACACACATATATGCATATATATTCTAAATGCAGACAGTCTTGTCACTGTGTTTTGGAATATTAGGTAAGTCTGTATTTGGGAAGTTTCTTGATAGAGGCATGTTATGTTCCCTATAGTTTAGAATTTAACATTCCTGGATTATATAAAAAGTAAATTACAATGGACCTTACCTGTGCTGAAAAACCATTGTGCCCCATTATCTGATTTTACAAGAAACACACTCTGTGCTATATTGCTGGGAAAATAATTTTACATGAAGCACACAAATTAATATTGGTATACCCCTCCACAACCCCCGCCAAAAAAAAAGCTCTTTAAGCACTTCCTACCTACCAAGGCCCCAACTCCAACAGGACAAAGTTTTTGACAGAAAAATACTTCATGTTTTCTAAATGAAGCCACTTTGTGGCAATTAAGATTCCCTTCTTTCTTCTTGTTTACTCGGTAATTAGCAAAGGCTGAGTCCATTTTATGCTTTAAAAAGAAATATTGTTGCTGGCTTGAGACCTAACCCACTAAGTATTGGCTTGCAGTTCATTTTGTTAGTCACTGATACACCCAGAAAATGAGGGAATGATTGGTAACAGGAATGCCCATGGACAGAGATTATGACCGAATTCTAATTTATCTGCCTTGATTATTTTCTTTTCTTATATTAGACTTAAAATTATCTAAATCTGTCTACTCCTGGCTGTCAGCCTCCACTTACTCACCTTTGCTGCCAGTGTCATGTCATCCTTGATCCAGGTTGTTTTTATTTTTGCTTTGCCTCCAGTCTCTAATTGGTAGAGCTAGTTTTCCACTCTCCAAGACTCCCACACCTATCACTCTGCCATTTACTAGCTGGCATAGAGCCCTATCAAAAGTGCTTTTCAAATGCAAGTGATTCATGAGGAACTGTGCAGTTTGTTACAAAAACATTTTTATATTTTATCAAGAACATAATTATTTTTACGACTTCACCAAGAGCCGAAGATTTTAAAGGTGAATAGAGTGAGCATATACTCTATTTTAAAGATGAACAGAGGAAATATAAGGTCTAAAGGCTAAATTTTAAAATAAAAAGAATAATGATTGTATATTTTATACCTGAAATGAAAAAAAAAAGATAATATTGGAAAGGAGGGCTATAATTCCCCCCAGGTTACTTCTCTCTCATAACAGTTCCTAACATCTATTTCTATCTTTGGACCTTCAAAATGTCCACATCCTATACATGACATGAACCAAATTTGTTTACTTTAATGAAGGAGTGAGAAATAAAATATAAGACTACATGGAAACACATGACTTATGGAAACAGTGAAGAGATAAAGACTCTCCTTTCTCTTCTGTCACAAAGTAACCCCTCATCAGGAATAGAACAAAAGTTGAAAACATTTTTGAAAGGAGATATCATGAATCAAGGGAACTTCTAAAAGCACTGTTTCATAGAGTAATGGCAAGACAGAAAAAAAGCAGGAGGGAATGATCATGAAAAGCCGATCTTGGAATACAGATATTATCAATTTAAATAAAACTGAATGAAATAAGTTATTTCACTTATTCTATTACTTCTCAGCTACTATGAAATCTAGTGAATCTCTTATGAACATAATCTCAATTTAACATTTTATTTCTGCACCATTATTTGAAGATAGATTCTAGGTCTTTAATCTTGCCGGCTTGAAAACAAAATTATTTTGGAGAAGCTTTTTAAGCCAGAGCACTGTAACTCCCTTTCATAAAAACATGATGCAGCAGAAAAGATCAAAGATTTATAGGGAAGTTCTTTTTCCTCTTTTTGAAAGCTGATGCCCATGGCTTTCACTAATTGAAAATTTTCTTTACAAAAACAGACCTGTAGGCGGCCTATTTGCATTTGCCAGCATTCACTGCACATCACTGTAACTTCCGGCTTTTGAAAACTACTAGGACATAAATGGAACTTGATGTTGACAATTTGAGATGAACCTCACTAGTTTGTAATGACATGTGTGTGCAGAAAAACAAGTATTGCTTAGCCATTGTCTTTCATGGTTTCAAGTGATACGCTGGCACTATCATTATCCACGAATAAAAATAAGAAAAGAATTTGCTGATCATTAACATTGAAAACACTTATGATTCATTTTTACTGAAACTTTTAATTGTAATTATTTCCACAAATTAACTGTGTGTGTGTAAAATTCATTCTATCAGTGTTACAGTGCTAAACCCTAGAGCGTGTCCAAATTAAAAGCAATAAAGATGTCATTTGATTAAATGTTTAATAGTATTACCTCCAAATATTTTTTTTCTACTATAGTGGTCATGAGTTTGCCTAAGATACATACAATAAACGGAATAAAAGGACCGAAGTATTGTGCTTGTGCCTGGCAAAGGATTTTGTTTAAATTTTACTTTCATCTGAATTAGAGCTTTAGAATTTGTGGATGTCTAAGAGATACAAAAGCTTATTTTTAAATAAAAATAACTGCTTCGTTTAAAGTAATAATGAATATCATAAGTTCAACTCAAAAAAAGTAATATTAAAAAGAAAAACCAAAAACTCTCACCACTCAAAAATAGCCATAGAAATGTTTTGGTGCAGTTCCCCCCACTCTGTCATCTAGGAAGAAGGAGGCATCTCTAGTCTCTCCATGACAGCTGGAAAAATTCTTCATACCATATGGAAGTCCATGAGTCACTCCTCTGTCAAAAAACCCCACTGTGGGTACTCACGCTTAAAGCAAACTCCAATATTCTTTCTTCATCCCACAAGGTCCTGCATGATTGAACTGCCTACTCACCCTCTGACCCCAGGGCTCTTACAAGAAGGTGTGGGATATCTATCGGTGGTACCACAAATTGCCCATTCATTAGTTATTTATCATGACCTCCAATTCCCTACTTTGGCATCATCTAAGACGACCAAGTTGCAGTTTTCCCGGGACTATCCCTGTTTTATTTATTTATTTATTATTTATTTATTTATTTATTTATTTATTTATTATTTATTTATTTATTAAATCTTCACCTGAGGACATTGTTTTCCATTGCTTTTTCAGAAAGAGTGGAAGGGAGAGAGAGAGAAAGAGAAAGAGAGAGACGTTGATGTGAGAGAGACACATGGAGTGGTTTCCTCCTGCTTGAGCCCTGACAGGGTCGAGCCTGCCACGGAGATATGTGCCCTTTGCTGGAATTGAACCCAGGACCCTTTGGTCTGCAGGCTGAGGCTCTAACCACTGAGCCAAACCGGCTAGGGCTATCCCTGTTTTAAATCTGAAAGTTCCACATTCCAGGAACATTCTCAGTTCTTAGCAGGCAGGTAGTTCCTAGAATAAGGATGCTAATTACACTCTTAGCACGTTAGTCCTTTTAGACATACTAACCTTTGAGTAATAATTGCTCTTAAGTCCATTACTCTTATGTTGTGTTTTACAGTACACTTTATTGATGTTCCATATTTCCCACAAATTTGGAATATACTCCAAATTTGGAATTACTAACAAAGTCAAAACGAAAAAAAAAAATTTAGGCTGTTTTATGGCTATGTATTTTCATCCATTAATCTATATGACTATCTTAGCAATAGGACAATAGTTTTTTAAAATAACGGTGGCTTTATGTTATAATATGTAGGAATAGAAATGTTCCTAACATTATTTTTATTTTTAATATGCCATTTTTGTTCACTTACTTTCAAATGAATTTCAAAATAATTTTGAAAATTTTGAATATTATAATATAAATTTGAATTATATAGAATGTACAACTTAATTTGAGAAAAATGCCTTTAGTTGTACTATTAAAAAAGTTCATTAAGAACATATAGATATCCATGTTATATTTTCAACTTATCTTATTACTTTTAACAATGTGTTAAGGAATCTTAATGTATAGGTTCAGGGATTTTTTTACATTGAATTCAGTTTTGAGTGATTTCCCATTGATCACTTTGAGTTGTTTTAGTGGATAATTATGATAAATTTTTTCTTATCTAATTTCTTTGACTAGAATTCCAGAGTCAGGCCTAAAGAATAACTATAATGGCCATCTTTATATCTCCCTTTCTTACCATAGTAATTTAAAATAGATCAAGCCCTAGCAGGTTTTGCTCAATGGTTAGAGTGTCAGCCCGAAGACTGAAGGGTCCGGGTTCAATTTCTACCAAGGGCACGTACCTGGGTTGCAGGCTTGATCTCTGGCCACGGTCAGGGTGTGTGAGGGAGGCAACCAGTCGATGTGTCTCTCTCACATCGATGCTTCTCTCTCTCTCTCCCACTCGCTCTGAAAAATAATGGAAAAAATATCCTGGGGTGAGAATTTAAAATAAATAAATTAATTAAATAAAATAGATCAAATCAGATACTAAGCCTCTGGAAGTCAAAGAGGTGATTTCCCACTTAATAACTATAAGTTTTTAAACTATCTCTTTCAAAAGGTGTTTCTTTTTTTATATATCTTATTTTTATGTAGAAACTGCTTTTCTACAAACCAAGGCACACATTTAATCAGCATATTAAGAAATCTTATACATGTGGGGCTCTTGCTGCACTTAAAGTCTCTGATAATTAAAAGCCCTACTAATCAGTGTAGTTGCTCACATCTGTAGCCCAGCCACACTCAAGTTTTGTTTATTCTTTTTATGATTGCTTCTACTTGTCAGGACAGGCATAGTGTTGCTCTTTCAGGAAGAGCCTCTCTTTTATTGGTACCCTTTTCCTCATCAGCTCCACTGAGTATCCACCCATGCCATAGAATCCTGGACCACCTGCCTTTGAATTCCATTTGGCCTTCCTCTAAAGGAAATAACTTTCTCCAAACCCTCCCCAATAAATCTCTTGACTTCTAATCCCATCTAAGTGTCTGTTTCTTGGAGAATCCAAACTAATACAAATGGTGTTGAGAGTGTTCTAAGTAAAAACATTATGATGGGGCTCTGGGATGGGCCTGCCTGTGAGCTGGCTGGCAAACAGGGTGCTATTCTAAGTGTATATGATACATGGTAAAGATTTTACCTGAGGTGACCTGGAAAAACAGCCTTGTGGAGGGAAAAGCTCTTGTAGGTGTGATGATTCAAGTCTTAAAATTATTAGGAAACAATACCTACAAAGACAGCATAGATGGCTGGTTTCTACTTTGGCCTATTGATGCCTTGCAGAGAGATAATTAAAAATCTGAGGGCTATCAACTAGTAGCTAAAGATTAAATAGAAGATCAGATACAGAGGACTTAGTATTTAGAGATGTAGAGCCTGAAGGATGTTTAAATACTCAGCCAAAGCAGATTTGCTATGCTGAAGTCAGGTCCATGGTTGGGAAAACCTAGGAACATGAAATATGGTGTAAGTACAACCTGATGGACACTGGAAAAAGTTCTGAAGCCCTTCCACTGCCAGACAAATGGTGCTCTCCTTGGGAGCTATCTCTACCTCTTCCCTTGGTTGCTAGAGGTTAACTAGGGTTAAATCCCATTCTTGGGAAGTCCTAAGCCTCACAAGGGAGGGAAGAAATATATATTGAAGGAGCTTCAAAATTTGCACATTTTGAAGGAGCCAGGGGAGCAGAATTGGGATTAGATTTTGATTAAAGGGGTTAGAATATAAGTCTTGAAAGCATAGCTTCAGCAATTTAGGGGCACTGTCTCAGAATATGGCATTTAATGACCTGGCAAGAACCTCAAAAGATGGGGTAAGTTAATAGGCAAGGGTGGCTTTTAGAGGTCTGAAAAAAGTGATGGCCAATGACAAGTGAAGTAGAAATGCCGGAGCTACCCTAACAGATGTTAGAGGAAGGAAGAAAGAGGCTGAATGAAGCATGTCTGTATAAATAGACATATGAGGCCAGAAAACTATTCAAAGGCTTATGTTCCACAAGAGGGTAGATCATTAACCAAGGCTGATGGGAATGTACCAGAATTTCATTGGTGGCTCTGCTCCACAATCCATGGATCAGGACAGGAGAGGCAATCCCAGAGTTGGTCATTAATATTCAAAGATATGATGGGGTGCCAGTGAGAGAGCCCAGGTGGCTGTGGTTAGCTTTCAGGAGTGAGGGGACCGCAAAGACCATAACAGTTGAGAAGTTGACAAGGTCGGAGGTGTGGCCAAGGGCTCTAGGGAGCTGTGAAGATGGTTAATAGAGCATGGTGTCCCTAGAGTCAAAGTTGCCAAGTATGTAGCCAACATTCTTGCTGCCTAACATCTATAACCAAACAATCAGAAGAATTGGAGTCTGAGGGCAGTTTCCCCAATAGAAAGTCATGTTCCCTGTTCAGTGTCCAAACCTGAACCAATTTTCAGACCCAGAACACACGGACTGAAGTAGTAGCCCTAGGATCCGTACTGGCTGTATATACAATGATGATTCCCTCAGGGTTTTTTTGTGTGTTTTTTTTTAATACATTTTTATTGATTTCAGAGAGAAGAAGGGAGAGGAGAGAGAATAGAAACATCAATGATGAGAGAGTCATTGGTCAGCTGCCTCCTGCCTGCCCCCTACTGGAGATTGAGCCTCCAACCAGAGCATGTGTCCTGACCAGAAACTGAACAGTGATCTTCTGGTTCAGGGGTCAATACTCAATTATTGAGTCACTCCAGCAGGGCCCCTCAGTTCTTTTCTACCCAGTTCTAAAGCTGTTTAATCAGATGACTGTACACTAGGGAAAAGGAATACCAGAAATTAGGAGAATTATTAGACATGAAGTCTGAGTTGATACTGATACCCAGAGGAACAAATGTCATCATGTATTCCCCTGTTAGAGTGCAGGCTTTTGGGGACAAAATAATAAATTGAGACCTGGCTAAAGTTCAGCTGTATAATGGTCCCCAATGTTCTTTTCCCCAGTAAAATCAGACTTTTTAGATAGACTTGGCAACTTGAGGGGGAAAAATCCCACATTGAATCCTTCCTGTGGGGAAGGCTAAGTGGAAACCTCTAAACTTGCCTTCTAGTCTTGCCCAAGATAGTAATTCAAAACCAATATTGCATCCCCAGGGTAGAGGATTTGGAGATGGCAGAAATTAAAAGCAAATAAAGCCTGAAAGAATGCAGGGGTTGTGTTCCTATCATATTCTCACTTAATTTTCTGTTCTAACTCCTGTAGAAACTAGAGAATAACTATAGACAACCTCAGACTTAACCAAGTGGAAGCCCCTCGCATCAACTGATGTGGATGTGGTGTCTTTACTAGAGCAGATTTTTAATAAAGCCTTAGGTTCCTGGCATGAGGCCTTTTGTCTGGTACATGCATTCTTTTCAATACCAATCAAAACCAAGGAGCAGAATCAATTGACATTTATATGGCAAAAATATTCATTTAGAATTTTACCGCAAGGATGCATTATTTCTCTTCCTGCTCTCATATGAGATTTGGACATCCTGGTCACCCCTTCAGCTATCACACTAACCCATTATATTAAAGGTTTCATGTTGATTGGACAAAGCAAGAAAGGGTGACTAGTAGTACTCTGGCCATTTTGGTAAGACACATTCACTCCAGAGAATGGAACATGGGCATTAAGAAGATTCTGGAACCTATGAGCTCAGTGAAGTTTTTGTTGTTGTTTATTAATATGTCTTTATTGATTTCAGAGAGATTAAGGGAGAGGGAGAGAGAGATAGAAACACCAATGATGAGAGAGTCATTTTTAGGCTGCTTCCTGCATGCCCCCCACTGGGGAACGAGCCCGCAACCCGGGCTTGTGCCCTGACCAGGAATCAAACCAAGATCTCATGGATTATAGGTCCTTGCTCAACAGCTGAACTACACCAGTCGGGCAGCTCAGTGAAGTTTTTAAGGTCCTGATGGCCTTAAGATGTGCTTGGATATCTTCTCTAGAGTAAAAGAAAAATTCCTGCATTTTGCATCTTCTAATACGTAGAAGGAGGCACAGTGTCTGGTAGGCCTTTTGATGTTTTGGTGGCAACAAAACCCTGCACTTACCATCATCTCAAATTATCTCCTTTATTTGATTATTTACTTATCATCTGAGCCTTCCACTTAACTGTCAGCACCACAGGGGAGGAAACTGCTCTATCTCCAGTATCTAAATTATGTCTGACCCAAGGGTATACCAATGATGAGGTGGGAGGAACGGCACACCCTGGGTGTGGGCAAAGAATAGCATTTAAAATTTTAAAACAAAAACATAACCAACTATAAGTTGATTTCCTTTTTATTATGCTCATGCACCAGAAATTGATTTCTTATTGTTAACTAGACACCATAGTCTATTCAGCTTGCCTTAGTTTTTACCTAATCTCCTTTTTGTTCCAGGATTCTGTCTAACACAACACATTACATTAAGTTGTCAAGTTTCCTTGCCCAAGACAATTAACAAGAGATACTTTTAAAAATTTTCACAAATATAAGAAGTGGGCTAATGGTGGTCAGCTGTCTGAGGGGTATTTTAAACTATTTCCAAGGGTATTGTGAAAATGTTCTATCAGCAAATTTTTTAAAAAAATATTTTAAACATATACAAAAATAGGCACCAGTACACTTTCATGTACGTATCATGTACAAATTCTTTTTATTTCTCTATTTAAAGGTAAATATATAAACTATAGCATTTTGGTTAGAAAGTTTTTTGCAAAGTCAAATTGTAGTAGGCAGTTAGACAGGAAAGGGCCAAGTATGGAATGTCACCAGGGTGGGAAGATCCAGGTACCTAACAGTGGGCAATACAGGGGAAAAAAGGACCTTGCCCCCCAGGGAAACCTTTCCTTCCATGGCATATCACTGCTCATGTGGTTCAGACCTTCCCCTGACCTTTCTCCACCCCTAGCATGTCCCTAGTCATGTAGCAGACACCTTAGAGGAGGAACAAGGGGGCCGGAGAGAATAGCCTCATAGGACTCCCATATGAGCCCTTGCAACAATCATTTCCTTAAGCATTAAGCCCCCAGGACAATGAGGTTCTTACCTGCATCAAATAACCTTAGGAACAAACCTTCAGGTCTGTTGATCACAGAGACAGAGCTTTGGTAAAACTATAGATAACATCTAGGCCTCAGTTGTGTTTCTGACCCAGGCCCAGAAAAGTAGTAAGGCCAGATGGGGCAATGCCATGGCCGACATCAGGACCACCTTAAATGATTAATGACCCACTGCCTGGTGCCAACCAATCAGTGGAGACCAGGACCCTGAAAGGACACACCTGGAAAAGCTGATGAATATTGAGACCCTCCCTTAGGACCTTCCCTAAGATCCTTGCCTTTAGAGAGAAGGTAAAAACCCTCAGGACAGAGGACCCAGAGCATTCTCTCTCTCTCTCTCTGGAGCACACCTGATCCTTCCACCCCTTCTTCCCCCAGGCATGTACACCCTTGCTTTCTTTCTCCTAAGTTCCAAAGGCCCTTCTTTTGCCTCTGTAACTTGTTTTCTGAGGCCACTCAGCCCAACTGGCTCACTTCTTGCAGGATTCACTTCTTCCATGGCTCATTTTGTCTACTTCTATGACTTTCTAAATAAATGTTTGCTTGTATTTGAGTCCTGGCTCTGAATTCTTTCTTAGCCAGGACTCAGTTGCCAAGGTTGCTGCACCAAGGTCAAATCACCAGTAACATTCTGGTGCCATTTCACAGCTAACAAAATTATAAGATTTTACAGCTGCTAGGCAATCAAATCGCTCCACTTTTCCTCCTTCCTGCCATGGGGAAATTCAGTGCTTTTCTTTTAAAATTTATTTTCCCTGCTATCATTCATGTATAGTGTTCTCTCTATTATACATGAAAGGTGAACATTTTGGTTTCCAAAAAACAGGGGTAATTATAGTCTACCAACTTGACTGTGCAAGCATCGATAATAATAATTATGAAAACTATGTTACAGGGAATAGAGGCTATTGATTAAAGTTAAAGTAAACACAGGATAAAATTGTACACAGTGACAGTAATTGTGTAAACATATACTATATATGTATATAAATAAACTAGGGAGAAGTGGAAAAAAATAAAATCAGTGTTCCTGTCATATGGTGTATTTGTAGTTGATGGATTGATTGATTTGTTGTTTTTTTACAAAATTAAACAATTTATTTTGAATAATTGTAGATTCACATGCTACCAGAAATAATATAGAGTGATCCCATGTATCCATCACCAAGTTCCCCTAAAGATAACATCTTACAAAACTGTACACTATCACAGCCAGGGTAATGACACTGGTACGGTCAATATTCATCTTTCTTTAAATGTCAATTGCTTCAAAATTAAAGATGAATAAAGGAAATGGTGATTATTACTGATTGTTCTATAAGCATCAATGAAACCAATTTTGCTACAGAAATGCTAAGTATGCACTTGTCTGGACGTTTTAGACAGTTGTAGAAACCCAGAAAATAGGGCATTATGCTAGTAAGTAAATCAAAATGCATATTTACCACTTCTCTTTTTTCAAATTGAGTTAACAATTCTTAATTTCTCATGAAAAATGGTTACTTGATGTTCATTCTCTCTTGAGTGCTTTCTCTCTGACTTTTTAGTTCAGTGGTAAATGTTCAACACTTGATCCATCACATACTGTAATGGCAATGAAGACACTGGATTCTTTCTCCGAATCTCTTCTTTTATGCATCACTCTTCTCTTTCACCTTGAAGGAGAAAGTAAAACAAATCATTTCTCTAAATAAAACTCAAAGACAACTTGCCCCGTATGCACATTTAAAGAATAATTTGAAGATTCAATTAATCTGACTTAACAATCTGAAACAGATGGGCACTAAATAAATCAGGATATTGCTATATTGTCAATCACATCAATGGAACTTGAAGTTGTTGATTTGCTTCCCACTTTAAAAAAATGAATACAAATTAAAATGCAAATTAAATGGCAAATGCAAGCCCATTTGTAAATTAAAATACTACCCAGAAGAAAAATGAAATAAGACAATGAGCCTATCAATGGGAAGTAAGATATCAGTAGGTATTTATTTAAGCTCATTTGGTCTTCAAACTAATAATCAAGGTGATAGGGCTTGAGTTCTCCAGTTGAAAACTGTAACATATTTTTTAAAATGTTCCTCAGAAGAAATACAGCATAATAACAACTATCATTATCTTGCACATTGGGTGAGTTACATGCAAATTAGTCAATAATTATGGTTGACTAAGAATTGTATTTAACAATTGAATGTCATTTCATACATGAATTATCATAAGTGAATGAAAAGTAGTATCATAAGGCAATTAAAAAGCAGTATTTAAAGTAGTCATCCTTAGAGAGGTCAATTCTAAAAATGCAATTGAAGTCAAAGTGGAGTACTTGTTCAGTAGAAAGAGTAGAAATCCTTCCTATTACTAGGATGGAGAGTTTGCTATTAATATATCATGGATAGACTTTGGGGCTACAGAGGAAAAAACATACTAGAACTTTAACAAATTTAAGTGTGGTTTCTTAAAAATTTTGTAAACATTTTTTTTTTTTTCAAATAACACTTTAAAGAGTACAGTTTGGATATTCATTATTATAGTGTCATGTCTCTTAGCCAAGTGACCTAGAGGTAATTTTAGATCTGTAATTATTTATCTCTGCTCTTTTATGTCCACATACAATATTGTTGATTTTCCACCACATTTAACGTTTTAAAATTTCTAAATAAACCATATTTTTGGGAAAAAAAACAGTTGGAACATCTGTCTTCTAATATACATTAAATGAAATTTGGAAGTGATATTTCATTTTTTGTTCTAAATCTATTTGGTAGCTAATAACATCAGAAACATTTTAATTTTAAAGCTTCTATCTTAAATTTAGAAAACAGTTACTGCTTAAAAAACAACAGTTACTGCTTAAAAAACAACAAAACAAAAACCTCCTTTCAAACCTTTTTAAGCCTATGTCCATATTTGAAAGGAAGTTTAATCCTGGGTATTTTCAGAAATGTTAATCTCTAAAGAGATTTAATTGTTAACATCATACATAACATAAATTTTATATGATCAGAAATTTACCCATAGAAAATATAAATAACTATAAGTAAATTTAATCAAGGAGGTAAAAGACCTGCATATTAAAAACTATAAGACATTAATGAAAGAAACTAAAAAAGATACAAAGAAATGGAAATATATTTTGTGCTCATGTATTGGAAGAATCAATATTGCTAAAACCTTTATACTACCCCAAAAAATACATGTTCATTAAAATCCCTATGAAAATTACAATGATCTTTGTCAAAGAAACAGAATCTTAAAATTTGTACGTAACCACGAAAACCTCAAATATCCAAAGGAATATTGAGAAAGAAGAGCAAAACTATATTACAAAGCTATTGTAATAAAAGCAGTATGGTATTGGCATGCACACAGACACATAGATCAATGTAACAAAATAGAGAGCCCCAAAATAAACCCACGTTTACATTGTCAGTTAATTTATGACAAATGTGCTAAAAATATACAAGAGAACAGTTTTGCACTGTTGATGGGAATATAAATTGGTTCAGTCACAACGGAAAACAGTTTGGAAGTTTCTCAAAAAATTAAAATAGAACTACCATATGATTCAGCAATTCTTCTAGGTATTCATTTAAGGAAAATGAAAACACTAACTCAAAAAGGTATATGCATCCTTATGTTTTCTGAAGCTTTGTTTACAAGAGCCAAGATATGGAAACAACCTAAGTGCATCAACAGTTGAATATATATATATATGTATATATATATATATATATATATATGTGTGTGTGTGTGTATATATATATATATATATATATATATATATATATATGTCTTGCCATTTGAGACAACATGGATGTACCTCAAGGGCATTGTGCTAAGTAAAATAAGCCAGAGAAAGAAAAATACGATAAGAGCTCCCTTGCATGTGAAACCTAAACAACAACAAAAACATAGGTACAGAGAACAGATTGGTGGTTGCCAGAGGGAGGGGTGAGAGGTGGGAAGAATAAACTTAGAAAAATGCAATCTAACTATAGTTTTTGGCCCATCATGCATCTGTATGTCTATGTCTATGTCTATGTCATCTATGTCTATTATATATCAGAATCGAAATCCTGGATTCATTCTTCTATTTATTCATTGTAATTTTTGAGGATCTAACTAGGAAGTTCCCAACAGTGAGCTAAGAACTATAAAGTACTGAAGGAGAGTGAACAAGTTTGAATCTTATGATATTAGGCTAGAGAAGACACATGCTAAATGAAAACAAACAAAAAACAGTAACAGAAATGTGGAAGCTATTAGGGTAAATCAGTGTTTTAGAAACTAAGCAACTCTGAACCATGAGATAGATCAAGAACGAATGAGAAATTTAAAAATGTTTTTTAAAATGTCCATTTTCTGGGAGAAGTTCTAACATCTAAATGCATATCCTTAACTGCAGTTGAAAGGAGCTCAAACATGTCTTAACAACTAGCCTACCTGTAGGTTCATATCCCTAACAATATCTGTTCTCCTGATTTATAGCATATCAAAACCACATAAATTAAATATTGTCTATTGATACAGTTCCATCTGTTAGGATGTCAGATTAGCTAGCCTTTATCAAGTAAAGTTCAGGACCAGTGACTGAGATCCAGCCTGGAATCCTTTGCTACTGGAAGGAGTACAGATATATTAGGGACATGGAGACCTCCTTGGAGATATCAAGTGAGTAGGCCTTAGTATTCAAAGGAAACCAAGAAGGGTTTTGGAGTGATAGGCTTGGGGTCAGGAGAAAAAAAGTCATTGTAAAATGGGTGTTGAAAAACCCTGAACCTTTAACTGCATCATGGATATATTCAAGTCCAGTACTAACTGTTAACATGTTTTCCCAAAGAAAGGAAGCCTGCTGTGCCAGCAGTTAGAATGATAACTTCTCTGTACCCAAGTAAGATTAGTCTAAATCAGAGCCACATAACTCAATCTGTCCCAGGTTCTGCCCAGACCTCGGCAGGGTGGGACCACCAGGAATCAAGATATTGGGACCACATGAGCCTGCAGTGTGGGGCTAGAGGATCTCTTGTGAGGGGGAGGCACCAGTCAGGTTCACAGGAAAGTGGGGGAATGGCTCCTGCCTCAAAGCCATCCACTCAGTCACTGACATTTCCTGAGTCAGTCCAGATCTCTACATCGCTGCCCAGGCAGCTGACTCCTCAGCTGGGCCTGAACTCTGCAGGGTGAGGTAACGGAGTCCAGAGGGTGGGGGTTTTGCTTTCCCTCAGGCTGATGCCATAAGCAGGGGAGTGCTCCACCCAAGAAAGGTGGTGTCTGCCGTGTGAGAGAGGGACTCAGCACAGGGTTACCAGCAGCAGTCCCCTCAACTCTCTTTCCAGAACCTCAAAGTCCAGTCTTTTCACACAGGACTCCAGTCTACTCCACCCTCCCTCTGCAGGACCCCAGAATCAGTTGCTGCAAATGAGTTTTTGGGTGTTGGTACTTCAAGAGGCCACCTGTGTGTCTCTAGCAGACTCCTGTCTCTCCCTGGCAGACAGAATCCCTGCCCTGAGTTTCACAGACAGATGTTATGTGGATGCCTCTTACCGGCTCTGGTGCTCTGTGTTGGGAAGCCAAGCATGGGGTTGAGACCCCACACTCCTTAGGGGGAAACTTTGAAACTGAGATATCCCTCTGGAATCTCAGCTGCTGACCATGGAAGTGGGGCCAGCCCGTTTTGCATCTCCGCCTTTCCTACCAGTCTCATTGGGGCTTCTATAAATCCTTGGTCATAAGGCTTCTGTTCTGCTAGTTTTCAGTTGGTTTTTCATGTTGATTGTAACAGTCAAATTTTTAAGACTGGATTAGGACTACAGTAGCTGTGCTGAGTTTTCCTTTGGGTTAAAAGTTACATAGCATAAGTGAAAGGTGATTTATCATAAGGACCTTAAGGTATCTCTAAAAATATATAATAAAAAAAAAGGAGACAGGAATTCTGCCCTAATTCATTAACCCCTAGAAAACAGCCTTCCCTTATAGTCTGTGCTCCTCTGGCTACATTTTCAGTCCATGTGAACATGGACCAATTTTGCATGATATATATTCAACTGCCAGAGGATAATAATCTTTCTGTTTCCAAAATTCCTGGGAAAGAAATGTATTGATCAGTCTTGGAACAGGTGCTCAGCCCTGTGTCTAAAAAGTAACACACACTGCAGAAGCAATGGAATAGGTTCACAGAGGCATTGAAGGGCAAGTCACAGAAAATAGGTTCTGGACAGACAAGCCAAAAAGGGCCACTACACTATTATTTTAAATCCCTATATTTCCTCAAGTAAGAAAATAAGACAAAATCAACAGACAGGCAAGTGTTTGGGATCATGGAGTTGGAATTTGAGGAATAACTGAGAAAATGGCTAGGAGAGGTGTCAGATTATGGGACCAGAGTGATACATTTTCAAATCTATGCTCAACCTCTTTAATTGTGTAACTTAAGTATGTAATTTGATCTCTCTGAGCCTTAGTTACTTCATATATTAAAATAGGATAAAATAATATGGATACATAAGTGTGAATTTCATAAAATGGTACATATGGCAAACATGTAATAAATATTTTATAAATATTAGCTATTATTTTCATAGTCATTATTATAAACATTGCAATATCCTGTGGAAAGATTAAAGACAGTTTCCATCTCAGGAAGAAATGCTTATTTATTTTTTTGGTTTTAGACAAAAATTTTAAAAAGGATAACACTTTCTGTGCTTTTGATCAACTAAATTGTATGTAATGTATTCTAAATACATTTAAAATATGCACACACACTGTATATATATATATATATATATATATATATATATATACACACACACACACACATTTATAATATATTGGCAGACTATTGAGAAATGCATATTTATATATTTCTATATATACAAACACACATATGGAGAAAAATAAACTAATTTGTAGGTTACTTTCAATATAAAAAAGTATGTTACTTTTCTACTCCTTTATTTTTTGTGTGTCACTGTGCTTTCCATATCTCACTTCAGACCTGTTAAATGGGAGGGAGATTAAGAGAAAGAAGGAGATAGAAGAAAAAAATTCAGTTTAGATTGCAATAAATTGCCAGATTATACTCTAAAAATGAAATTTGTAAAGCCACTTTGAGCATAGCATACATCACAATCTAATTGTGATTGTCATAATGTATTATATTGTAATTAATAAAATACCCGCTACATTCATTAATTCATTTCTGGTTATGTTTTTTAAAACACATCTATTTTATTCTCCCTTATTTTTCTGTAACTGTTGATCTGACCTGTAAACAATTATAGGTAAGGTATAACCACTGTTGTTCAGTAATGCCTGAGAGCTTACCTTCGTAATTCATAGTGTAGGGAAGTTAGCAACCTTACCGGAAAGCCACCACTGAAGTCAGGTAGGAGGCAGAGTTGCCTTTCTTCTCAGGAAGAAACACCAGGTAAGACAAAGCACAGAAGTGCAATGGTCATTCATACAAGAGGAGGGGCAGAAAGGCCCTAGTCTAGGTCCACAATATGTAGATATTTAAAACTGAATAAATTACTTAAGAACTCAGGGCATCTATTGCTTCAGTTTGAAAGCACAGGCGTGGCCCAAACAATCTCTTACATTTCACCCATATCCAGTATTTTGAAAGTCCACATCCTTACTTTAGAAGAGTAGTTTTGTTAGTGCAGGCAGCTAGTTAGGTACTAACAAAAGGGAAGGTAGGAAGCTGGCTAAGCTTAATTAAGTCGGGAATGACAGCTTCCCAGACACTCAAGGGGATAGCCATGCTTCGCCCCCAAGGGGAGTAATGTCCCTCTGAGCCTCCAAGTAGGGAGGATGGGCTGGCTTTCCAATCACCCCAGGCAACAGCAGGTGCCTTTGCCTAGATTAGGGGGTGAGGGGAGTCTTTCTACAAAGCACATGGGCAGTAGATGCCAGATGAAGAGGCAAAACTGTGAGGCATGTGCAATAGGAGCCAAAACTGTGAGCATAAAGGGGAAGAGACAAAGCCTGGGGAAAAAAACAGGTAGAATAAAGGCAAAAAACCCCAAAAGACCCAGGGAGGGAACTGGATAGGGAGAGGACCAGCATAGCCCTTGGAAGACCCAAGAAAGGGGCCGGATAGTTTGAAAGAAAGCCTGCCTTTCCCAAGCCCAAGGAAATATAATCAAAGCTTAACACAGGTTCAAGGTGCTTGTGCTCTCTCCCAGTGAACCGCAGCACTGATCGCAGGCCAGACAGGAGCGGAGACCAAGCTGGATTACTGGAGCCTCAGATGCCAGGCTAATGACCCGGCATCTCTGGGTCCTAGCCCTCCACCTGGTCTGGGGGATCAGTGTGGGCCTCTTCCCCAGAGTCTGGACGTTTTCCACAGCGAGATCGAGCTGAGCGAGCTCCCTGTCCTGTCACGGATAAGACATGGGGCAAGACGTTGGGCATGGTGTGCCTGGGGGCAGTCCTTTGTTTTCGCTCCAGTAAATCTTGCCACTATACCTCAAACCCTCCTATGTATGTATCCCTGAAATGCATTTCCTGTGATGCCATGGAAGAATCCTCTTGTTTTTTGGAAACAGGTTTTTTTTTGTTTTGTTTTTACATGAAGTATGAAAAGAAGTCATTCATTCAGCTAATTTTTATTGAGCACCTACTATATGTGGAGTGCCAGTGAAACAAGAAAATACAAGCCTTGTAAAATTTATAGAGTTCATGAATATAATAAGTTCAATAATGTGGATAAAATTTTCTGGTAGCATGGAAAAGGGATGTTTAAATATGCTCTATGGAAATCAGAGAAAATTCATGTGGGAAATAAAATGGAAGCTGGGCCTGAATACTAAATATTGCTTCAGTAAATGGAGCTACTAGCTGCAGAAGTCAGAGCTATGCTTCACTCCATCTTCTTCCTCTTATCCTGTCTATTTTGCCTCAATTATCTGATAACTCTGCCATTTTTATCTATTCCTACTACCCTTATTCAAGTTCAACCTATTGTCTTCTCTCATTGGACTAGGGAAACCACCTCCTGACTACTCAACCCGCTTCCACTCTGATCTTTCTCCAGTTTTCTATCTGTAACCAAAGTGACCAACTGTAAACCCAACCACATTACCTCCCTGTCTTCTGTGGACAATGTCTTTTCATGGGTATTTGGATAAGACAAAATGTCCTCACCAGAATCTGCAAAACCTAGGATGGCCTAGTGTCTGTCTGCCTCTATTCTTCTTTAAAATCTTGTTTTTCCTTCTAGCTATGTCTGTTCTGGAAAAATAAAAACCCTCCCGTGATTTCTGTTCTCAAACATACCAACTTCTCTCCCCAACTTGAAAGTTTTCGTATGCTCATTCCCTCTGTGTTTCTTTTCCGATTAGAGCCAAGTATTCTCCATCTCATCTTCACATCCTAGCTTGAAACTTCACTTTCTCATGAAAGGTTTTCCTTATTGGCCCTTCCTCAATACTGCCACCAGTCAGAGGTAGGTTATCTTGTTAGGCATTGTTATGGAAGTCAGAGCTATGTTTCTTTTCTTAATAAAAAATATTATGCTGGTTATTACACTTGTGAGGTTATTTAATAAATATTTATATCTGTCACTAGGCCAAAACTCATGCTGACAATGGCTGTCTGATTCTGCTCACCAATGAATTCAGCTCCTTGCACATTACCTGACCCGAAATAGAGGCTAAAGCAATCATCACATTGGATAAGTAAACTAATAGATTGGATGGATGGATGGATGGATGGATGGATGGATGGATGGATGGATGGATGGAGTTCAACAAATGGATAAAATGTAAGAGAGATTCAGGCATCTTAAGGCAGAGTAAAATAGCAGCCTGTGGACTTGCTTTGGGTGAGTATACAGTGCATGGGATGTGAGACTTGCAAAAATGAGGCCAGAGGAGTGGGTTGGAACCAGACTGCAAATCCATTGCTTGCTAAGTTAAGAAGCTTAGATTGTTTTCATCTCCTGGACATTTGATAGTCAGGGAGGCTATAAAGAGGAGAAAGAGTATAATTAAATATATGTATATATATTTATTATTATTTTATTATTATTATTATTATTATTATTATTACTGTAACCCTGGCAGGAGTGGAGGAGACAGCACTAAATATAGGGAGACTATTTACAGGATAACTAGTTGCAAGGCAGCTCCAATTATACAGAATTGGCATTCAGCTGGAGCAACCAGGGGAGCAGAAGCTTAGAGCCCACATCTCATGGGCTCTGTCCAGGGGGCGCTCCGGGAAAGGGATCCGTGGGATGAGTGAAGATGCTAAAGGATGAGGGGGGACTGAAGGCTGGGGTGTGACTGGGAAGGGCAGGTTGACATTCCGTGGTTGTTCTTCATCCAGGCCCTAGTTTGATTGTTGTTTATTAGTAGGATTGATTAGAGATGCCAGTGACTAAATTACAGAATGAAAATATGTGAACAGATGATCAATGAACAGGAAGTTTCAAGTTATTAGTTTGTCAAAAAGAAAAGAAATAACTAAATTTTTTGATACACATATTTTACTGGGGAATTAGGTTTAAAGATTAGTGTTAGGGTTATATTTTGAAATTAGTTTTAATTTTAAAACAAACTTTTAGATGCTAAAAAACTATAGTTTTTAGGAATACTTTAAGTTATATGCTAAAGGAAATATGTAAAAGGATATATACCCAGTTCATTTATAGGAAAAAATAAAATATATTCTGAGAAAATACTGGGAAGAATGCAAACAAATATATTATTTTGTTTTTAATGTGATTTGTCAGAAGTTTTATGTGGACATTGCCTTTTCTTTGTAAAGCGGATTATGTCCTAGAAATGGATGGTGGCAGGCAAAGGCTGAGCTAGCATTTGAAAGCTGGGATGTTCTTGCTGTTCAGATAACCAACTGGTGAGTGTGTGTGCTTGTTTGTGGCCCTTGTTATCTGCCCTCAGGCTTTGAGATCTGAAGTGCTGAACCCTAAACTCTGTATCAATCAAGCTCCCTTGTCACCTGGCTTTTGGTAGGGTGCAGCCAATGGGAGTACAGACAGGAGACTGGATGGTGGAAAAATAGGAAGGTCTAGGTACCATATATCATCTCTGATGTAGATCTTTCTAGGTGTCTCTCCTCAGAGCTCCAGCTCTCACAATGTTGCGGTAGTTATGCTTTTTGCTCCCTTGCCCACTCAGCCAGATGAGTGCTAACTGCTTACATTCTGGCTAATCTCTCGGTCCCTCCCTATCTTTGTAGTTTTTTTTAAATTTGGCAACATGTATGTAGACTGTCCCTTCATTAAAATCTCTTTCTGATATGAATTCCGTTTTCTTATGGGACTCAGTATGTTCCAAAGTCAGATAGATTTGTTACCAGTAATTGCTTCTTGTTACTCGTAGAGCTAGAGAAAGTTATAAATTTGAGAGTATTTTGCCTATAAAATGTCCATAATAATAATATGTACTTTATAAAGGCCCTACGAAGACAAGATGAACAAATGTATCCAAAGTGCTTTGCACAGAGCTTAGTACTTATTAATCACGTCAATAAGTGCTAGGAAGAAAAAAAAAAAAAAAGGTATATTTTCATGAAGTCTGCCAAGGAAAATTCTTACATTCACTTTTTTGTGTCTAGAAGGGGTGGAGATCCACAGTATTATTTACTTCTAAATTAGTGTATTTCTTCATTGGAGTAGGAAATGTTAGGTCAGGGTAGTTTAAGTTCCTCGAATTCCAGAAAGGGTGTAGCCACCTAGTCTTATCACAGCAAGGCATATGGAACTAATTATTTCCACCAGAAACTTTGCAAATCAGGTTCTTAAAAATTACATTACTTAATATTGGGTTATTTGCAGATTTTTAAATTACTATTTTAAATATTAACATATTCTTAATTTTTACTGCCACATTAGCACCTTATATTTGAGAAAATAATGTACATTCTTTCTTCTAAATTCACTAGGAAGTCACATTGGACATATTACTTAACCTCAGTGCCTAGATTTTCCAGCAAGTTTTAAAAGGGACCAAGAATAACTCCTAAGTTGATAGACTAACTCCTAAGTTAATAGACAATTCATCTGAAATGAAATGGAGCAATACAACATGAGGACAAAGCTTAGAGGGGAAAAAATGGTATAAAAATGGAATGTATTCCAGAGGCCAAAATCAAAGTTTGTAGATGGCAGCAAACTCAGACGACATTATGTAGTGGCCAGGGAAGGCAAGGGAAAAAGAAAGTGCTGTAAGGAATGTATCAGTTCCTCTTGAGCCGTCCATCTACATCGGATCAATAGCTCTTCCAACCATGGGACGTTCAAGCTTTCAGCTTGAGAAATTGAAGTTCTCAAAATAAGTCAGGGTTGTAACACAAGTCCATCATGGTGTGTCACAGAAATGAAATGAGTTGTCTCCTGCTCGATTGATGACTGACATCAAACCAGGAGGAAAAAAGAAGAAAATAAATGAGACACGGGTTTTGAGAAGTTGTTTCAGGGACGTCTGTGGAAAAGTTTACATTAAGGGCTCTGTTCCCTGGTGAAGCACGTGCGTAACTCCCATCACAGTAATGCGAGTTCCTCAGCATAACCAAGAAGCAGTGAGTGGACAGTGCCCAGGAGAATCATTTACTACTGTGATGTTTTTATACATGCTCTAAATAAGAAATCTAGGACTTCTCAGACCTCAGACCGGGGTGGGGAACAACCATGGGATGCCCAAGCATTGGCAGAAAATGAGAAAGGCGAGGATGGGAACAGGTGATTTTTTTCAATACAAAGTGATGATATGGATCTTACATGACGACTGGAACAACACATGCAGGTAATGGTCTATCCTGTAAAACAAACTTGTAAGGAAAAAAATCAAAGGCTGTTCAGCATATAGTATTGCACATCTAAAAAGGCCCCTGTAGTGCCTACTAACAGGCCAGCGAAATCAATGTTTGGTGCAATTGCTAACTGAGCTTCATGTTGATAAAAGGAACAACAACAACAAATTTGTTATCCATGCTACAAGTCCTCTTGCTCCTCTATTAGCCAGGCTTTCAAAGTGATTGAACTGAAAATACTTTTCTTCAGTGTGTACCGATGCCCCAGACATGTTAGAGACCTGTGAACTGTGATGCTTGGGTGCATTGCATCGGCTCTTCTTTCCTTAGCCATGCCTGGAGCAGAGAAAACACAGTGAGCAATGAGCGTCCCTGGCGCCAAAGGTGAAGCATGTTCTGTTCAGAGGTGAGAGAGCTGTATTGCCTCATGCAATCTCAGTCAATGCCTCCCAGTTAGCAGCCGTTTTCTCTAGGACAGTCTTTATCTTTGACACCTACTGGCAGGCCAGGGTGGAAGCTAGTTTGATCAATAGGCCATAATCTATCCTTTCTTTCTCTTTATGCTCTTGATTTGAAGTTACCTGAATAAATTATTTTTATTTATCACTACCTCAGCCAAGTCATCTCTAAAATGGACCTTCCTCCTCCTACACAAGGTGATATGGTATCCTGGAGTTTCTCCAAGCAGTATGTGAAGTGACTGACATGAAGTTCAAAGATTTGACTTTAAAATATTAATGTATACAAATTCCCCTCTTTCCTGTGCCTGCTGTGCAGAAATCATGTGGCACCATGGTGAACACAATGCAGCTATGAAATGTTTACTGAATCAGCAGCCACTCTGCTATCAAATATATAATTTTGTACAGAATTCCTGAAATATATACAGTATTTTACTTCAGTATAGCTGGAGTAAGTTCGAAGTACAGCGGTCAATTAGTGTTAAGGAAATTGCAGTTGGCATATAATGGAACACACTTGGAAACATACACTAGTAACTGTATCCCCATAATGTGTTCACAGATGTGATTACATACATGAAAACATGATTTTTTAAAAAGACAAACTCTTCTGGTATTTTGCTTAGTAATGGAAATTAGAGCCAGGTACTCTATGATATATCTTCATTTGACATAAAATGAATGAGTTGTAATCTCTTCATTACCAATGACATCTCTCCCTCCCCCTCTCTCTCTCTCTCTTAAAAGACAGAAGCAAATGTTATTATCCTTACATTTCTCCATATATCTGTGAAACGTTAATGTTATAGAGAAATAGTATTTTGAAATAGTATTTGAAATAGTATTTCAGATACTAAATTCATATCTATAAGTTTATAATTTGAGGATCTTACTTAAAAATAATCTTTGTTGATATTTAAGCCCCTTCTATCTACATACTTTCATCAATTTATTTATTTACACAATTTATTTACACACTCTGTGCGATTGAAAATATTAACTTACAATACACAAAATTTTTAATTGTTTAATTCTTTGATTGTATCAAATATTGAGCATCTCATTTTCTCCAAGGAAATAATTCCACACTGCCTTTAGTATTTGGTTAATTGCAAAAGGCATGTTCTATTTTTCAGGTCAGGAAGGTAATACAGGACTGTGTTCTAATTTCAGTGGTTCTCTTCATTTTTTCCCTATTTGAGCATTGCTGAGCAGTACCTAGGACAGAGTCCCCTAAAAAAGCATGTGAATGTTTCTCATTTGTTGAATTGGGAGGGGCTGTGGCCAGTTTTAGGAGGGAGCTCACATTTATGAGTGGTGAATGAGACTTTTGCCCTATTGGCCCAGAAATAAGGGTAATTGGCTTAAAACTGAGAAGAGACACCAGTTTTAGGCAACTGAGTAAATTCTTGCTATTTTAGTCTATTTTACCAAGTGATTACTGTTTTCAAAGTGTAGCCTATGAAATATTAAAGGTTTGTCATCACACTTCAGCAAATAACATATCTTTAGCAGAATCTGTCCTAACTAAAGAGGAAATTTGGCATCTTCCTGGATGTTCTTTGGATCTCCTCAGAACCTAGTTTTGCAAAAGTTAAGAGGATTCTTTATCTGTTCTTCTAATTCCCTTGGCAGATATGATTATATATAGGGATCTCAATATCCAATGAAAATTGGTACCAGAAAAAATGTCACTTAGAATGAAATTGTCTAAAATGAGAAACAACATTTCATAAATAAAATTCACAATTATACTTTAGAATAGTCTGAAAAATTATAATTCTCAGAACAGATCTATTTAAACTTTACTGATATAATTTGTTTGTTTTTAGAGATTCAATGAAACTTTTATATTTTTAATAGTTTCCAAAGGAACTACCTGAAAGTTGTCAGCTCAAGTAGAATTTTTTCTTTCGGTCATCTCAATTATCACTATTTGATGCCAGGTCTTAATCTTCCTTAGGATGGGGAATCATTACATCAACTTGTTATTGTTCATCTTATATAGCTTCTCCCCTGCCAGCATCCAATAGGGCTATCGGTTTGTTATACTACTCCTTCAGAGGCTCCCTCCAACCGGTATTTATTTTTGGTTATATGAGGCCACACCAACTTTTTCTGCTTGTTCTGTGCATCCATTATGGGTGCTGCTGCCCCCTGAATGCTCCCCCTCCTCACTTCTCTTTTTACCTGTCTTAACTCTGCCAAGTCCTACTTTCACCTTTTACAATCCTTTCCGGAAAACCTTCCGTGATCGTTTCACATACACTTTTGTGCAACTTGGCAACTGGTCTCCTTTCTGAGATCTTTCTTTTATCACCTACTATACTCTATTTGTACTTTTAATCACTTATCTTCCCTAAATAAACTGTGAGCTCCTTGAGGAATGGAACAAAGTGATTGAGGCTGATACATCATCATCTGCCAATGAATGAGCCTTGCTTGGAGTATTTGTTTAATAAATGTTTGCTAACTAAATAAATGAAGACATTACCCGCCCACCCTCTACTCCTTCCCTACTGAAATCTAATCAGTTTTAATAAAGTGAACTAAGATTGAAAGAGATCTTTCAAAGACAGCAATTTTCTAAATAAACATGTCAGAGCAGGCAGGCGCATAGTGAAGGATCAAAAATATTTGCTGAATTAAATCAAAATGGTGCTTGTGCATCAGGCTGACTTTTTTATCTATGTGTAAGTTTTACAGATATAATAATCACAATTACTTAATAATTCCTGCTATACTTTTCAGAACTAGAAATGACAATAAGTCGTGATGGTATAGACTTATAAGTTAAATGAGGAGGAATTAATTTGTCTTTCAAAATTGCTCATGCTAAAGTTGGAATTTTGAGTTTTGCATAAATATTTACTTGTTTAATAGATTCCTTTAGGCTGAAATGATATGAAGTAGACAGTTACAGGGAGTTAGGATGGTTATAGAATAAAGGGTTAAAAAAATTGGTCAGTGTGAATTACTTAATTTTTTTGCACTTGTCTCTTTTTCTGAAAGATTCTTGTCCAGTGGATCAATTTGTCATCAAGAAGGTAATCTATATTTACTTTGCGGCAGGTACTGTAGCTCTTAGTTCTGCATTTAGCTGATTCAGCTCCTACTCGGACTACTTTGACCTCAGAAATATTCCCCGCTAACTGTCCCCCTGTTCACTCCAATTTGTACTGCCTAAACCCTTACTGCTGAGTGTCCCTCTGGCCATTTTGAAAGGTGTTTCATCACACTACAATAAACGTGAAATACTGATGCACTCAAAATGACATACAAGTGAACACACACACACACACACACACACAAAAGGCAGCTGGATATCGACATGGGATTGGACAGGGGCATTTATTACACTTTACTCTTATACCATCGTCTACCTTTGGCAAAGGAAGAGTGTAAATGTCCCTGGTGGTCTCTGTCGATCAATACTACATGGGAGTTAAATTAGACCTCAAGTCAAGCACACATCTACGTTGGCTGAAATACCTTCAACCTAAAATCCCTGGAAAATTTACATTTTTCCACTAAGTTAACCAGTAATAGAGTGAAATGAGTGAGAAAAAAGCAGCTGTCTAGTTTGTATCTCGCATCCCTTCAAACAAACCCAGTCCAATTTTAACCCCTGTAGGTGCATTCAGTAATTAACCTAACAGCCTTTCAACTTCTTAGCTTAGAAATGCTTTAATGGCAAAATGCCAAGTATTAGAGACAATCTCTAATTTATTATCAATCTTTCCTATATGTCCATGTTCAAATATGTCTTTTAACTCCTGAAAGTGAACTGAAAAACAGATGCACTTTTTGACAACAGAAAAATCATCATGTAAATTAGTTGTTAACTCTGAGTTGCCAAGTCAAAGGTAAATTTAGGTGAAGTAATCAATCCAACCCCCTCAAATTAGTATTTCTTTAATTATTTTGGTTATTTGTAGGATTCACACAAATCTGGAAAATGTTTAGCCCTGTCCACAGGTACCTATTTTAAGCTTTGTCCCATTCTATGCTTTGTGATTTTTTATAAGAATATTTTTGTACCATTTTTATCTCCATTTAGTATTACAATTATTTTTCATAGAAAACAGAAGGATCCCTAACTATCTAAATCAAGCCTCCATTTAAAATAAATATTGTAAGAAATGTTTTGCCCTAACTTTATATAATCAGAGGCAGTTTCTGTTTCTGGTCATGATGACTGGAAATAAAACAAGCCACTAAGTGGGCCAAATTTCTTAGACTGGGGAAAAAAAATTGTATCAGAATAACCCTGGTAACTGATCTAATAGGACTATTAATGAAGGACTCCTGAGAAAACTGGTACACTTTTAAAGACCAAAACAACAAGTCGAACCTGGTGAAAATTGTTTCAGTACGTTAATTTCAGTGGCGTGCTGGTAAGTGTTTACCAACCAGTTTTGGGAGTGGGGGAGGCATATTTTAGTGGTTGTCAGTTTCTATAGTGTGAGTACACCCACTCATGGCTGATTTCAATCTGCCAAAGTGAGGCCGCTGGTGGAGAATCGGGAGGAGGTGCTCCCCTAGGGCTCTCACGAGCTGGTATATGTCGCTGGCTCTAGAACACCACTTGCTGACTTGGCTTCTCAACCCCAGCTTCCTGACTGAGAAATGGGAAAATACCACTAGGAAGTACGTGGGAAGCCATGAATTAAAAGTATTATGAAATCCTAGCTTGCTTTCCCTTTTAACCTATCCTACTTAGCCAAACAACAGCAGCAACATTTTATTTTATGGTAAAATTTCTAATATTTTAATATTTATCTTAATTGCCTCTTTTTATAGTTCTGAATGGTAACCTTGGCTTTTCTCACTGAATAATGATCCAGAAGTTTTTGGACAACTCAAGAAGAAGCATAACCTACACAAGGTGAGTGTTTATTTTATATGAAATACTGTGCTATATATGTATTTTTCCCCAAAAAAGTACCTTGGCCATTTCCTTCTCCTTGGTGTCTCGGTTCAAGTGTCATTTTCTGAAATAGGCTCACCCTAATTACTTCATTTAAAATTGTCACTAAACATTTTGGTATTTAATATCTTTTATATTGCTTCTTTACTTTCCTTACCATTTTTATCTTCTAGTGTTACAGAAAATTTTACTTATGTATTTTGCTAATTGCATATTGCCTATTTCTGTGAGTGCTGTATGTTCTCTGTGTTGTTGTTCACCTGTGCCTCTCCAGTCCCTAGAATAGTGCCTGGTATATAGTAGATGACCAAAGAACATTTGTAGAATGAATGAGCTGATCCCCAACGTCTAATCAAAATAAAAATCTGCAATACTTAGGAAGAATTTTCTGACAGTGTTGGTTACTTACTCGGTTAGCAGGAGATTATGGGATCTCACTCAGCAATAGCTTTCAAAAGTAGCCTAGATTCTCACTCTTCTGAAATCACTTAGATTTGGTCCTATTTAAAGACTGAACACTGCCCAATCCAGTGATTTTCAGGGCTCCTTAGAGGCCTCTCAAAGGCCCCATGAAGAGAAAGTGCCAAACATAGGGCTCATGTCTCTGCTCTGGCTTCATGGGGAGGATTCTGCTTCTGTCGCCTTGGAGCAGGTGTAGTGAGTGGATGTTATGTCATAACATTTTATTTGAATACAAAATTTATATGCTAAACGTTAGAAAACACTGTTTTAGATTATCCACATCTTAAAATACTGTATTTTTCTATATTTCTAATTATTTAAGTCCTTATAATTAGTTAATAAACAGGAAAAAATCAATCTTTCTCTTAAATAAATAATATATATTTTAAATAAAATATCACCTAGCAAGCAAGGATCATAATCTTTAAATAAACCATTCTCCATTTTTCTTAAAACATAAGATGTGTCTGTAATACTCTTGTCCATAGCATTTACAAATTGGTTTTGAAGAAAATCATATACAAGATTTAAGAGGATGTATTTTAAAAGATAGCTTTTAAAAAAGACTAAACAATCTACCATCAAACTGGTCTTGAAGAAAATTATTTTGAAATATAAATCAGGTAGAGCCAGACGCCTGTCCCTTGTAGGCAATTTGAATTCAATTTGTGGCAGAAAGTGCAGGCTGTCCTGGATCAATAGGGTGCATTCAGCACAGCTGACACACTACACCTGATCCAGAGCCAACCTGGCTGGGGACCTATTAGTCATACCTGAGGGACTTTCCCTAGCTTTTATCTTGAGGTACATCTCCTAGGATTACAGGTACTTGAGGCTAATTAGGTCTGCTCTATTACCTGCCATGGAGGGCCTCTGTTTCTACAACATCCGTTTACCTCACAATTTCAATGAGATAATCAGTGTGCCACTGTGCACTAAAGGTAAAATGATAGCCTTGCCTACACCCCTGACTGCCTTTATCTGTTAATCCCATGCACTGGCTGCCGAGCGCAGGCAGACGAGCGCACGCCGCACACTCTGGAGGGCTAAAGAGATAATAGCTGGACTGACCTGTTATAATTTCACCTTGTTTGCTTTGTTCCTTTTGCTCAGAAGTCAGCCCCCCTTCCAATGTAATTATGTAATTAGAGTTAAAGACTATAAACAAATAGAGGACTGTCCCCTCCCCCAGAGCTCTGAAGGGAAGCCTTTGCAAGCCTGAGCCTGGGAAGCCTACACCTGGCTGTCGCAGGGAGGCAGGCCTGAGGCGTGCAGGACGCGCTGCATTCCCCGGGCACCTGCTCTTCCTCCCGGACTCCCTCGGCGAGCAAACGCAGCAGGGCCCGGGCTGGCATGTTTCATCTGTTCAAATTTTAGAAGATAATCGAAGTTTTTTTGTTTGGTTTTTTTAAAGTTAGCATTTTATTTGTTTGTGTTGACTTAGGGAGGTAAACTGAGGCAAGCTCACAAAAATGAGTTTATTGGGGAATAGCAGAGAAATTGCAATTCAGGACAAGCAGACTGTAGTAAGCACAGGCAAGTCCGAAGAGACAAAGGGAAGGTCAGCTTCTATGCTTTTATCAGGCTTTAGGAGGAGATTGGAAAGGGTTGTTTTGAACATTTGAACAAAAGTTCACTGGAAAAGATCCAGAGCTTGAGGTTGGTTGGTTCGTGGTGGTTTCTCATTGACTGCAAGCAGTGGTTAGTGCCTTGTTGCTTGCTGGGACACGGGGGATCTTCTTTTTTTTTTTTTAATGCAGGAGATAAAATTTTCATGTGAAAATGTCTCCCCTTATAATTTGTATTTTCTTTTTCCTGCTGGCAATGCAGGCTGTAATGAATGATAACCGTGTGAGAGTTCTCCTGACTCCATTTTGAATGCGGTTTTCTTTATCAATTTTTACATATGGCATATTCATAATGCCATAACAAATTAAGACTGTGAATCAAAACAAACCCTTTGACAATATTTACCACTCCTCTATACCCATTTTTCATTGTTTGGACAACCTCCTTACCTATTATATTTGCTAACTACAGAGCAATAATATTTGAGTAGATGGGAGAGGAAGTTGTATTATGAGGCAGTTTGTGAGGCTGAACTAGATTTTACTCTGAAAGTTATTCTCCCAGCTCACATGGGAGATGAGACATAGCAGGGGAGTGTCCAGAAATGCAAAGATAACAACAACAGTTAGCAATATTATTGTGTGCTCTGGCTTTGTTAACCCTTTGTCATTAGAAAATATCAAGGACATTTCTCTGAAGAAATTTTAAGATCCCCTTTTTTGTGTTCAGTTTTGAACACTGGTTTGTGCCTCCTTTCAATCTGTTCCATTTCCAGCTTCAAACCCATAGCACTCCCTTTGAAATCATCCATTCTGGCTGCAGGAGCCACACCCTCAAAATCCTATAAGGACCAGGCAAGTGACATGGGTTGGTAAAGCAGGCGTGCTCTAGGCTGTTTGCTTAACCCTCCACAGACTGTTTCTTCCTCACGTTTTTTAAATTTTAATTTTTTGAGATATTTGTTGATCTACACGCAGATGTATAAAATAATCCCGTGTAGATTTTACTCAGTTTCCCCAATGGTAACATATTGCAAAACTGTAGTATAACATCACAACAAAGGAAACTGACATTGAAACAATCTACCATTCTTTTTTACATTTCTCTAGGTTTTGTGTACTCCTGAATATGCGTGTTTGTGTGTTGTGTATTTAGTTCTGTGTAATTGTATCACAGGTGCAGGTTTACGTGTCACCCTCACAGTCAAGTCACGAACCAAAATTGTTCCATCACCGTAGGATCCCTAATGTTGCCTTTTTATAGCCACACACATCTTGGTCCTGCATCCCACCTTCCCATCTTACCCCTAATGCGGGCAACCACTAATCTGTTTTCTATCTCTACAGTTTTGTAATTTCAAGAATGTTATACAAGTGGAATCTTGCAGTATGTCACCTTGTGGTTATATACATTGATTTCTTTCACTGTATATAAAGCCTTTGAAATTTACACAAGTTGTTGTATCAATAGCTTCCTTTTCATTGCTGAGTAAGTGCTACATGGCGTGAACGTACCATAGGTTGTTTAACCATTCGTTCACTGAAGGACATCAGGGTTGTTTTTTGTAGTTTGGGCTTTTACCAATTAAGCTGCTGTGACCGTTTTTGCGCAGGCTTTTCTGTGAACATGTTTTTATTTCTTTTTTCTTTTTAGGCAGAATCATGGACTCAGAGAACTATTTCTCTACTATAAGAAAAATGATCATATATTTGCCACAAAAATTGGTAAGTGGCACTCAACCTTGGTGTGATGGATAGCAGGTAGTTGGAGGTACTATGCCTAACTGACAAACATCTGTCCTAGGGAGAAGTCACTTCCCAGGTCCAGCAAACACAGCTGTATGGGAATGTGAACCCAGTATTATCAGAGCTCTCTATTTTGAAGAAAAGCCGGAAATATGGAAATGTATGTGAAACTTTCTGGTTTACATATTTTACATATAGGCCTGAGTGTTTTGAAATACTGTGACAGCCAAATGAAATACTGCAGGCTAGATTTTTAACCACAGGCCACTTTTTTTTTTTAACCTTATGTAGGCAAATACAATACAAACCTTACGAAGCCCATGACTTCCCTGAATTTACCAGTGTATTGTTATTTTTAACCATTGTGCTGGCCTCATTTTTTAATTCCTGTTAAGCTTAAGATTAGGAGAAATGGAATGCATTTAATCAGCTACCAAAATCATTCATGTATTTAATAACTATGGAGACCTACCATGGGTCAGTCAGTTTGCACTGTGTGCATACAGTGAACCAGAGATAAAGCCCAGTTCTCTTGCCTCTCATGGGGTTCATAGCCTTGCGTGATGTTTACAGACTGGTAGCTGAGAGGGAGTCTGGCCCTTACATTATAGTTTTTCTGACCACAAGCTCTATCAATAATTATTAATCAACTTCCTACATTTATATATAAGGTGATATCTATTTTACTTTTTAACCTGGATTTCTAGCTTTCATTGAAAAACTGGAGACTCAGATGTAACTGTGTTCACATTCCAGCATGGGTAGGTCAGTTGGAGATGAAGAACAGCCTTCTCATTAGACAGGGCAGGCACCTACTTTCAGAGGCCAGAGTCCCCTCAGCCAGCCTCATTCATTTATGTGATCTGCTTGGCCTCTGTGAACATGTGAGTTTGTTACCTCTGGATTAGTGAGAGATAGCTCATTAAGCAAACAATAAATGTACTAAATCCTGGTTTATCCTAATAGCCACTTGCTCCTTCAGGTAAATTACCACTGAACTTTAGTTATTACAAGCATCACAGGCAGATGCATAGAGACCAAGGCTGCTAGGTACATTTTGTATGATTGGGTCATTGCATTTACCTACCTCAATGTTTAACTTCTCATTCCTCAGTAAAAAATCAGTGTTAATATAAGAGTCACAAGAACATACAGAAATTCATAATTTTAATTTTTACCTATTTATCTTATATTGTCAATGATTAGTCCTAGACTGTGCTAGGTTAGAACTTACAGAAGTCTTCTTAGGAGATCTTAAATCAAACTTCTATATTCCAGGCATCAAAATGATCAAGATGACATGTAAAAGCTCTCTCTTTATATTTACCAGGAATCCACCCATTCTATAGGTTCCTATTTGGAGCAAGGGGACAAACTAATACACCAAAGTGTCTGTGACTCTGGAAAGAAAATTACATAATTTCTTCCAAAGATAGGAAATATTAAGACATCATTGGCTCTGCAAAGAGACGCTTTTGGAAAAGATGTCATAATGCCAATATTAGCACACACTCTTATTTTTGAGTTGGTACACTGCCTTCTCAGGCCATCATAAAATAGTACCAACGATCAAGTCCCAGGGCATCATCAATGAACTTTGCTCCCGATTCTGTGGCTGAATTTCCCATGTTTCATAACATTCTGAAGTTTATAAACCTCAAGAAAGTATATTAAGGGTCTTGATTTTTCTTTAATATAAGATACCTGGAACTAAAAAAAAAAAAGCATTTTTATATTTTTTGCAACAAAAATGCTACTTGAAATACACTGCTTGGTTCACACATGAACGAATCTCATAAGGAATATTTTGTTCCTTCTTGTTCATAACCTGGCCTATGACAAGAGTAAGGAAGAAGAAAAAGTTGCCTAAGGCATTTACAAGCCCTACAAAGACTTTATTAAAAAGAGAAATACCCACAAATTTAGCACCAATCCATCTAGATCTTTTACCATGTTGGGTCAGCTCCCACGAGGGACTTGTAACTTGAGAGATTTAAGAGCAAAAAGGCACAAAAGCAAACTTTACAATGCAAACAGTAAACCATTTAAAGATACAATTTTTCTTCATACATACTTGAGAGAAAAATCAAAAGCTTCAGAAAAATTTAATTTGTCTTTACCAAGGTCAGTGACTGCTCAGTCCTGCTAGTCCACTAAAATATTTACTAAAATAACAATTGTGTAATATATATTTCATTACTATAAACTATATTTATGATATGAGCAAGGCTTCCAAACAAAGGAAATAACTTGCCGATGATGCTTTCAGTATTATCAGTGACTTTCGATACAGTTGACATGTCTCAGTTTATTAGGCCCACTGACTGGTGGGTCCTCTCACCCCCTCATTTAAAATGCTGCACTGAGTAAAACCCACCAAAATGGCTTAAGGATCTGAGGCATTTATTGTCCCTAATGTAGTTTTTTGTTTCTGTTTTGTCTTTTTTAAACAGTTTTACAATTCTAAAATTATTTCACCATTGATTTTTGCAGTTTCTGTGTTTGAAGCACACCATGTAAAACTATCTTTCTTGCCACATTGCTTCGATGACTGTGGTAGGTAGAGTTCTAAAATAGGTCCAGAGATTTCTACTTCCCTATATACATACATGTCCTGTGCAATTTCATCCTGTTGTATGTGGATAGGATTTGTGAATATGATTGGATTTCACTCCCCATACTAATCAGATTGACTAATCTGCTGCATTTGAGTTAATTAAAAAGGAGATTAACCTGGATGGGCCTCATTTAGTCAGGTGAGCTTTAAAAGACAGACTAAGCTCCTGAAGAGAGAGATTGGAAGCCTGCTGGCCTTGGAAAAGAAAGCTGCCCTGTTGTGAGAGAACCTATGGAGAGGGACACATGGCAGGGACCCACTAGAGGCCTCTAGGAGGTGACAGTGGTCCCTAGAGAACAACTGGCAAAAAATTGGGGACCCCAATCAAATAGCTTCAAGTACTGAATTCTGGCAACAGAGTGAGTTAGGAAGAAGACCCTGAGCTACAACTATTAATGCCCCCTGGATAACATCTTGTTTGCAGCCTTGGGAAACATGAAGCAGAGATGTAATTTAAGCCATTCTGGACACATGGCCTACAAAATGGGAGATAATAAATAGGTGTTTTAAGGGGCAGAATTTGTGATTTGTTATACAGCAATTGAAAACTAAAACAATCACTACACCCAAATGTCCTTGACTGTTCTGTTTCCTCTTAATTTCTATGTCTGTAGTTCCACCTTCTTCATGAAGCTTTAAATGTAACCAATCTCCTTGCGTAGTAATCTCCCCTGTTTTCCCAGCTTTAGCAAGTACTGTCTGTTGCAGAGACTGGGCATGTAATATAAACATCTTTTAAATCTTTTTATCACATCTTATTTCCTCTGTTAAGAAGAAAGCGCCCTCAGTCTAGGGACCATATCCTACACTTCTTTATATCTCCCACAGACCG
Organism: Miniopterus schreibersii; assembly: GCF_964146895.1. Lineage (NCBI taxonomy): Eukaryota > Metazoa > Chordata > Mammalia > Chiroptera > Miniopteridae > Miniopterus > Miniopterus schreibersii. The sequence goes on from NC_138108.1 coordinate 61,162,348, forward strand.
TAACGAGTCACTAGGTATACGAGATAACAAATATTTGACAAATTACAAATGGCTTCATTTACACAATATACCATTGCCATTATACCATATTCAAACTGTTCCTCATGGATTGTGAATTAAATGGTGAGGATCTAGAAAAAGAATCTAGAGCGACAAAGTCAATTGGTAGCATTACATCTTGGATTTTAAAAAAATGCATCAGTAAACCCCAATCTATATCAATTTAACAGGGGGAAAAAACATAACAAAACTTCTGGATTCAGAGCTCTGAGAATCTCGTGCAAAATTTTCTGGATATTGTATTTGCAAATGGAGAGGGAGGTTTTTAGATTATAACTTTTATGTGTATAGATTCAGAAGATGGCCCAGAAAGAGGCCAGGGCAGAGCACACAGGTACCGTTGACAGGAGGGCACGTGCCATACCATCTACTGCCCAGGTGGCCATGTATCCTCTGAAGCTGTAATGGTAACTCAAGTAACCTGTTGAAAAACCCCACAGTCTCCTAACCACAGCCACCTGGCTTATAATTATAGACTTCATTATAAATAGATACACTTTGCGTGATTAGTTATTGTGTACAAAGTATTCAACCGTGGACCACCTGATTTTCCTGTCCTGCTGTACCTTCTCGTTCCTTTGATACGTCCCAGCTATTAATAGAAAGACACCTGTTTCCTGACGGTCTTCCAAGCTATAGGCACATACGTTTACATAGAAACAGCTGGGAGAAAGGTCCTTGTGAAGGACAACCCAATCCAGTTCTTCCCGTCACAAAGCTTTCTCTTGTAGCTGCTGATGGAAGCAAGTTAACCTGCTTTGCATCACTCCCGTATAAGCCACAACAAACAAAGTGAAGCTAGGGATAGTTTTTAACTACTGTGGGAAGATTAAGAAAATCCTGCAGCAATAAGGCTAGGCTTTCCATTTGATCCTAGAGACAAAAAATGTTTCTAAAACTACAGGTGAATAATAAACTGAAAGCCAGGAGAGCTAGGTTGCAAGCATTTACTGCCTTCCTCTCTCATCATTTTCCCGGCACCTGCACATGCCTTGTCTTCCCCTCCTGATACACAGATGCATGGGGCATTCAGCTTCAATGATAAACTGGGAGCAGCTAAAGAAAATGAATGATGACAGGAAATGAAAGTGACAGTGACAGTTTGTGGTTGTTTGATTACTTAAATGCAATGAATGGTGGCCACAGAGTTTCCTGTCAACAAGTGTCTGTATAGAAAAATAAGAGAGCAATCAAAATGGTAACTGACATTTCAGGGCATTTCATAAAAGCCTGGGGTTTCATGTTCAACAAAACCATCTGTTTAGTATTTTTGATAGGAACTACCCTCATCCTGAAAGGAATGATCAGAATAAAGCTGAGGTCCGTGGATGCTATGATAGCTCAGGATTTTCACCTCTAAGGGAAGGTGGGCCAGATGATGGAAGGCTGGACTAAATCACCTCTATGGTCACATCCAATGTAGCAATTCTAGAAATGGTGAAGGATGTGGGGCTAGGACATTGACTCTTATTCAAATTTCATTGATAGTTAAATTATGTGATCTGAAATCAGTCCATTTATGCCTAAATTCCTCCTCATTTAAAAAAAAAAAAATGTTTCTTTTTCTTCTTGCCCTTAAACCAGAACACTGCTGGATGTGTAAGGTATGCCACATACAGAGGCAATGGGAATCAATATACCATCATACACAAGAATATATCTGGAAACAGAGAGAAGAGAGCACTGAATACAATATTGAGGTTTTCTTGGCTGAATGAATGTATTCACAACCCATCAGACTTTCTTCTCATCTTTCCACTGAGACCTCCCCCACTTTCAAGCGAGAGTTCTTGCCATTTTCTCCTTTGAACCTGAGTCTACCCCAGCTTCTTAACTAGTCCCACTCTGATTTCCACTCTCTCCTACTCCGGCTAAACCCCCAGCTCCCTCTTCTCTAGTAAGCAGCCTGCCAATTGCTTTCCTCCCAATAGTTCCTCTCCACACAGAAAAAATGTGAACCTATACGGCATGGCTCAGCCTTTCTCCTCGAAATGTGTCTCTTATTTTTTTCTTCTTAAAAAAAAAGAAAATGCTTTAGAGAAATATGACTGTAATTAACAACTGACAAAAATATCTGGGCTTGAGCTGAAGTGGGAAATCACAGAGGTTAGTTACTTATTTTCTCACGCACTTACCATTTGTTCTCTTTTCTCAGGGAAGTTGAAAGACCTGAGGTTCAAACTTAATAAGGCCCCATACTGTTTCTAAGAGTATTTACAACATGCAAAGTATAAGCCAGTGCATGGCTTATATTTAAATTTGTTTTCACTCATCTGAGCTATTACACAGTATGCCATCCCTAAACCTTTTATAATAAGGAATGCACGTTTCTCAGCCAGGAGAGGGAATGAAATGTTCAGCAATTTGTGCTCTCTAGTACTAGGAAGGTGACAAAACATTTATATGTTTCCAATCCATTGTACTGATCTGGCTCCAGCATTACGAGGGACTGCCTCGGGCAGAGACCTTTTGCTATATACACGTTCTTGGGAATTAGCAGGTGAACCAAATGGCCCATCATGACGACAGCGACATCTTTCAAAAGACTTAACTTTACTGAATGGATTTTCCAAATACGTTCCTCTTTCTGAAAACAACAATTTTTTAAAGAAGTTTAATTGATAGTATAAGTAGTTGTTGCCTTTTTAAAAGGAAAAATTCTAAGAACCAAAGGATTATGCTAGAAACAAATCATTTTCACTTATATAAGAATAGCTGCACAATCTACTTTCTACTAGGTATTTATATTTTTCACTGATTTTCTTAAATCCCCGGTTCATGGTAAGTTATTCTAGAAGAACAGTATCATGCTGAGACGGTCATGGCCTGGAACTTATTATTTACAAGACTAGTCCTTATGAATGCCAAATAAGTAGAAAAATTTTTGCTATCTGGGCCATTTTCACTCCTGGAACTGGGAGTAAAGGAATCTCAGGATTCTAGTCTTAACTTTGTAAATAAACAGTTGTCATATCTAGAATAGGTCACTTCTGTGCTTTTTTAAATCTTATTTGTATAACAAAGAGATCATTAGACAATTCTTAAGGACTTTTCACAAATTTTATAATTAGATTATTTGAAAATAATTTCATTGTATACATTGAAAAAATATACTTGCAGGATTTTAAAGGAAGTGCTTTAATTTTAACTTATGCTTGTAATACTCCCCTTGTATTTCTTTTATGCTTGTGATACTATAACCACCATTACTCATATAATAACATATTTTTTAATGTTTATAAAACATAGAAATAATACTTCACATTCAAATAATATATTTTGATTTTTCAAGGATTTTGCATTCATTATTGAACACAATAGCTTTATATGATCAATGGGTCAGAAATAATTATTGCTATCTTAAGGGTCATTTATGTCCAAGGACATATACAAAACATTAGCAGCCAAACCTAGAACCAGATTTTTTAAACTTTGAGACCCACATTCCCAATATAATTTGTACAGCAATATATCATTCAGATAGCAGCTCTAGCAAACAAAATTTAAGAAGCGACCATCCTGAGGAGTCCATTTAATTTCTGTCATCATCTAGAGCTGGCCAAAATGTGTTTTTGTGCCATTTTCTGCCCACTGCATTCCTTGTGAGTCATGAGTGTGTGTTTTCAAGCTTCCAAGGGAAACTTGTGTATGTAACACATTGGAAATTTCCTTGGGGGGAGGGGGTGGTAGGACTTCTTTTAACACAGATATGCCATTTACTTTACATAAATTTAGAAATGAAACAATAAGTGCTAAATTTTAAAGTTTTATTATGTATGAAGGTGTCAAAAATAACAAAAAAGAATATTAAAAAATGTCTTACAGTGTTATCACTGCCCAGCAACCACCCTGTATTATGCTATTGCCATCCATAGGTCAGTGTCCTGAAATAAGCAGCTGGATTAAGAACTATATAAGGATCATGACATTTTCCTTTTTGTTTATATTATACTTGATAAGAAAGTGCCTGACACTGTTCTATGGTCCTTGGGTAGAAATCATATTGCTGAATAGGAGAGCAGCTTATGGGCAATTCAGAAGATATGGGGCTATATTAGAATGTGTACTGCATTCCTCTCACTGAGCATTTCCAGCATCTTAGGTGTGGTCTGACATTATTTATCTTTGGTCTTAGTGAGCCAGTAAAATTGAGACAGGTATGGAATTAGCCAAAAGGTTTACTCTACAAAGTGCTGAGGACAGGACTCATCCATTCTTTATTCACTCCATAAATATTTATTGATTTCTTAATATGTTCAAGGTACTGTTTTAGGTGCTGGAGATACATTGCAAAAAAGATAGGTATATTTATGTGTAATTTATGTTATGATTGAGTAGAATAAAAAATTCCCCAAGAAAACATAAATAAATGAGACAATTTCAGAGTGGAAAGATGTTATAAAATGTGATAATATGAAAAAGACTTTGTTAGGTTGGGGAAAGTACATTATCTAGAAAGGTAAGAAAGTACTCTATATGGATGCTTACATATTTTGAGAAAATGAAAAGTAAATAAGAATCCAACATGTGTAGATAGCCCAATCAACCACCAGAGAATTGGTGCTGAGCATGGTCTCAGGAATCTTCCCTGCTCCCATAATAGTGTATCCCCAGAGTCTAGCAAGGACCTAATAATCCACTATTAAGATGATTTTTTCCTGGGCTGTTAGTCTGTTAAAATTTAAATGATGTTGAGGGGAGACCCATATTAAGTCTATCCTCTTAATTTTAGTCTAAATTGGCTTAACAGATTTTATTTCTATGAAGAACCTTTTTCTTTTTTTTTCCAATTGTGATTTATTTTATTCATTGAGGTATAATTTACATGTACAAAATGTTGCAGATCTTTCTTGTATAACTGACCGAGTTTTAACAAATATAAACCCAGGTTAATACTATCCAAACCTAGGTATAGAATATTTGCATCACCTCAGGATATTCCCCCATATTCCTTTCTAATAACTTTTCCTGTATCTTCAGGGACAACACCTATACTGATTTAGATTGCCTTAGGTTAGTTTTGTCTGTTCTTGAATTATAGTTATAAATTGATTCATACAGCATAACATTTTTGAGGTTTCTGAATATTGTTGCATGTATAGGTAGTGTTTTGTTGTTGTTTTTCATTTTAAAGAGCCAGATAGCTTTTGATGTGGGAAGAGAAAATCCAGAGACTATGGAAAAGAAATTTGAAAACAATGAGGTAGAGTAGTTCTCAAAACGGGCTCTCTGGAACAGTAGCATCAGCATCAGCATCAATGGGAATTTGTTAGAAATATAAATTCTTTGAGCCCACCCCAGACCTAATGAATTAGGAACTCTGGGATTAGTTCCAGCAATCTGTTTTTTAACAAGCCCTCCAGGGGATTCTGAAGCATATTAAAGTTTGAGAAGCAATGAGTAGGAGAAGGCACAGATAGCGAGTCAAATTTATTTAAAAGGATTTTGAAGCCATGGAAGACAAAATGCTTTCCTGTTTTACCTAAACTCCTGAGGTTCAAAGAAGGGAGAAGCAGAGTTCATGGAAATAACATTTGCAAATCATCTTTAGTATTAATCCATAACTTTGCTTCAAGTAGGTCAGTGACCAGCTCTGATTTAGACTTTGAATTACCCTTCCATAATTCAGTCATTACAAGATATGCAGGCAGCTTATAGTAGTTAACAATAGCGTCCAATAAAGGCTGCTAATCTAGTTCTCACACACAAAGAAAAACTACAAATTGTGAAAATGAACAAACCAACTCATGTAGACTTTGAAAATATTTTATATTTCTTACAAATTAATAAAAATAAAAAACCTGTAATATAAGACATAAAAATATTTAATAATACAGAAATGTCTTTGCAGGAAATCTATTTTCCAAATCTGTATCGAAAAGAATTAACCATAAGGAGAAAGTTTTGCAAGAATATTAATCATTGGATTGAAATTAGAGAAAAAGATCAGCAATCTTCATGAGGGTTTGAAAAAAAAAAATCACTCAATTCAAATCAGAATCAAAACCAAGTACAAAGAAGTTCCAGGATTTAGGTTTCTGTGACAAAGCCTTCTCTATCCTAGGGAGACCTTGACTAAAGTTATCTGACACTTTAGTTGTTATTTAATTTTATCGTAGTTTTATCACCAGATAGACCCAAGAATAAAGACATTGAAGTAGTGACAGCATAGTGTTTTAATCAGGAAAAAAAATATGGTTGTATACAAATTCAACCTTATATAGGATGCTTCCTATATAAGGGGCATTCTTGTCTAAAACACAGCTGTTATACTCTTGAGGCCACCGAACATAGAAAGACCAGACAATAAAGCAGAAGTGCAAGAGGACATGAGTGTGATAAATGAATTTTCAAAGCACTCGTTTAAGACTCATTGTCATCTCTGAGCTACCAATTCATATGCTTGTCATAAAAGTCATTTTTTTCATTAAACAAATATAATAAACCAATCTATAGACTAGTTTTATGTCACCCAAGATCATGTCACAAACCTTTTCCTAGAGGATGCTTCCTAAGTCCCTTAAAAATTCCTTCACCAAGCTAACCAAGAACGTGAAAAGCAGATGGTCAGTTTGAGAATACTTGACATCAACGCTGAGGGTTTGATTCAGGAAGCTTCGGTTAAGGAATGAGAGTAACAGACATCACCATCTGGAAATAGTGATGGTCATCAAGTCAAAGGACAGTTCAGTGTTATATGAACTGAAAGTGATTACTTTTCTGTCCCTTCTGCAGATATCAATTGAAAAGAAGATAAAGAGAATAGGGAAATTACGATTGCTCTTATGTAAGGCACTAAATCCTCCAAAGCCCGTTTTTTCCAAGACTTAAGATACACATGTGAAATGCTCCTGCTTCGAGGTGCCCTCAGTGTTCCATGAACAATCAGTATGACCTGGGAAGAGTCTCAGACCCTAGCCTAGAACTAAGGAGTCAAAATCTGTATTTTAACAAGATATATATTGTACTGAATACACGCTGAAGTTTCAAATGCACTTGGCCTAGGACTTCAAGTCATTGGTTCCTGTCCAGACTATTGTTTCCTCAGGTTAACTTGATTGTTATAGTCACCCAGGAACATTCTAAAACTCTATCAAGCCCCACCCCAGAATGACAGAATTAGAATTTTCATAATTTTTAAAGTGTCCTAGTTTCTTATGACCCAAGTAAGTTTGGGAAATGGTTGCTTTAGGGAGTCATTTGAGGGCTGATTCCATGTCTGTTGTCTAAAAAATGCAGTTTACACACAATTTAGTCTTTTTTGTTTCAATTTATGTAAAATTGAAATATATTTGTCTAATAAAATAAAAAATACCAAGTATAATGTAGTAGAAGGAAATAAGGAAATAACAATGTTGGTAAGATAGACAATGAGAAGCATGAGACAGATTGTGTGTGTGTGTGTGTGTGTGTGTGCACGTGTGTGTACTTGAGTGTGTCTTTAACGTTTCACCTACATAAAAAACAAAACAGAAAATCCACCTGGTCAAATCAGTAAACCAAATCCATCTCCAGATGGCTGGGTATCTTCCAAGGTGTTTTAGACAAAGAAGGTTAAGACAGATTTCTTACTCTCAATTAATGTATTGTGCTTAAAAAACACACATCCTAGTATGTTTTTTAGTCTGAATGTCTGTATTAGGTTGGGATCTCTAGGAAACAGATTCTGAATCTAAGATTTGTATGCAGGATGCTCATTGAGAATATTCTATAGATCATCCCTACTGGAGGGTGAAGGACATAGGATTGGGCACAGAGAAGAGGTGAATGTGATGCAGTCACAACAAAAGCCATTTCAGAAGAGGGACTCAGCTGAGAGCTGTCAGCCACCAATACTCTGCAGTTGGAGGAATAAATGTCTCAGTCCTGAGGGGAAATCTGGGCAGTATCTCACAGCATTGGTTACAATGGAGCCACTACAATGCTAACTAATTTTCCATTTTTAAATTTTCAGGAGGCTGTCAGAAATGCCTTATGTCTGTCTTTATCTCAGAATTTTACTTAAAGAAAAGTCAGTGCAATTTTGTTTGTATTCTCTAGTTTCTTCTGCTGGTTGACAGCTTTTAAATAAATCCTTCCACATATTGATTGTTTGGGGAACTCCAAAGTACAAACTTATTTTTTTTAAAATCTACCTTATTAACAGATGAAGACTTGGTTTTATACTGTCTGAAGAAAATCCTTAAAGGTGTCAAAAACTAACCAGGCTATTAACCAAAATCCACATCATTTTCTTAATTTTTTTAAGCTTTTATAATTTATGTCATAATTTTCTGAAGGTGCTCACATTCCTGATTGGATTATTTGTGTTTATTACAGAGCCTATAATATAATGTTTTATCTTAATTAGTATTTTTATGCTTATGATTTTAAATATGTATTTAGCCAGTTTTTATGTTGTTTTCCTTTCTAACATAACTAAGGTTAAGTGTTTTCTTTCAACAAAAGGGATTTATATTCACATTAAAAGTAATTACAGATGCTTTATCAAAAACAAAGCTACTGGCAGTTGTGTGAATGGACATCTTCTCTACAGTAATAAAATGCAGACTGGGCAACCTTTGAGTTTATGCTTCTGATGATGTTTCTTCTACAGGAAAAAAATGTATTATGTATAGAATATATTTGCGAACAGGGAAGTATTTATCTTTAAATTATAGTGTTATTTTTCTTTATTTTTTTTAGGAGAGAAAGTTGATTGGCCTCCAAACACATAGTATATTCAGAAAAGTAGATCTGAATTATATAAGTGAATTATAAAATAGTAGATGTGATTTTTGTCTTTTACTCACTATTTTCACAATAAATAGAGTATTTTTTAAATTATACCTATTGTGTATTAACAACCTTCTTTTTAAAGTGCCAGAGCTACAAAAATAAATAAAACGGAGGCCTTGTCCAACAGGGGTTTAAATTTTAGTAGACAAATTGTGTTGAGGTTCAGTGATTATGAAAACCAACAGGACTGAACAAATGTTTCATTTTTCATTTATTTCAGTTGCCAAGAAGCAGCTACTGCAGCAACTATAACCTCAAAGATATTCATTTCAAAGAATGGATGAGCAGTTCATTCAGATGTCAGAATATTCACCAAAAGGCAAAATGCTAAATCTATATTCAATTGTTTAACAAAGAAAACACATTTAATGACAATTTTTTAAAAAGTAAATAAGAACATTATTTTTCTTCTGAAGCCGACTCAATATTCAAAGTTTTAGGAACCTGAGAGACAGACTAAGGAATGGGGCTGTGATCCCACACTCTCACTAAAGTTTAGCAATGCCTATACTCGAAGGCAGTTAGACGAGATCATGAATTCACATTCCATACCCTCCTAGGGAGAATATGTAATGTGGTGTAGGTCCTCGTGTCACTGGGAGTGATAGCAAGTTTCAGGAGCAAGGAGAGGAAGAAGAGAGAGCAAAGGAGACTTGAAAGGAGCAGTCAAAATTGTAAGAAGAAAATTTGGAGGAGCAATAGCCAAAGGAGTAGGACATTTCAGGAAAGTGCAGTGGTCAACAAAACCCAGGGTTGCAGTGAAATCAAGTTAAATAACAGATGAAAGATATTCAGTAGATATATTAACATGTAATTGCCCCAGGAAAATCAGTTCCAGTAATGGGGAGGCCAAAAAACTAGACCAGAGTGGGTGTGCAGTGAATGGGAAAGTAAGAGCGTGGAAATGGTGCAGGTAAAAATGTTCCCAGGAAGCTTGGAAGTTAAGGAGAGCTGCGACCAAGGCTGCAGAGTCGTGTGGAATGGAAGCGCTCTGCTTTCTAATGTGGGAAATGTGTAATGGTAGTTGAATACTACTTGGAGGAACACAGTAGAGAAGAAACGGAAGATGAAGGACATAGGGGAGGGAGACTAACAGAATAACTGTCAGGGAGGGTGTTCAGAGCGTTTTCATCTGGTCGGTGGCTTCTATAATTGCTGTCAAATAAGAGTCGAGCTCATCCACTGAGAAGAATTAGGTTTCTCAGTCAAAGGTTTGAAAAAGGGGAGCGGGCTTAAAACACTTGTGGAAAATAAGAGAGAGTAGATGCAAAAATATTGAGTTTCTGAGCAGGATGCAAGACTAGCTGAGCCCGGAGACCGTGGAATTATAGCTGTGATCAGTGACTTGAAGTAGGCAGGGTATAGGCGGGCACATGGGTTGGTCCATGGGAAACATTCTGGCAGGAGCAGTCAGCAAAAGGAGAGGGGACTATTAGCAAGAATTGAAGTAATGAAATAGGCCGCTTTAAGCTAGGAGCCTACGCAAGTGTTCTGGTTTTATTGGTTGCTGTGTAACAAAGCTAGTGATGCGAAGCAGTTTGGAAGATCTCATCACTGTTTCAAGGTTACTATCTGAGGGGCCTTGACTGGGGCTAAAGGGTCCACTTGCGAGATGCCTCACAGGTTTTTGCTGGGAATTCATTGCTGGCTGTTACTCAGCAGCTTCTAAAGCTGACCACTCAAGGCCTCATTTCTCTCCATGTTGGCCTCTTCCTCACATCATGCCACTGGGTTCCAAGAGCAACAATTTCAAGAGACAAGAACTGAGAGTGGATGGTCTCTCGAGGCCTGGGCCTAGAAACAAGCACATCATTTTTGCCTTACTCCTTCGGTCAAGCTGTCACAGTCTGCCGTGATTCAAATGAAGACGATGTGGAGTCCTCTGTTGGAAAAAGTGTCAAAGAAATGTTCCACCATCTTTAACCTGCCTCAGCAAGGAGAGGCCGAGAGAAGGGAGTCACGAAAGGAGCAAAGGGATCAGAAGTTGTCGTGTAACACAGGTCGTCTGTCCAGATCACCTTGGTTAGACAACTTTTTACTATTTTTTGTGTACCCCGCTCCCTATTTATGCTCTGAAGGTGTCATCAGGAAAAAGACCACCACGCGAAATGCATGGGATGTAGAAGAATATCTCTCCAGTCAATAGAAGTAGAAACTGTCAGGGGAGAAATAGATTTCAGAGGAAAGAGTGAGAAGCTTACAGAAGCTGAGGGTGGATAGATGCACATGTTAATTCTTAAAGGAGGATCTGAGAACATATAGAAAAGGTTTGAGAGGAAGAACAGGGTAATATTGTGTGACAAGAGGTTATAGAACTGTGAAATAGATTATGAATATCAGAGTTGACAGCTGAACGAAGGATAATATGTTTAAACTGACAGCTTAGTGGCCCCCAAAGAAGCCTCTGATGGATGTGAGAAAAGGAGAGGCAGCTGAACTCTTCCATTGTCCACCAGAGCCTGGAAGGGGTCAGGTGAGTCTGGATGAATTGTCTAGACTTCTAGGGGATGCCTGTTAATGTCTAATGCAGATATTTAATGTTGCTCATTTGAGCATGTGTCTCTACACACACCCTTGCCTTCCTGTGCAGGGGCTGGCTGAGAGGCTCCGAGGGTTGTGGTGACTTATTGGCAGCACCCTGTCCAATATATGTTTTGCTGGGCACCATCATCATGAGCACTTCTGTGACAGCTGCCCTGGGCAGAGATATATGCAGAACACGTGATATTGGGTTGGAGTTTTCCAGAGCAAAGATGTAAACCACATGATTTTTACATTCATTTCAGTTTGAAAGCACATGAATGAGTTCATTTCTTATTGAAAACTGAACTCATGAATTTTAGACTCTCTTTTGTAACTCACAATAGAACTCCAGATAAGTTCTCTGATCTCCCCAGAGTTCTGAAATGTCCCAAGCAAAATGCTCATATTCCCCTTGCCTATTCTCGCTTTGTCCCTTGTTTCCCCTCTCACTCCCACTGACAGATGCCTGTGGTCACTACTATTATAAGAAGCTCGATAACTACTAAGAAGGAAGCTCTTCCAGCAGTTCCAGAACAAGTAGAAGTACCCTTTAGGCTATTGGATTTTTGAGTGGTACCCAGATGTGGATTGTTTTAGGAAATCAATTTCTAGATAGTCAAATTCCATATAAAATTTATTCTAGAAAATTGATTTGCCTGAGAATGACCCTACTTTCAAAACAGTCCTCTTTACGATTTTACAGAAGAAATACACATTTCTCATCTATCTTATATCTTAAGATGGTGTATTGCCTTGAGGTATAAAAATCTTCTAGTGCTACTCAAATGGAATATCTTTTAGAGCTAGGGAGTGGGAAAATCCAAACACTGAGTTCAAGGCAGCTTCCTTTACAGGTTAATCAGTTTCCTTTCTTTCCCAGTCTTATGCATGTTTCTATTAAAAATGAAGAGTGGCTTTAAAAACAGGCTGCATATCCAGTGTTGGAATGTCCCAAATTCAAACTGCCCAAGTAATATAAGTAATTGACACTGATTATTTTCAATGTAACAGGAATGTTTTCAAAAATATTTAATTTTTCCAGGTAAAATTGAACAAAGTCAAAGACATAAAGGTTTTATGTAATTTCTTTCAGATTTAATGTACTTTATTTATTAAGGTAACTAAAACCTATTTTATCAATATATATAATTTTTATTTCAATTTTAATCAAACCTCATCATATTCATTTTCTCAAAGTGTATAATATTCTTTCTATTATAAAAAATAATCTTTTTTTTAATGTAAAAACTTATATATGTCAACTTATGAATATGCAAAGAGAAGCACATAAATTTTAATTTTATTTTATGAGCTACCTAAGTATAAAAGTTGGACATTAACAATTTTTACTTGCCAAAACTTTTAAAATTTATTTATTGAAAGATTAGATCCATGAGCTTCTGAAAGATTCCCAATGTTTTTTTTGTTTGTCTGTTTTCCCTCTAAATACCTATACTGTGTTTAATATAGGCACATGCAGATAGTGGCCTTGTTCTTTTGCGAGTTTTTTTTTTTTTTTTTGGAATGTTTCTCTTAGCAATGGAAATTATATGTTTTTTTTTTAAATATCTCTTTATTGATTTCAGAGAGAGAAAAGGAGAGGGAGAGAGAGAGAGAGAAACATCAATGATGAGAGAGTCATTGATCGAGCCTGCAACCCGGGCATGTGCCCTGACCGGGAATCGAACCTCTATCGCCTGCATCCTAGGTTGATGTTCCACCGCTGAGCCACGCCTGGCCGGGCTGTTTTTTGTTTTTTAACATTACTTGGTGTAGAGGTATCTCGAAGACATTATTTTGCTGGATCCTATTCTAAGCCCTTTTAGTTTAACCTAGAGAGAAATTCTGTGCGGGAGCATAAGGAGCCACCGTGCAGTTCCTTTTGTTTCCACGGACAGTGAAGGGAGGCTGCATGCAGGCCGCAGACAGCAAGCTCACTCAGCCTGACCCTTCTTGGTCCCCTAAATGCCATGCACAGAGGGAGAGAGGCGGTGAGCCACTGGCGCTGTACTCTAAAATATGCTAATATTTCTGCACTCCGAGTGACAGAGCTCATGACAGACAGTCAGTTTCAGGGAGAAGACTTCGACTAAGTCTTTGTCCTCAGTAGGAAAAACTCATTTGCACTAGCTCTCCTCTCAAGATCCTCTAAGAAGAATTTATAAATATTAATTTTCCCACAGAAAGACTCCACTAAATTTGGGTATGTATTAATACAAAATTAATAAATACACATGTGCTGGTCTGAAACTTAAATTTTCAGAACCTTGTGTAAGAGCAAACACAGTGTAAACAAGATTACATTAGAACCCTTTTAAGAACAGTTTCTAGTATAGATTTTTATGTGCATACAGTGGTAATAAGAAATGGTTTTTTTGTTGCTGCAAATCTTGGAGAACCTCTCTTCATAATCATTTAGATTTTATCATACACACTGACTACAACTGTCCCATATGTAGCCTTGTGGCCCTAGTTCCTAAAAAAAATAAATTGAACAAACAAAATATTTTTTCTTCTTTTTTTTTTAATTGATTTCAGAGAGAGGAAGGGAGAGGGAGAGAGAGAGAGAGACCCATCAAGGATAAGAGAGAATCATGGATCTGCTGCCTCCTGCACTCCCCTTACTGGGGATCAAGCCTGAAACCCAGGCATGTGCCCTGACCGGGAATCGAACTGTGACCTCCTGGTTCCTGGGTTGAAGTTCAAACACCGTGCAACACCTGCCAGGTGAAATATTTTTAAAATAGTCTAAAATTAAGAATCTCTATAACTGCCTCTTAATTAAAAATAAAATTGAAATTTTAATGAGAGAGGTCACTTGCAACCCATCTTTAATATCTTGCCTATAGCTTTTATGAGGGACAAAATCATATAATGATTAAAAGCAGGGGGTTTGGAAAGCAGTCTTCTTAGAAGCAAATCCTGATCTTACCACTTAGCAGATGAAAAAACTAAATATAGCTATATATATATTAAAAATATTAACATACGCCAAAAATATACCTACTTTTGCTTTACACTCAGATGGTCTTTCTCTCCTTGGAGCACACACCTGTCCCCAGCATGGCTGTTTGGTGCTGCTCTTGCAACACCCACCTCTTACCTGAAAACTTTCTTCTCCATCCCTCAGACCCTACTGCCTCCCTCCCCCAGTTTCAGGATGCGTTTTTCTCCTAGTGATCCCATAATTCTTTCATACATTCATCTTAGTAGCCACAATCTCATCAGAGGTGCTGGTGCACAACTGAACCTTAAAAGCTGAAAATGTTTTCATTATTTTCTAGGAGGTTCTCAACTCCCCTTAAAGCCAGTCCCTGTCAGCAGGTTGAGGAAGAGGGTGAGACGAGAGGCAGGGGAGCAAAAGGAAGTGTTTCTTGACTCACAACCATAGTCCTGACTTAGATACAGAAACATAACAGCAAATTTTCCAAACAAAGACCGGCATCATGTATCATGAGCTTATTGGGGACGAGGTATTTTCATATTTCCCAAGCTTTCTCAAATGGTCATATCCCTTACTAGTAATTTAGTTTTTCTTAGTAAAGTATAAATAATTTATATTTCCATTTTATCTTCTAGCTTCTGGCTGCCTCCAGGATGTCCCTTCTCCCTTTTCCTCCTCGTGGTCATTTCTAACAAAAAGTGAGCAGATCAAAACTATACCTGTGATTACCAAATAAATATAGATAATATGCATGTTATAGAGATTGTATATAATATAAGTTATATATGTACATGAAACATATCTGATTAGGCCATCAAAAAGGCTCCACATTTAGAGTCTGATTAAACTTTATTTTGATGAAAACTTTCTTAGAAAAAAATTGGTAAAACTTTATTGTTATAAGACTACAATATTGGTACTTTAATAGGAATTTTTTTATGTTTTATTGGTTGTAAAGTGGGAGACATTGTTGAAAAGAAAGAGTTAATAAGAATAAAACCCCAAAGATAATATTATAAAGGCTTTGCACAGTTATCAGACAAATGGCAAACAAGAGGGAAGGAGAACAAGCATGGAGAAAAATGTTCCCTTTCCCAAAAGCTCTTTTGGAAAATTACTTGGAGACTTAGAGACTCTGTTGACTTTAATTAAGTACTCATTAGATTGACAAACTTTTTAAAAAAGTGATCCTGCTTGCCATGTGGGTTTTCATATGCTCTCCTGGCTTTCCCTCTAAATTACTTTAGAACCCTTTCAGGATAACTTGTTTATGCAAGGGAAGTTACACATAACCCTTTAAAGAATTCAGATAGATTTTTATGTCCTGTGGTTACTGCTTTATTATTTTTACACCGTTTTATAATTTTCTCTGAAATCTCTTAACTCCTCCTCCATGCAAAGTCAAAGTCTTCCTAAATAGGACTTAATTCCTCCTGGTACCAGTGGGGAAATAACTTATAATCTTCGAGATCTCCAGAGTCAGATGTCAACTCAGAAATAATTGAATAGGTAAAGTCTTGGAGGCGGTGACTATGCCCAAATAAACAAGTGAACATTCATTTCAACAGAAAAAGAAAGTTAAATTGGTTATTTGTTACTGTATGAACACATTAATACTAACTTCTGATTAAATATTTTACTCTCAAAGTAATTTTGATAAACTTTTCTTAACCTTAGTTTGCTAAGTTAAAAAAAAAAATCTAACATTAAAAAAAACAAAACTGTCCATAGAAGGATTAACACTAGGACATAATTCCTGGTTTCACACAAAAATGACTACTTGAAGACAATAGTACTTTAAAAATATCAACATTAATTAGCTATAGATATTGTCTGTTTACTCTGTCTTATGTTTTTGTTTTATATATCTCTCCATTCACTGTAGTATTAAAGATGGTGTGATCATTAATATGAAAATAGAGTATTACTTAAAAGCATAGAATTTTGACACCAGGAGGTGTATTGACAATTACCTATTTCATATCCATTGTCTTTGGATCTTTTAACTAACATCATCATCAACGTGTTATTGAATGAAGGCTGAAAGATACTCCCGATTTTATATGGTTTGTTATAGTACCACTAGTAGCATAATGTTTTTGCCTGAATATGGGCTATTGTTTTTTTATTCTTAAGAATTTATAATTTAATTCAGAACTATGAGACTCTTATAAAGAAAACATTAAGTTGAAATTTAAAAATGAGGAAAATAAACATTCTATCTCCTAAACCATGTATAAAATATTCTATTCTATATCTGCTATTATATTATTGTGATCAAAATTCCTCTACCACATGTGAGGTTATCTTTAGCACTTCAGTAGAACTTTGCTAATAAAACTAGAATGAGATACCATTTCACACCAGCTAAAATGGCTAAAATATAAAAGACTGATAACACCAAAGGTTGGCAAGGATTGTAGAACCAATAAAGCTTTCATATAGTATTGGTAGGAGTGTGAAATGATACAACCACTTAGGAAAAGTATATGTAGTTCCTCATAGTTATATGCACTTCTGCTCTATGAACCAGCAGTTTCACTTCTAGGAATTTACTAAGAGAAATGGAATCATTGTCCCCAAATAGATTTGTATAAGAATGATTTATAGCTGCTTCATATTCATAATAGCTTCAAATTGGAAACAACAAAAATGTCCATCAAGAAAATAGATAAATTGAGATGAATTCATGCAACTGAACACTATTCAGCAACAACAACAACAGAAATAATGGATGCCTGATATGAACAATAAATTGGTTGGAATTCAAAGATATTATGCCAAGTGAAATGAGCCAAAGACAAGATTACATACTTATATGAGTCTATATAAAGTTCAAGAACAAGCACAGATAATTTATGGTACTAGAAATGAAAATCATATTGCTTAGCAAATTGAGAATTGACTGGAAGGGGTATGATGAAACACCCTGGGGTCCTGGAAATATTCTCTATCTTGTTTGGGATGGTAGCTAGATGAGTATACTTATATTTGTCTTTAATCCATTGAATTGTATACTTAAGCACATTAACTAATTACATTAACTCACTGAAGAGTATAGTTATGATTTATAAAATTACTTGAAATATATTTTACTTCTACTTTAAAACAATTTTAAAAATAAAATAATTGTTATATCCACTTTGGTTTTTCATTTATTAGAAATAAAGACAAAATCCACTCTGCTGAAATATGCTTTTTAAAAGCAGTCTTAAATAAATTCTTCTTATTTTTATTAGTACATTAAAATATTTATAAATAGGTAGCTTTAAAGAAGAAATATGTAAGAATTCTAAATATCAGACCATGAAAGCCTTTTTTTAAAAAAAAATATATGATGCTATAACACGGTTACATTTTATGTATATTTTACTCTATTACTCAGTCCTAAATCCAAACAAGACACAATATGTATTTTTAATATAATTTTCAACATCATGCATCTTGTTATATGATTAATTTAAAATTAATTTAATTGTGTATGGCACATATTTGTGGCGTGATTTAAAATGTCTTTATATATTATAAATACAATTAAAATTGATCTTTAAATTATATTTAAAGCACTTCTTAAACCATGTGGTTCTAAAATAAAAATATGAGTGTAAAATTAGTTATTGTATCCTATCCTAAATTAGGCATGCCATTTTAAAAAACTTAATTGTTTAACTATATGTAGCTATGAAACTGAACAATTTGCATAAAAGTGGTTTAGTAGATAGAATTGATTTCTTTTTGATTCTGTCCATTTTCTCTGCTCACTCCCAAAGCCTTACTTTTCTATTTCCTGAAAGAACCCTTGGTGGTTTATTGAACAATAATTGTGATATTCTACAGGTATAGTCAGAAAACTCAGCACCAGTTGCCTAACTTTTGGACTCCCAATTTTTCATCAAAGATATTGAAATTTAATTATCCTGAACTCATGACTCTAAGACAGAGCTACCCAACACAAATCAGATTAGCTGTTCATGGTGTAGAATAGCTTTGCATGTTGCCCCTCCCCAATAAAACTTTTCATCTTTGCAGAGGTTATCATTGCTTTGGCCCCAGGCATGAGCATTATGGAAATGCTATGGAGCGATTTTCCTTGGTAAGAGATTTTCAAAACGTAATACATAGATAGCAATCTCCTACCTACTTCACAATGTCAGTAATATCACCTAAATATTATTTTAAACAAAAATACCAGCCATCAAATTATTCTGTAATTCTTTTGTATCTCTTTTAGTTGGCACCATCAAGATAATCTTTCCAAAGACCAGCAGTCAAGTCACCCACCCATGTTCCCGCTGGCATAGTTTATCTTTGCCAACTCAATTAAGGGCACCTCTGCTTCCCAGTTGACGTAGGTATTTAATGCTTAATTACTGAAGCTTCAACTGAATCTGCATGTTTGCATTTAGATATTCTTATGGAAAACTGTAAGGATATCAGAAATAATAAAAATGAAAATTCAACAAAATGTGAAACCATCAAATAATGTGTTTTCCTACTATGAACTTACATTAGTTGAAGGCAGTTCATACATGTCTGGTTCATATTTAGTTCTTGCTCACATTTGACTATGAAATAATTGATTTTGCTTTTTGTTTATCTGAATTAGAAACTAGTTTTTACTGTTACCAGGCTTTAATAGTTCAATGCTTCAAGTCAGCTATTAAGATGGCCCAAAATAGCTAGATCAACCATTTTTTGGCCCTTTATATTCAACACATAGCCACAGTCTGAAGGAAATGCCAAGTTTGTGTGTGTATCCTTGCCTTAGGTACAGATTGATAAGATTTCCTTACTGACAGGTCCACTGTAGGGAAGGAGGTAGAAGGTGGGTAATAGCTTATACTAACATGCCTGGTAGACAAAAAAGGGCTCGTTTTCCATAATTCACTCAAACTCCAAACAGCAACTTAATTTTCTTTCATTTTTCAGCTTGAGATGCACGGCAGGGATCTCCTCCCCAAGCAAAAGGCAATATGAGGTGAGAAGAGGAGCATGCTGCCGGCGCAGGTATAGGCCTGCATAATGGAGCTGTGGCTCTCAGAGAGAGGCTTTTCATTTTAACAACTGTGATAGTGAGGAAGGAGCATAATGAAGATGGCGTAATTGAAGGGGGAGCAGGGGACACTAACCATGCACCCAAAGGAAGGCTTGGGGCTTATTTAATTTGGGTATCCTTGTTTGATAAAGCATTAAAACTGGCTGAGAGGTGAAGAGACTCCGAAAAATTAGCACCTAAATCACAACAAACCCCTGGATTCTGGAAAGTTTGTCTTCTTTTAGTTTGTTTGTTTTAATTATATGAAGCCAAATTGTTCTGTTCTGTAGTGTTCTGTTTTCTCATTTTCATATGAGTGTTGATTCTGGGATATAGACACTGTGACAAGGATTTACATTATATATGGGTCGTATGATGCCCAAACATATCTCATTTTTGATGTATGTGTCTCCTTTCATCAAAGGATTCCATATCCTGCACATAGAAACAGGAATAAAAAAATTGAATATATAAAGTAGAACATAAGGAAACTGAGGACATGAAGGATGAAAGAAAAAATATATATATCAAGGTCCAAAGAAAGCAACAAGCCCATGATTCCAAAAGGAGATTAAATTAAAAGAGATTCTAGAATCTTACAGATTTATAAATGTTACACAGTGATAATCATGCAAAGATGTTTAAATGCTGAAGCCAAACAATTTCTCCTTCAGACAGAAGTCATGTGATCATGAATACTCTTATGACTGAAACTTTACTTATTAAACATTACATTTTAAAAGTATCTGTTAAGTTCTTAGTAAAAATGATCACCACAAAACTAGGACTGGTATTTTTCTATGGAAGCATTGTAGTTAATGATTTAGATTTCTAACCAATAGGTTTTCTGAACCTGCCAAACTTTCAACAATTCTCAGGAAGAACAACCAACATAATTGAATACACTGTGGACTTGACTCGTGTTGGAGAAGTCCTGAGGCATGTTTAATAGGAATAAACAAAATATCTCTAAAGAAAAATCTTATTTGTGTTCTTACCTACAGGAAGCTCCTGAAGAACCCATTGAGGTTAAGAAAGTCACTGTTTGTTTTAGTTTGATTCTTATGTCTTTGACTCTATTGATCAACATCACCCCTGAATAGGTTACTGTGGGACTGAGGCTTTGCTTGATTCAATAAACCCCAAGTTTCTTAGCCCCTCCCATTTTTAAAAGAAACGTGAGCAAAATCATTAAAAGAACACTTTATCTTTTTTTTTTAGTGCCTTGAGAGATTCTTCAGCTATCACTTTAAAGATAGCTGAATGCTTTTGAAATGCATCATATTCTGGTCTAGCCATAGGCTAGATAAAACTTAAAATCATGTGTTTAACACAAAAAAAATCAATGTAGAAAAAATATGGCACTCATGTAGGTAGCAATAAAAAATGCCATTTTATGTTGCAACATATATTTAGAAACTAATATTATAGATAAAAAACAGAGCACATATATAATAACTGAAATCCTGTCCACCTGCAAATTTGCTGATACCCCTATCTACATGCACTCATTTATTATTATTTTTTATTATAAAGATTATTCAATCATCTTTTGAGTATCTATTGCATCAAGTCCCATGCTAAGTACCAGAAATATAGGTTTTTTGTTTTTTATTTTTTTATTTACCTTTATTGTTGAAAGTATTACAGATGTCCCCTTTTTCTCCCCATTGACCCTTCCACCCCACTCCCTCCCCCTCCCCAGGCCTTCACCACACTATTTTCTGTGCCCATAGGTTATGCATATATGCATATAAGTTCTTTGGTTAATTTCTCCCCCCTCCCCTTTCCCTCTGAGATTCATCAGAAATACATGTTTTTTATATGAGATCAGTCCTAACATTCTTGGTATTTTATGATTCAATAGGTCTCATGAGATATAATACCTGAGAATTGAGGATGAGATGATATTACTTAAAATTCAAAGTCATGAACATGTAATTTTTATTTTAAATTATAGAATTAATTAATTAAACTGTTAATTATGTTACACATTTTTATTATATTCTAGTCATGGGAATATGGTAAGCTATGTAGGTTATATAGAATGACATGAATATTTAGTCAGAGGATCCTTTTCCAAATTATGGATTAAAACTGACTAACATAATTTCTATTATTTATTGAGCACTAACTAGGTATCAAAAAATATATCTCGTATACCTTTGGAAAACATTTCACATTAACATCTCAGGCCAGTACAGGAATCATGCTTACTATTCTGAGCATTCATAATTTTTTATTTGTTATAGCTTTACTGAGTATACAACATTAATTGACCATAGAGAAAACTTATCTCTACTGTAAGCTTTTCTCAGTCATCCAATTTTATGGAAATGGCACTGTCACAGTCATACATTGCACTTACCATGTAACCCTTCTTTGAGTTCTTTAATATTATGGATTGGTTCACATATGTAGAAGTCTTGATTAGACCCCTCCCAACCTCATCAGCTGTATCAATAGATGCCTAAGAAGTAAGACTCACTATTCAAATTATCAATAATTTCTAAGTAATTGGGATGCTTCATGTATTTCTCTTGTTAATAGCAAAATCTGCAGTGTGCATCTGATACCAAAGTCTAGAATAATTAAGATAATTTGTTTCCTGCAAACAAATCAAATGAGGAATATGACTCAGACTTATACTTTTAGTGAGAAAAATATGTAATTATCTGATACGTAAGCCACAGGACATATTTCTGGATCCAGTGTGAACCATTGTGAGGGTTTCTGTCCCCAAGTCATGCAATACTTCATCAAGAGTTAACCAGGGAATGCTCTTCAGCTTCCCTCTCCAAGCATTTCTCATTTTACCTTCTTTATTTTGTTTGTTTCAATCTCGAGACCATAATTCCTCCAAGTCATTTTTTTAACATTTTCTTTTGTGCTTTTGCCATGTTGCCAAGTTTTTGTTCTCGTCAAAAATTCTATAGCCCTTGCCCCACGCCTGTGCACCTCCAATCCCATGACATTAGCCCATGTCTGCACTCTATCTGAAATATGGCACTAGCCTCTGTCAGCCATTCCTAGCATCTCTTCCCCACAGTCAATCCATTGTGCATCCTGCTATTTGATCAGTGCTCCGGAAGCCCACTGCTATGCATTTAACTTCCCTCAAAGTTTAAAAGCCTTATTCTGGCAATGAAGACCCTCTATGCTTTAATCTCCTTCTACCTTTCTAATCTAAAATTTTATACAAATTAATCACTTATTCATGCAACAAATCTTGAACATGTCTCATGCCAGGAGCTGTTTAAGGCATGGATCACTACAGCACTGAACACAGCAAGCAAAAGTTCTGACCTTCATGGGCATCATTCTAGTGAAGACAGTTGGTTCTACAATGCTTTGCCAAGAATTCCTGGTTATGAAACCAAGGGTTCTTATGACTTTAATTAAATTTAGCTTTAAATCCTAGCTCTAGAAAATATATCTCTCTATATTATCTGTCAGATACCTACCCTTTCCCTGTGGATAATCAGCATCCCCAGAGGCAGAAGAAGATAGTAGCCTGGACCTGACTAATGATCACAAGGTCCAGACCTCTGGCAGGCTAAAGATAACATCTTCACCTAAGTTATTTTTCCTCTCTTAAGCCATAAGGTGGAATGACCCCATGGCTAACTTCTCATGAAACCAGACAGAAAGACACAAGAACAGATCTCAGAGCTCTCCTCAAGACCTAGAAAATAATTTATTATACTAACCTCACCTTTGACCAATAGGCTCCCAGAATGAATTCAAATCTGTGACCCACAATGTTTTGTAATTTTGCCCTATAAGATCTGTAATTTACATGCCATTGAGGAGTTTGGGCTTTTAAACTTTAGCTTCGTGGGCTCTTGAGTGGTGCCATTCATAATAAAATAGGCAATCTTTCTTTACTGCAATTCTTGGTGTTTAGTGTTTGACTCTGCCAATGCTAGGTGGACAAACTCTTTTTGTTCGATAATAGTCAGAGCAGACATACTAACCCCTGCCAACTTAGACTCACTCTTCCTACCAGTGCCATCACTGTCAATTGTGCTCTCCCGCACAGAACTCCCTTGGGCAAGGCCCCACTCCATTTTAGGAAGACACTTGTAGCCAATGAACATCAGATGTCAAAATTCAAAGGCCTAGTTCCCTAATCTCAACTTGAGACAACTCTGAAGGCTCTGCCAAGCTGGTTGCCAAATATTCCAATGTCATGCTCCTCCCTGTGGTGCATGAGAATTATATTTCATCACCTCATTGATATCAGGTGCAACTGTATTTTTTGCTTTGAACACTCTGAAATGTGTGTGGAAGAGATTTGTGTCACTGCCAGGAAAAAACTTTAAGAGTCAGCTTGTGGTTAATTTTTTTTCATTATCCTCTGCCAAAATGGCCAGCAATGTTCCTTATAGACATTAGTCATTATCCTGGGTCTCACGGAGAAGATGACATACAGTGAAATCATAAGTGACCTGTATGGTCATGCAGCATGTTGTTATGAGACTGAGGTTTGAGGGTCTCTAGTTGCCACAACAGGGCCTAGTCTAGCCTGTTTTAAAAATCTAGTGATGCATACTATCAAGTAAATTAAAAATGGGGAGGAGAAAAAGGGAGCATAGAGGTGGGATGGGGGCCAGAACTGCTCATTTAATTAGAGTTGTCAAAGGTGACCTCACCGATAAGGTGAGGTTTGGGCAGAGTCCTAAATTAGATAAGAGAGCAAGCCATGGAGGAACTGGAGGAAGAGTGTCCTAAGCCAAGAGGGTTGCAGTGTAAAGGCCCTGAAGTCACAGCCTGTTTTGCATAAACTAAGGATAGCCTGGCTAGAATTTCAAGAGAAGTGATGATTCAACAAAGATGAGCTGGAGCAATAACAGAATCTGGATCATGCAGGGCCTTATTGGTCATTAAAAAGTCTTTAGCTTTTTCTTTGAATAAGAAGGGAAGCCTTTGGGGTTGTAAGCCAGTGAAGAGACTAAAAACAAGTTGGATTCTGGGTATATGGTAAAGTTAGGATGGACATATTTGCTGACAGGTTGGATGTGGGATATATGAGAAAGAAAGTCAAAGAAGACTCCTTTTTTTTTGACCTGACCAGCTGGAAGGAAAAACTTGCCATTTCCTGAAAGATCAACGCTGCTAAAGAGAATTTACAGACCCAGTGCACCTGTCAATTTTTTGTGCCTGTTTTGCTTATATTTCCTACATACTTTCTCAATTTTATCACTTCTGTGTTTTTACCCTTACCATTCACCAATATTCATTGTGTCTAAATTCTACCTACTCTTTCAAGTTCAACTCAAATGCTACTTTCTCCATATGTTCTATGAACATGTCTATTTGAAGTAAGTTGTCTTTTCTATCACCATAATCCTTTATTTATGCTTCTTTAATCACATTAATAACTTTCCCTCTTGTTTTGTATTATTTATATAATTTTTGAGGTTTAGTCAAATAGAGATGAAATTGTCATCTATATTACTAATTGAAGCTGATTTTAGAGAAGAATCCTGGTGAGATTATTATTTCCTATTTTGTAGTAAATTTTCACACACACACACACACACACACACACACACACACACACACACCTTTTCATAAAAGGTTTTTACCCCTGTGAAATTCCTGAATGCTAAATAAAGAAACAATTGAATCAAGGTATGTATGTAGCTTTTTTCCAATTTCCAATTCACTATTTAGATAAACTAGTATTTCTTCCTCACCTACGTAGGTACCTTAGTTTGTTCAGGATGTTATATCAAAGTACCGTAGATTGGGTGGCTTAAACAACAAACATTTATTTCCCACAATTCTGGAAGCTGGGAAGTTCAAGGTCAAGCTGTTAGCAGATTCAGTGTTTCGTGAGAATCCCACTTCTTGATTTATGGATAGCTATCTTTCTCTGTGTCCTCACATGGCAGCAGAGGCAAGAGAGCTCTATGGAGTCTCCTTTATAAGGGCACTAATCTCATTTTTGAGGGTTCCACCCTCATGACCTGCTCAACTCCCAAAGGCCCTGCCTCCAAATACCATCATACTGGGAAAAAGGTTTCAACATGTGAATTTTGAGAGGACAAGAACATTCAGTCTATGGCAAGAAGAGTGAGTGAGGGCATGAGTCAAGAGGTCAAGTATTTATTCTATTGAAGGATAACTGTATGTCCTCAACACACACAACACTTGCCCTGTCTGTTTTACTCTGTCTTGAATAAAATATACATATGTTTAGATTGCATATCCTCAGAACTGCCAGAACAATACCTTGAGCACATGAAGTATAATAAATGTTTCTGAATTAATGCATCTCTTGACATCTTCAAGAATAAATGAAATAAAAAGTAATGGTGGTATTGGAACCATGAAATACCATAAAATCAGATTTTTGTGAACTTTAAATGTAAACAAATTCAGCTCCTCTTTTTACTATTAGATATTTATATTCCAACATGAAACCTTAAATATCATTTGCTTTCTTATCATGCACATGAACTTGTGATAATTATAAACTTGCCACTAAACAAAAAACATCATTTATATGTTATTAGTTTTTAGAGTCAGATAATATTTATATAATATGTTATTTTAAAATCACAGTTACATTTCAGTCATCTTTATCAGGCATTTGCTTTGATCTGAAGAAATAAACTATGCCTTTGACATTTTTAAAAGTGAATGAAGAGACATTATTGGCCATACATCCTCTCTCTGTATATTGGTCACTACACTGCTTTTGGAATTTATCCAGTCTGCTTTATAAGCATATATAAAGAGGGGAAAGGAAGTGGAGAAATAGTAATATGAGTAAGAAAAAACAGTGGACAAGATAAAGCCTTTCTGAATTAAATAAAAGGGAACTAGGTAATTTACAACTCAGAACCCATTGGTAGTGCTATGAACCTCGCTTACAGTCTAAATACATAAACTCTATACATTTAAAAATTTTTACCCATATTTTAAACTCCTGCCTAATACAAACTTTCAAGGTGATCAGTTTTACAAAACCCAGAAATGCCATCAATGCTTAAAAATTAGTAGCAAAAATTGTCAAAAAAAAGTGGTTTCTTACATAAGAAAGAGCTAAAATTATATATTATGCTGGTATGTCAAGATCAGCAGTTAAACATCCACTTTAATTTTTAGCTTGTTTGCAGGCAATAGAAAGAGCCCTTGGCCAGGACTCCAGAACTTTTCCTTGCTCTGCAGCATCATGGGAATTGGGAGAAGTTCCTTGGTTTCTCTGAATGTCAGGATCCCCAAATAAACAAGAGAGTTGCATCGAATCATCTGTTTGGGTTGCTCAATGATCATTAAGTCAGATTTCCTGATCTCATTTCTATAGATAGTGTAGTATGTTGCAAATTTCTATCATTACATGTGCAATGCTTATCACTGTGTTTATCGCTGATATATTTTAACAAAATTTTTATGAAATTATTTGAGGTTAGAAGAATGTGCCCCCTGCCATTAAATACTACGTTTAGTACACACTGTATCCAATATTAGCTTGCTAAATCTGTTCAGTGCCATTAAGAGTTCTATCCCTACATAAGCACAGCGCAGACATGGCTAAATGATACTGCTTTCTTTTTTTTTCTTTCTTTTTTTCTTAAATTTTATTTTTGTTTAAAATATTACAGATGTCCCTTTTTCTCCCCAATGACCCGTTCAACCCCATCCCATCCTCCTCCCCAGTCCCTCTCTCCACCATTGTCCAAGTTCTTGGGTTGTGCATATATGCATATAAATTCTTTAGTTAATCTTCCCCCCTCCACCCACCTGGCCTCCTCCATCCCTCTGAGATTCGTCAGTCTCATCTATGCTTCCATGTCATTGATTCTATTCTGTTCATCAGTTTATTAAGTTCTTTAGATTCCACGTATAAGCAAGATCATGTGATGTTTGTCTTTCTCTGCCTGGCTTATTTCACTTAGCATAATATTCTCCAGGTCCATCCATACTGTCCCAAAGGGTACGAGATTCTTCTTCTTTACAGCTGCATAGTATTCCATGGTGTAAATGTCCCACAGCTTTTTTATCCACTCATCGACTGATGGGCACTTGGGCTGTTTCCAGATCTTAGCTATTGTAAACTGTGCTGCTATGAACATCGGGGTACATATATTCTTTCTGATGAATGTTTCAGGATTCTTAGGATACATTCCTAGGAGTGGAATCACTGGGTCAAAAGGCAGCTCCATTTCTAATTTTTTGAGGAACCTCCGTACTGTTTCCATAGTGGTTGCACCAGTCTGCATTCCCACCAGCAGTGTGCTAGGGTTCTCCTTTCTCCACACCCTCGCCAGCACCTGTCGTTTGTTATTTGTTGATGGCAGCCATTCTGACAGGTGTGAAGTGATACCTCATTGTGGTTTTAATTTGCATCTCTCTGATGATTAGCAACATTGAGCATTTTCTCATGTGTCTCTTGGCCATCCATATGTCCTCTTTGGAGAAGTGTCTATTCAAGTCCTTTGCCCATTTCTTACTTGGGTTGTCTTCCTCTTGCTGAGTAATATGAATTCTTTGTACACTTTGGAAATTAGCCCCTTATCAGATATATCCTTGGCAAATATGTTTTCCCAGATCGTGGGGTTCCTTTGTATTTTGAGGCTGTTTTCTTTTGCTGTACCGAAGCTTTTTAGTTTGATGTAGTCCCATATGTTTATTTTTTCTTTTGTTTCTCTTGCCCTAGGAGATGTATCAGTGAAAAGTCCACTACATGGGATGTCTGTGACTTTACTGCCTATGTTTTCTTCCAGGATTTTTATGGTTTTTGTGATTTACATTTAAGTCTTTTATCCATTTTGAGTTTATTTTTGTGTATGGTGAAAGTTGGTGGTCTAGTTTCATTCTTTTGCATGTATCTGTCCAATTTTCCCAGCACCATTTATTGAAGAGACTGTCTTTACTCCATTGGATACTCTTGCCTCCTTTGTCAAATATTAACTGACCATAATGGCGTGGGTCTATTTCTGGGGTCTCTGTTCTGTTTCATTGATCTATATGTCTGTTGTGGTACCAATACCAGGCCGTTTTGATTAGAGTGGCTTTGTAATACAGTTTGAACTCTGGTAATGTGATCCCTCCCACTCTGTTCTTTTTTCTCAAGATGGCTGCAACTATTCGGGGTCTTTTTTGGTTCCATATAAATTTTTGAAATGTTTGTTCTAGGTCTGTAAAATATGCTGTTGGTATTTTAATAGGAATTGCATTGAATTTATAAATTGCTTTGGGTAGTATGGACATTTTAATGATATTAATTCTTCCAATCCATGAG
This sequence comes from Miniopterus schreibersii, assembly GCF_964146895.1. Classification (NCBI taxonomy): domain Eukaryota; kingdom Metazoa; phylum Chordata; class Mammalia; order Chiroptera; family Miniopteridae; genus Miniopterus; species Miniopterus schreibersii. Next base: position 61,190,944 of record NC_138108.1, read on the forward strand.
CATGGTATATTCTTCCACTTGTTTAAATCTTCCTCTGTTTCCTTTTTCAGTGTCATGTAGTTTTCCGAGTACAGGTCTTTTACATCCTTGATTAAGTTTATTCCTAGATATCTTATTTTTTTAGTTACAATGGTAAATGATATTGCTTTTTTAGTTTCTCTCTCTGAAAGTTTATTGTTGGTTTATAAGAATGCCATTGATTCCTGGATGTTGATTTTGTAACCAGCTACCTTGCCAAATTTGTTTATCAAATCTAGTAGTGCTTTGATGGAGTCTAGGATTTTCTATGTACAATATCATGTCATCTGCAAATAATGACAGTTTTAATTCCTCCTTTCCAATTTAGATACCTTTTATGTTTTCTTCCTGTCTGATGGCTATGGCGAGGACCTCCAGTACTATGTTGAATAAGAGTGGTGAAAGTGGACATCCCTGTCTGGTTCCTGTTTTTAATGGAAATGGTTTTAGTTTTTGCCCATTGAGTATGATGTTGGCTGTAGGTCTGTCATATATGGCCTTTATTATGTTGAGGTATGATCCCTCTATTCCCACTTTGCTGAGAGTTTTTATCAGAAATGGGTGCTGGGTTTTGTCAAACACTTTTTCTGCGTCTATTGATATACTCATATGATTTTCGTCCTTCATTTTGTTTTTGTGATGTATCACATTTATTGATTTGCGAATGTTGTACCAGCATTGCATCCCCGGAATAAACCCCACTTGGCCATGATGTATGATCTTTTTAATGTATTGCTGGATCCGGTTTGTTAGTATTTTAGTGAGGATTTTAGCATCTATGTTCATCAGGGATATTGGCCTGTAATTTTCTTTCTTTGTAGCATCTATATCTGGTTTTGGGATTAGGATGATGCTGGCCTCATAAAAAGAGTTTGGGAGTTTTCCCTCCTCTTGAATTTTCTGGAATAGTTTGAATAGAATAGGTGTTAATTCTTCTTTGAATGTTTGGTAAAACTCTCCTGTAAATACATCTGGTCCAGGACTTTTGTTTGCTGGGAGTTTTTTGATTACTGCTTCAATTTCATTTGTTGTTATCAGCCGATTCAAATTTTCTGCCTCTTCTTGATTCAGCTTTAGAAGGTTGTATGCTTCTAGGAATTTGTCCATTTCCCCCATGTTGTCCAATTTGTTGGCATATAGTTGCTCATAATATTTTCTTACAATCCTTTGTATTTCTGTTGGGTCAGTTGTTATATCATCTCTTTCATTTCTGATTTTACTTATTTGGGTCCTCTCTCTTTGTTTCTTAGTTAGTCTGGCTAAAGGTGCATCAATCTTGTTTACCTTTTCAAAGAACCAGCTCTTGGTTTCATTGATTTTTTTGTATTGTTTTTTCAGTCTCTATGTCATTAATTTCTGCTCTGATCTTTATTATTTCCTTCCATCTACTTCCTTGGGGCTTTTCTTGCTGTTCTCGTTCTAGTTCTTTTAGTTGTTGTGTTAGATGGTTCATTAGATCTTTTTCCTGTTTCTTGAGAAAGGCCTGTAATGCTATGAATTTTCCTCTCAGGTCTGCTTTTGCCGTGTCCCATAGGTTTTGGGTTGTTGTCTGTTCATTTTCGTTACTTTCCATGAAGTTTTTGATTTCTTCCTTGATCTCATTGGTAATCCATTCATTGTTTAATAACATGCTATTTAGCCTCCATGTGTTTGAATATTTTTGAGTTTTTTTATAGTGGTTGATTTCTAGTTCCATGGCATTGTGATCTGAGAAGATGCTTGATATGATTCCAACCTTCTTATATTTGTAGAGACTTGCCTTGTTCCCTAACATGTGGTCGATTTTTGAGAATGTTCCATGTGCACTTGAGAAGAATGTGTATTCTGCTGCTTTGGGGTGAAATGTTCTGTAAATGTCAATTAAACCCATTAGGTCCAGTGATTCATTTAAGGTCTGTGTTTCCCTGTTGATTTTTTTGTCTTGATGATCTGTCCAATGCTGACAGTGGGGTGTTAAAGTCCCCCACTATGACTGCGTTTCTGTCAATCTTCCCTTTAAAGTCCCCCAAGAAATTTTTTATATATTTAGGTGCTCCTATATTGGGTGCATAAATGCTTATAAGGGTTATTTCCTCCTGTTGGATTGATCCCTTTAGTTATATGTAGTGACCATCTTTGTCTCTTGTTATAGTCTTTATTTTCAAGTCTGTTTTGTCAGAAATAAGAATTGCTATGCCAGCTTTCTTTTCCTTTCCATTTGCATGAAATATTTTACTCCATCCCTTCACTTTTAGCCTATGTGAGTCTTGTGCTCTCAGGTGGGTCTCTTGTAGACAGCATATATTTGCGTCCTGTTTTCTTATCCATTCAGTTACCCTTTGTCTTTTGACTGGACCATTTATTCCATTTACATTTAAGGTTATTATTGATATCAACTTACTTAATGCCATTTTTCCCCTTTATGCTGATGTACCTTTCTCTCACTATTCCTTCTTTTTCTTAAAGCAGCCCTTTTAGCATTTCTTGCAATGCTGGTTTAGTGGTACTGAACTCCTTTAGCCTTTTTTTTGTCCGGAAAGCTTTTTATTTCACCTTCAATTTTAAATGATAGCCTTGCTGGATAAAACAATCTTGGTTGCATGTTCTTGCTTTTCATTACTTGGAAAACTTCACGCCTCTCCCTTCTGGCCTGAAGAGTCTCTGTTGAGAAATCAGCTGTCAGCCTTATGGGGGTTCCCTTGTAGGTCACTGCTTGTCTCTCTCTCTTGCAGCCCTTAATATTTTCTCTTTGTCCTTGACATTTGCTATTTTAATTATGATGTGTCTTGGAGTGGGTCTCTTTGGGTCCCTCTTGTTTGGAACCCTCTGTGCTTCCTGAACTTGTGAGGCTTTCTCCTTTGCCAGCCTAGGGAAGTTTTCTATCATTATTTCCTCCACCAAGTTCTCTATCCCTTGCTCTCTTTCCTCCCCCTCTGGCACTCCTATAATGTGAGTGTTGTTTCGCTGCATGTTGTCCCACAGTTCCCTTACACTGTCCTCATGCTTTTTAAGTGTTTTTTCTTTTTGCTGCTCTGATTATGTGATTTTTTTCTACCTTGTTTTCTAAGTCACTTATTCTATCCTCTGCTTCATTTAGCCTGCTTTTAATTCCTTCCAGTGCATTCTTGATATCAGATACAGCATTCTTTATCTCTGTCTGAGTTTTGTTTATAGTATGTATCTCTTTTTTCATGTTTTCAATAACGTCCTCGATCTTATCATCTGGTGTCTTCTTAAGTTCCTTGAACATCCTCATCATCCATACTCTGAACTCCGTTTCTGATAACTTGCTTAGCTCCATCTCATCCAAGTCTTTTTCTGGCAATTTTTCCTTTTCTTTAATTTGGGGGTTGTTTCTTTGTTTCCCCATTTTGGTAGGCCTTAGTGTTTGTATCTATATATTAGATATATTTGCTGTCTCCCAGTCTTGTGGGATGGGATATTGTCTTGTGGGTCCAGTGGAGCCAAGAGGTGTGTTTTTCTTATACTTCTGAGCTCTTTGCTCTAGGCGTGTCCCTCTTGTGGGAGTCCCTTTTGTGGTTTCTTTATGTTCTCCTGTTGTGGTTGGGTCTAGGTTGTCATTGATCAGTTTTGAGAGGACCCTTCTCTCAGGTTGGCTAACTGTGTCTCAGCCCCAACCTCGTCGTGTAAGCTGTTGTACCAGTGTTGGCAAGGCAGGATAATACACAACTAAACTTCCAGTAAACAAGAGGTATCTTAAAAATATCTTGACAGTCACAATGAAAACAACCCACGTGAAAATAGAACTGGGAGAGTGAAGGGAGAACACACACATGCACACAAAAATGCTTAAAGAAAAGAGAGAAAGAAAAGTAATGTTTAGAGAGAGAGAGATGTGTATTGTTGTTAATATTGGTAAAAATTTAGAAATAATAATAAACTAAAATGTAAAAAATAGAGAAGCTACTGGGAGATAACAGAAGCAGAGAAAAGATTCTGAAAGAAGGGCCAGCAAAACATTAAAGGAGAGAATAGGAATAGGATAATAGTTGAAAATGAGAAAACAAAAATACAATAAAGAGAATAAGAGAAACTAACAGTCAAACAAAAAGACAGAAAGACAGAAGGGAGGATAACAAAAGAATGAAAGAAAAGTAGAAAAAGAAAAAGAAAAAAAGTTATGCCAATGGATTGAGGAGAGAGAGAGATAAAGCCCAGGCAGGAGAGAGTCCGGTGAGAGATTTGGGGGAAGCTATAGAGGAAAGCAGTAAACTTGGTTATAATGATAAAGTCCCAGTGGGTTAAGCAGGGATACCAGGAAAGTCTCGATAGTAGAAGCAAGGATAAAACAAAACAAAGCAAATAACCAAAACAAAACTAAAAACAAGCTAAGCAATACAAAATTCTTTTATAAAAAAGAGGGGAAAAAATGTAGTTAAAAAAATGTTTTAAAAAATGTAAAAAAAAAATATTATAAAATTTAAAAAAGAAGAAAAAACAAATATTCTTCCCTTTCTCTTCTCCCTAAGGAAAAAAGAGAAAAAATAAACCAACCCACAAATAAAAAACAAACAAACCCGAAAACCAAAAACAAACAAAACAAAAAAACAGAAGAAAAAAAGATAATCAGGTGAGTTTCTTCTGGTCAGCTTATGTTCTCTGAGGGTCACTGTTTTGTGAGCTGATTTCAGTTCTCCTGGGAGGTGCTTGTGTATCAGCCAATGTGAGGAGCCGTCTAGGTTTGGCTCTGGTGTCCTTAGGTAGATGGTTGATCTGAGGCTCTCCGTGGACCACCTCCTCTTGTCAACTATTTTGCAACCTTGTAGTTGCCTGGTCTTACTCCATAGTCTTCTGTAGAGTCTAGGGTGCAGGGTGGCTAGTGTAGCTCAGGGTGTCACTCCCCTTAGAGGTGTCGCTGTCAGGCGCTCACTCTGCGGGAGTTAGTCTCTGCTCCACCGCCAGCTCCTCAGTCCCTACCCTGTCCTCTGATTCTAGTTCCCCAGGCTCTGGCCTGCTGCAGGTTCAGATTGATTTCAGCCTGTTGCCTTTTCTGTCTGGGCTGTTTCAGCAGCCAGGGCTCAGTGGGTTTGATTAAAAACACATTCTGGTGAGCCCTTTGCCTGCCCAGCCCCCAGCAGGGGTTTCAGCATTTCCTCCAGCTCCCAAACAACAGTCCCTGAGGGTCTTATTCTTGTAAAGTCCTCCTGTGAGCTGCTCTCCCTTCCCCCTCAGGACTGTGCCCTTCCGGGGTGTCTGGGGCTTCGATGAGCTGGGCCCACCCCTTTCCTATTGGGGGCGGTGCTCCCAGCTGCAGGAGAGGCCGGTGGGCTCCGCCCCTCCCTGCTCAGCTCTGGTTGGCTGGTCGCACCAGGCCCGCCCCTCAGACCGTCTACTGTGCAGACCTCAATCCCAGCCTCCACTGGTCTGTGCACGAAATGCACGCCGGGAAGGTGGGAGCCAGTTCCGGGATCAGACTCACAAAAGCACAAAGCAACACACAGGCAGAGAGTCCGCCCAGCAAGGTCCCGCCACCGGCGCGCCAAGGCCCCCAGAGGGAGGGGACCCAAAGCTCCATGCAGCTCCCTGCACTGCTGGTGTCAGCAAAGCTGGGGCGGCTTCACTCATCACCATGGCACCCCTGAGGGCTGGTCACTGACCCCAGCCTCTCCCACCGGGAGTTCAGGGCGGGAGGGCTCCTCCCCTCCCCTGCGCCCCGCAGATTCAGCACTTTCTGGGGCTCAACACACTCCCCCACAGGGAGGGAGGGGGTCCCCGTGTGTGGCCGCTCAGCGCAGTCCTCTCGTCCCTTAGCACTCGGGTGCCACAGACCTTGGGACAGCCTTCCCTGTGGTCGGCACCCGGAGCATTAGACGCCAGTCGCAGCCACCCCTAGAGGCTTTGTTTCCTAGGAAGGTGCCATCCCCTCCGGGACTCACCGCTCCCCTGGGCCCCTCTGCCCTGTGCGCGGGGCGCCCCTTCCCCTCTCTGCTCCGGGTGTGGGGTCCCCGCTTTTGGAGGCCGTCGCACTCCCGAGGGGAGGGAGCTTTGCAGCCTCCAAGCCTCGGGGCTCAGAGCCCAGCACAGGCTTCAGGGGGACTCCCCCTTCCTGCGCCCCCTCTTACCGGACTCCGTGATGTGCCTTCAGTGCTCCCCACTCGCACTCCATCCACCCAGGTATGTTTCTCTGGTTTTTTCAAGCTGGTTATGTAGGATTTTAGGAGTAAATCGAGTCCGTGGATGGGAGTGGGGGCGTTCTGCGGCTTCTGACAGCGCCACCATCTTCCCTACCCCGATGCTGCTTTCTTCTGCAAATCATTTTCTGTTCTTGCACTTGAATCTCCTTATTCTAACTTGTCTGACTCAGGAGCAAGCATGATTCTCAGTTTTGAATCTAATTATTTCTTTCCATTTGTACTATTTACTATTTATTTATGGCTATATCTTTATTGATTTCAGAGAGAGGAAGGGAGAAGGAGAGAGAGAGTTAGAAACATCAATGAAGAGAGAGTCATTGATCGGCTGCCTCCTGCAAGCCCCCGACTGGGGATTGAGCCCGCAATCTGGTCATCTGCCCTGACCAGGAATCGAACCACCATCTCCTGGATCCTAGGTTGATGTTCAACCGCTGAGCCACGCCGGGCCAGGCTCCATTTGTACCTTTTAGACTGGAAGACTTAGATTCCTTGTGTTCCCAAGTCTATTTCAAATGGATGCCATGTAAAATGAACTGAGGTCATCTCTATCACATACTTCCATTCATGCCCCCTTGTTCTATATAGCACAGCTAGCACCACTCTCAATCCACGTCACTATCTCCAAGTGCTATACTTCAAGAATTTGCCATCTTCCAACTTATTTTATGCCAGGTTTTTTATTAGAAAAAATAAAAATTTGTCCTGATAAAATAACTTTGTGTATTGTGTACAGCACCTGACGTTATGATTTTTTTCTCCCATAAAATAGGCAACATCATAAAGTCATAAAATAAACTGAGTAGCTTACATTTGAAAGAGAAATCATTTCTTAAACAAGCAAAAGTCCTATGATTGGTTAGATCATAACTAAGTCAACAGATTTATTGGAAGATGTCTCTAAACCTAGATTTTAAAATGTAGCCAGATTGGAATCTCAGCATCTTTGGAATCCATGGTGACTCATGCAGGGCACTTGTGTATGATTCAGTCTTGACATGATGCCAAAACAGCTGGTCACATCAATCAAAAAAATTAGTTGGGCGATTCTTCCATGCCATGTAGACAATGGCTCAGTTGGTAGTATTTTTCATTCTTCTACTAAATACTTTGACCACCTATCCACATGACAGCAATTTGGCTATTCTTTTGATGAGTGTGATGCTGTGTGTTATATGTATGACCCAAGGCACAATTCTTTGATGAAGCTTTTTCACAGAAACTCAGAACTCCCAGGTATTCAAACTTCATGCCACTTGGAACGCTAGGATTTTTGTATATTCCTCTAGAAAGCTGTGGTTCAACAAATCATGAGATCATATAGCACAAAGAGGCCCTTGAGAGAGCCTTTGGTCCAGCAGTTGATTGTGTATATTTATTTCCTGGAGTCACTTGTGTTTATATCCATATATTTATGTTGGTGCTGTCTTCCCATTATATCAGAAGGTCTATAAGGACTTGCCCTGTTTCTTTCTTTTATTTTTTTAACTCCCCACAGTCCAATAGAATGCTCTAAAATAGTACTGGACTACTTTCTCAGAGCAGCCTGTGAAAATTCCTATCATGCCAGATAACTACACAGAATTTACAAGGGTAGCAAAAACCCTGGTCTTCTTTTTGTCAGTAAATATATATCCAAAGTACAGGTCACTTCACAAGCTACTATATATGTTTTTAAATGTCTCAGTATGTTCTGATTTTGCCTTCAACAGGAGTTTCACAATTATTTTTGGACAATTTATATAGTTACAAAACTGTGCTTATTCAAATAGTAATAGAGGCATGGGTGGGAGCTCACAGCTTGACTACTTTAGGACAATAATTAAAGCTAGACCTTAAGTGGCAGAAGGACTGGAATTGGATCTGTCCTGTTGAATACCAAAACCCTAATACCTGACATACAGGAAGTATTCAGATAATACTGGTCAAATAATTACAAAAGTAAAAGAAAAAATAAATTTACTATTATTTCTTCCACTGAAATTAATTACTTTTTTGATTAAAAATATATTAGTTCACTTTAAGAAATAGAAGCTATTGATTATGTTTTACTTGTAGATGTTTTAGAGTTTACTTTCAGAGTTTCTTTAAATTCCTATTTTATTTCAAAAGTAATCTTAAATAATATTAATGCTTCTAAGAAATGGTTTTATTTATTATATGCCAGACACTGAGTCACAGACTATCCTTCTCCTCATTGAATGCTATTTACTTTTTATGGACTCAAAAAATCTATATTAATAGAGCTGTTCTAATTTTATAATGATATAAACAATATTATATATGTGCTTTAAAATTATTCATTATAAATTGAGATATTTGGTTTGCTAATGTGTCAAAAATCCACTGAAAAAGATAAATAAAACCATGTTATTTAAGCTGTTCTAGATAGGAACCAAACTAAATACTTAATTTAAAACTAACATTTTTTATAGCATGTTCCTTCTGCTTAAATCAAAATAATATTCAAATCAGCATTTCAGGTAAAGAAAAACACCTGATAAAGACTAAAAATACTGTATTTCTTAAGATTTGTCAGTAACATTTTTCTCTGATCAAAACCTTTTTAAGGATAAAGAAAAATTTTAACTCATAAAAAAGAATCTTTTATGATTGTCTAGAAATTACCAGCTTGTTGAATTCACCTTTACTGGACAGATGGCAGGTAACAAACTGATCTCAGCCAATATAATCTGTCAAAACAATCTGCCATGAGCAGGTGTCAGATAATTAACTAAATGAACAGATATGTAATGTAATAAACTAACTAGAAATAGGTACTAAACAGGGAACTTAAGCATCTAAACTTCCAAACTATTATTGAGTTATACATATGATACAGAAATTAGCTAATGCTTAGGGCAAAGCATAACTATGAACAGCAGTTTCTATTTCCTTCACTTAAATCTTGCTTTGTGAAAACACACTTTAGAAATTCACTCACACAGAACTCTGGTTACACCATTGTGATATGTCAATAAAATATACAGTTTTTTTGGTTATTTTTTATGTTTTTGTTTTCTACTTTTTATTGAATTTATTGGGGTGACACTGGTTAACAAAATTATACAGCTTTCAGGTGAACAATTCCACAACACATCTCTGTACACTGTATTGTGTGTGTACCACCCCAAATCAAGTCTCCGTCCATCACCCTTTACCCCCATACCCTCTTCCACTTCCTCCCACCTCCTTCTCCCAGCAATCACCACACTGCTTCCCATAGCCATGAGTTCTTTCTCTTTTTTTCTTTTCTGCTCAATACCTCTACTCTCCCCCCACCAAGCCCTCCAAAACCCCCTCCCCCCCGACAGCTGTCAGCCTGTTCTCTCTCTATGAGTCTGTCTCTATTTTGCTTGTTAGTTCATTTTGTTCACTAGATTCTACATATGAGTGAAATCCTGTGTTACTTGTCTTTCTCTGACTGGCTTATTTCACTTAACATAATGCTCTCCAGGTCCATCCATGCTGTGAAAAAGGGTAAGATTTCCTTATTTTTTACAGCTGAGTAGTACTCCATTGTGTAAATGTACCACAGCTTTTTTATCCACTCATCTACTGATGGGTACTAATGATGGGTCCAAATCCTGGCTATTGTAAATAGTGCTGTAATGAACCTAGGGGTGCATATATGCTTTTGAATTAGTGTTTTGGGTTTCTTTAGATAAATTCTCAAGTGAAATCGCTAGATCACTGTGTCATAAGGCAGTTACATTTTTAATTTTTTGAGGTAACTCTATACTGCTTTCCACAGTGGCTGCACCAGTCGGCATTCCCATCAACAGCTCACAAGGGTTCCCTTTTCTCCACATCCCTGCCAACACTTGCTTGTGGATTTATTGATGATAGTCATTCTGACTAGTGTGAAGTGATATCTCATTGTGGTTTTAATTTGCATTTCTGTGATTGTTAGTAATGCTGAGCATCTTTTCCTATGGCTATTGGCCATCTGTAATTCCTCTTTGGAGAAGAGTTTATTCAGGTCCTTTGCCCATAAAATATACAGTTTTTTGTTTGCCAAGTGTTTTTAATGCCATGTCATAAGTCAAAGCAATACAAAAAGCTATACTTAAAAGTTATTGTTTTAAAGCATTATATATAAACATATAAAGATACATATACAATTAATAATATATATATATAACCAAATGCAAAAAATCTTTAATTTCCTAATAAGTGAGTAGTTTTACAAATTATGAGTGTTGATCATGTATATTGAATTATATATATATATATATATATATATATATGCAAAAATGGAAATTATCTGTTTTACTTTAGTGAAAGCTAACAATTGATAACTATGTAGTTTGCAAATTATTATTGGCCTACATAGTTAGACATTAACATTGCCAGTCTTAACAGAGAATTTTTCTTCACTGAGCTGGTCAGTCATTTTGATATTGGTTAATTTTATCTCAATAACTTATCTTGCCATTAATAAATTCCACACGTAGTAACAAGGTCAGTTGGGTGTAACTTCATGGGAGAAGCTTCTTCTCTTTAGAAATTTTGTTTATTTAAGACAGGGTTTTTTTGGTCTCTGAAGAGTCACTCACTTGTTATATCTTGCTTATATGTAAAAATAAGCAATGTTAGGCAGGCACTCCCAGGTGGGAAACATATTATGAAAGAGTTTGTGGCTTCATCCTAATACCTCTAATAGAGCTGATCCTTCAGAACTAGCCACACCTGCATGAAAGGAAGGACTCCTGGGAGAAAGTGCTCCATGGAGCTCAACCCCATCCTCCTAATTATCTGTAATAGTTCTGAATTCTGAATCAGCACTGCCAAGAATCATTGGTTCTTAAACATTTGGACTCAGGATCCATTTATACTTTTAAGGTTATCAATGTCCTCCAAAATAACTTTTGATTATATAAATTATATCTATCAACATTTATCATATTAGTTATAAAAATGAAGATGTTTTAAAAGTATTTTCTAATAAATATATGTGTTAATATAAATTACACATTTTATTAAAAACTATGTATTTCAAAATAAAGAAAATTTATATGAGTGGCATCCTTTACATTTTGCAAATATGTGTAACATCTGACAAAAACAGATGAATTTGCATCTCTGCTTCTGCATTCAATCTATTAAGATATATTATTTCGGTTGAAGTATATGAAGAAAAGTTGACCTCTCACAAATAGGTTGTTGGAAAATGGGTAATTTAAAACTTTATAAACATAATTTTGGATATATTTTGATATATCAAAACTAAACAAGCGGTAGACTCTAAAAACTGAGTTGCAATATGGATCTACAACAATATCAGTGGAGTTATTGTACTCTCTTACACTAATACAAATTGCTCCATCATGCATTTTGAATGAATATATTACAATTTTGTAACATAATGCATTGGTCATTTGGAAAATATCGGTTCACTGAGTCATGTAGATCTCCCTAATGCACATTAGAAAATTCTGCTGTACTTTGTGAGAGAATGAAAGTAAAAAAGTACAGTAATGACTCAATATTAGTACAAAAATAGTTTGAGCCTCAGAGATACCCCTGAGAGCTTCTCAGAGGCCCCAGACTCTCCATACCACACTTTTAGAATCACTGCCATTAAAGAAAGTACAGTATGATTTCTAGACCCATCAGGAACCAGATCAGTGACAATCACAAGTATTTAATATTAAAAACCTGTGAAGGGAGTGAGTGTACAAAACCCCAGTGAGAAGGCAACTGCTCCTCAGTTGCCTTGTAAGAATGTGGACCAAATGTTGTCTGATCTGGCCTTTAAAGATAAACAGAAACCTGAATTTTTATAAGAAATTTCCTGATTTTTAAATGTTGTTTGCTATATGTGCTAATAATTAATGAGCCAAACAGAATGCCTCTGTGGATTCAGACTACAGGTGAGACAGGGACAGTAGTGGAGAGCACTGTCTCTGCATTATGTGTTGCTGAAACCAAAAATCATCTATGGAAGCCATGACAGAATAGGGGAAATCAGCTAAGAGCTATAAGCTTCCATAAACTTAATACCCTAAATCTGGATTTCATAGTTGATCTTAAGGGCAGGAATCATGAGGTAGTGGAATCAACCTCCTTGGGTCTAAAAAGGCATCACTAAAGCAGTGAACAAGAGCACTTCCAATTGTGCTGGAGCAATTTTAATGGGGATGTGTATGTTGCAGGCAAAATAAGCTTAGCAGAAAATCAGGCCCCTTGGGTGGGCAGACCAGTTTCTCTTGTCTTCCCCCTCGGTATTTTAAAGTGAGACAGATTCATTTAGACTAAGTAAGTTCTGGAGGTTTGGGGACTCTTGAGAGAAGAGACGCACTAAAATATAATAGGTGCCCTGCTATTCTAGGTAGGTGGGTACCTGAAAAATTCATTTCAACATTAAAAAAAGATGAATCCTTAATTATTACATGAGCTGGTGAAACAAGTTATATTAGTGTAATACATTTATATTTATATTATATTAATATTTACTTATATAATATAAATATAATTTAACAATTATGTATTTAATAATTTTTACAATTTATTTAATAGCTATTTATAAACTATTTTATAAAATTATGATATAACATATATTAATATAATGCATTTATATTTATATATATTTACATTATATTTATATATACTTTATAATATATTTTATTAAAATAATATATATTTATTTGTATAAATATATTTATACATAACTTATAACTATCACTTATAGTATAATACAAATGTATATTATATAAATATATGTATATATACATACATACACATATATATATATTCCCTGAAAAGAGTAGGGAAAAAAAGAAAGGATTATCATATATCACTGTATTGGTTCAGCAACTAGTGTCTAAAGATGACCCCCAAATAATTCTACCTCTTATATGTGTATGCTACTCCTCTCATGCGGTGTCCCCTCTCACTAAACCAGAGCTGAGCCAGTGACTGTTGCAGAAGATATGCTCGGAGGCTGCTGAAACTAGGTCTTAAGCTTTCAATGTGTACCTTGGGCTCTAGGAGTATTCACTCTGGAGGAAGCCAGTTTACTCTATAAAATATCTGGATACCCTGAAATCACCATGCTGTGAGGAAGCCCAATCTAGCCACATGGAAAGACAACATGGAGAGAGACATCTAGCCAGTCTAGAGATGTTCTAGTCATCCACGCCCTGGCATTGGATATGTCAGTGAAAAAGTATTATAGAATATTTCAGTCCCAGCCAACAACATGTAGAGAACAAATGAAGAAATAAACAGCCAGAACTTAGTGCTTATATATGGTCCTAGTCCAGTTATAATAACTATCTTTAACTCTTATTTTTATTTATTTATTTATTAATATATCTTTATTGATTTCAGAGAGAGGAAAGGAGAGGGAGAGAGAGAGATAGAAACATCAATGATGAGAGAGTCATTGATCGGCTGCAGCCCGCAACCCGGGCATGTGCCCTGACCGGGAACCGAACCCTGATCGCCTGGATCCTAGGTAGATGCTCAACTGCTGAGCCACGCCCGGCTGGGAAATCTTTAACTCTTAAAATCGTTCAAGCTCAGTCCTCAGGCATTGCAAACACAGAGAAATGCTCTCTCTGTGCCCACCTTGATTTCTGATCCACAGAATCATGAGAAAAATACACCTGAGAAACATATTTTTATATATTGTTATTAAAGTAAGTCTCTTTGTGCATGAGCATGTTTATCCACATGACAAAGATGGGACTAATTGATAAACTCTGATGTTTTACTGATAAAAATGCATCAATTCAAAACTAGACTATTTTGTGTGGGGTATTTTTGGGGGGTATCCCATAGAAAACTAGTTATATATACTGATATTAGCTCTTCACTAGATTTTTTATTGAGTAGGATGTGTGTAAGTAAAGAAGTAATAGTAAAACATAACAAAACTAGTAAATTTGTTATATTTTCCACCCCTTTTCAAATAAGCTTGTGTTATTTGATCAAAAGGATTAATTGTCAATATGCAGATCTATGATCTGCATTACTTAAGGCAGAATAAAATATTAAAACCTTAAAAAACCTGGACAGAATAGAATGCTTTATTTTCAAAGGCAAAGCTGACCAAAGGCAGTAAGTTTATATTTTTTGAGATGGGTTTAATACTAAAGATTAGGGTGTATACTATGTCAGATTGTCGGCATAAAATATTGAGAGTTTTCCCTCCCTCCCATTTTCAGTAGTCCAGTTTTCTCAGATTATTAACTGTCTCCACAGCCAGCTGGATGAAGTCTAAGGGCACTTCAACCTGAATGAACAAACTGACAGTCTGTAAACATTTAGTAGAAGACTTGAGATAAGATTATTCTTTCTACATCCAATAGAAAAAACTGGTAGCATCATGAAAGACTATATTATGTTTGAAAATATAATATCTTGAATTAAAATAGATTTTCCAAATGATTTTGTTAAACTATGTGCTTGGGATTTTTTACCCTAACTCAAAATGACACTTTTCAATAAATAAAAAATAAGAAGAATCTCACAATGAATTGATGGTCTACCATGTTCTATGTGATTTACAGGCTTAATCACCATTATTCTATGAGGTAAGTATAATTCCCATTATGCAAGCAAGTAAAATGAGTACTAGGTTATTTGACTAACCAAAATTATGTTGGTAAGATGGGGAGCCAGAATAGTAGCCTAGAAATGTATGGTGATTTCCACACTAAATTATTACCAGTTGTTAACGAAAAAAAAAAAAAAATCAATCCTATTTATCAACACCTTTCTTAAGAACTATTAATCAATCTGTGTGGTACTTTTCAGTCTATCTTATTGATTCTCAGTTACTAAAAGAATTTACATTTAACAAGTTTCTTAAGATGTTCTCTGTTCTAAGAATTTGTGTTTCCATCAATCTGATTCATTCAATGCACTCATATTTCCTGGCTCTCCTCCCAACACTGATTTTCAGTACCACTTTACAGCAGCTCAAACTTCTGGAACTCCTGTATTCTTATTTTTGACCATGAATTCTAAATATCATGTTCCCTTCCACTTTAATTTCTCCAAACAGAACCTTAATATCTCTTGATTCTACCATTTCATTGGTTTATCTTTCCATTCCCTTCGTTTCTAGACTCTGTGGTGCCAAACTAGAAAGGCTCTCTCACCAGCTCTCAGTGTCCTGGCCATTTATTCTCCTATAGTGCCTGTGGAACAAATCCCAGACATGAATTTGTTCTAACATCAGCATATTCCTCCTCCTATATTTGATTGAGGAGTCCTGCTACAGAAAGGCTTAAAACTCAATGAACTGGTCCAAAATTCATTGACCATGATTTCGGCTGACTCTCAATACTTTCAAGACTACTTGTTCTTGGTCAACTTTTTTCTATTTTCCCAAGCAGATATTCTAAATCTTCATATCTTTCCTAAGCCTTCTAGTCAACATTTTCTCTGTAACTCTCACAGTGACCTATTTGATAAATTTGAGGCCATTATATGTGAACCACCTCAACTTTAAACAACCCCCTATTTACAAATATGTTTATACTTCTGTACTGTGGGAGGTCATGCCTGAAATGGTTCCTAATGATGCCTGCCTCATAAAATTCAGGCCCTTGTGTAATTTTCTTGCCTAGTGTGTGGGATGAACCGAATTACTTGCCTTGACTCTAAGAAATAGAATATGGTAAAATGATGAGATGTCACTTCTTAGATCATAGAAATATTGAGATCTCTCTCTCTCTCTTTCTCTCTCCTTGGCTTGCTCATTTTGATGAAGCAAGTTGCCATATTGTAAACTGTCCTATAGAGAGGCCCACAGGGCAAGAAACTAAGGGGAACCTTTGGCCAACTGGTAAGGAATTGAGGTCCTCAGTCTAAGAGCTTGCTGACCTGCTAATGACTACGTGAGGGGACTTGAAAGCACACTCTTCCCCAGTGGAGCCTTGAGGGCTGCGGCCCCAGCCCACACCTTGACTGTAGCCTGTGAGAGAACCTGAAGCAAATGACCCAGCTAAGATGCACCTGAATTCTAATGTACAGAAACTGAGAGAGAACCAATATTATATCAAGTCATTAAGTTTTGGGACAATTCATTATGAAGAAAAAGATAACATATATGAGCCATGTTTTTCTCTTATAAAGTGCTGTAGGTCAATCTATCCAACTGATCACTTGATCATATGCCCTTCCAGACTTTGCTGTATCACTTTTCCTTTTTTCCTTCTTTACCCTTAAAATATCCATCCTTTTTATTACTAGAGTGAATTTCACTCTGTCCTTGTGTTCTCTCTGTGCCTTACTTCTCTACTCCTCCATCTCAGTTAAATATCATTTAAACTTCATAAAAAATTATTCTATTTTTGATATCTAATTTCTCTTTTTATTTATTACTTATTTCAATCCTCACCCCAGAATATATATTGATTTTAGAGAAAGGGAGGGGGAGAGAAAGACCGATGTGAGAGAGAAACATTGATAGGTTGCCTTCCATACATGTCCCAATTAGGGATTGAATGATCAACCTAGGTATGTGCCCTGACTTGGAATTGAACCCACAAGTTTTCAGTGTATGGAATGATGCTTCAACCAACTGAGCCACATCACCCAAGTGCTCTCTGATTTTTCTTTTTGAATTCAGGCATTCCATTAACCATTCTACACTGGCTTTCATCTCCATCTGAATTTACTCTGGCATACCCCATCATAGACATTCATCATAGACATTCATATCATCATATTTAATGAATGATTTTCCATACCCAGGTTTTAACTTTTCTTTCTTTAAAAACCAATCAAATGAGTGAATATGATCTCTGTTTTGAAAGTATTAACCCCTTTAATTTTCATGAATCATTTATTTATTTATTTTATTTTATTTATTTATTTTTAAATAGATCTTTATTGACTTCAGAGAGAGAAAGGGAAAGGGAGAGAGAGAGAGACAGAAACATCAATGATGAGAGAGTCATTGATTGGCTGCAGCCCGCAACCCGGGCATGTGCCCTGACCAGGAACCGAACCCCAATCTCCTGGATCCTAGGTTGATGCTCAACCGCTGAGCCACACCCGGCTGGGCTTCATGAATCATTTAAATACCTGTTCTCTTTCTACCATGCTTAAAGTCTTTTCTTAGTCTATTTCAAAGCTTCTCATTGGTTCTAAACTAGAGATGATTTGTTATCCCAGGGGATGTTTGACAGTGTGTGAAGACATTTTGGTTACAATCAGAGCTGGTAGAAAGTGCTTTTGAAATCTAGTGGGTAGAGACCAAGGATATTTCCAAACACGATGCATTGCGTAGGGCCACCTCTTGCAACAAAAAATTATTCCGCATAAGACTTCAGTAGTGCTGAGGTTGAGAGGTTGAGAAGCTCTATGTTATTTGATATTTAAAACTGTTTTTGCCCCCAATTTTTTCTCACCTATTTTTACCTGGGAAATCTCATCTGCTCTTGTGGTTTGAACTACTGTTAATATTTTGAAGATGGTCAGATTTACTCTTCCAGTACTGACTTCTGATATTTTAAATCTTAATGCACAATAGATAGATTTAATTGAATGTATCATAAGCTGAATAAAATTAATATGTTTAGAGTGTGTGTAGATTTATCATCCTCATCAGAAATCAAAAAAGGTTCTGCACAGCAAAAGAAACTGAGCAAAAAACACACAAAAACAAACAAAACAAACAAAGAAAAACAACCAACCAAATGGGAGAAGATATTTGGAAATGACAGCTCTAACAAGGGGTTATTATCCAAAATATATAAAGAACTCATATAGCTCAACATCAAACAAACAATCCAATTTAAAGAAGGACCTGTGTCAACATTTCTCCCAAGAAAACATACAGATGGCCAGTAGTTATATGGAAAGACACTCAACTTCACTAGCTATTAGTGAAATGCAAATCAAAACTGCAATGAAATACCACCTCAAACCTGTTAGAATGGCTATTATCAACAAGACAAGTAATAACAAGTGTTGGAGAGGTTGTGGAGAAAAAGGAACCTTCATTCACTGCTGGAGGAAATGTAAACTGGTACAGCCACTGTGGAAAATAGTACCGCGGTTCCTCAAAATACTAAGAATAGAGTTACCATATAACCCAGCAATCCCTCTTCTGGGTATCTACCCCAAACATTTGAAAATATTTACTCACCAAGATATATGCACCCGTATGTTCAGTGTAGTATTATTCACAGTGGCCAAGATATGGAGACAAAGTGTCCTTCAAAAGATGATTGGACAAAGAATATGTGATACACATATACAATGGAATACTCAGCCATAAGAAAAGATGAAATATTGCCACTTGCAAAAACATGGATCGACCTTGAGAATATCAAGCTAAGTGAATTAAGTCAGATAGAAACAGTTAAGAACCATAGGGATTTTACTCCTTTGTGAATATGAAACTGAAAACAACAAAGAAACAAATGAGAAAAAAACAAACAAAAACCTATAGACATACAACAGTATGGTGTTTACCATAGGCAAGGGGGGTGAGGCAGTAGGAAAGGGTAAATGGAGCCAAATATATTGTGACGGAAGATGATTTGACCTTGGATGGTGGGCATGCAACGCAACATATAGATCATGTTTCATAGAAATGTATATTTGAAACCTATATAGTTTCACTAACCAATGCCACCCCAATAAATTTAATTTAAAAATCTCCAGTAATCCTACATCTGGCAATATCATCATCATCACCATGTGACTGGCCAATCTAAACTCTGAGACTCTCTTTCCTCTGACATCCAATCCCCAAGTCCTGAACATTTAGCCCATATGCCCATTTATGTTCCAAAATTCCTTACTTGCCTCACTAACACCTACTTTTCCTTTTATCTCCTCTAGGGACACTTCTCTGGCCTGTGGCAGGGCCCACTGTCAATCCTCTAAGTTCCCCTAGACCCAAGTACTTCTGTAGCACAGCACCTACCATATTGTGTTAAAAGCATCTATTTTTGTTTTTGTGTCTTCTGGTAGAATTTATGTTCCTCTAAGTAGAAATGCATATCGACAGAAATCTAGTATAATGCATGAGAACTAAGGTATTAAGAATAGTAGCAAACGTACTTTGAGATATTATATTCCAAGAAATGTATAATTTTTAGTTAATCCTTCTAACAAAGATTTCATATAGGTATTATTATTAGATCCATCTACAAATAAGTTAAACAAGAGAAAAGTTAAATAACTTGCCTAAATCACATTGCAAATAAATAACAGATCAGGATTATAGCAGCTGTTCTACTTTGGTCATGATATAAATTAGTTTACTATTATCAAAATTAATTAAATATTATTAAATTAATAAATTAATATCTAATGTATGTTGTAGTATACATAATAATATGTTACATTATATATTGGTGAGTGTATCCTTATATGTTAATATAAAACACATTGTTATTAATATAAAACAAATTAAATAAAATTATACATTTTAATATCTTTTAAAGTACGAGAATTAGAAAACTAAAATGTTTTTAGAAAGGGTAATTTTTCTTTTCAATGTGCAAGATACTCAAATCAGTGTTTCAAATGTGCCCTTGGTCTGTTTTTTGGACTGAGGTGGAAGAGTTTAAATTTCAGAAAACTTAGTGATAGGTCATTGAAAACAGCTGGAAGATTTTGCAGATTTAGATAGAATTTAGATTTTGCTACTAGAAATAAAGCACATGAGAGCTCTAAGATCACCTTAGACCAACAGAATATGTTCTTGCTGAAGCTGCTGGGCAGAATCTAGACTGGCCCCAGCATTCCCAGGTGCAAAAAAAGGTGCAAGCAGGTGTCCTGGCTCTGCCAGAGGAACTGGTCAAAACTACGTAGATTCAGGTCTCACAAAGGCCAGTGTTGGACCCATTTTTACTCTTCCGATACCACTTTTCAAGGGTGACTTTTTAAGTAAATAATGACTGCCGGTCCTTTTCTGAAGTGGCATTTGAAAAACCGGTTTCCTATTGTTTGGTGAAAAGCATTGGAGGCAGAAGGAAGAATATGTTCAGGCTCTCTGAGCTCCTGCTACACACCTGCCTCCTTATAACCTGGCCCATTACAGAAACATCCCCATGACTTCTTTAACCCGCCTTCAAATCATTAGGATGCCGGGTAGTGATGTCTCCTCATTTACAGTTTGCTCCCATGTGTTTACTAGTTCTCTACTGTGTGCGAGAACTTTGATAGATGACTGATGCTCACAAAACACAATGGCACTTACCCCAGGGGACACCCATAGCCATAAAACAGACTTCAGATAACTCAGTTAATGCCTGCTCCCTACTCATGTCCAGGCAGAGGACCTTTAGGCTTAGAAATGAGAACAGACTCTCTCCACAAGCTGTACAGAACAAGCACCTGGCTGCAAATCCATAACATGCAGGAGTATAGGATGCTTTTCCATTTCTTTCTTGCTTCTCTCTGGTTATTAAATATACCACATAAAGGAAAGGATATTGGCTATAATCCTAGGCAGAGTTTTTTCCCTCTATGATTTTGAACATCTCAATGTTGAATCTGTAAAATGGGGGAAAATAATATTTATTTTGCAAAGGATATATGAATACTGAATATAATATATGCACTGTGGTTATTCATGTTGTATCCTCTTTAAATCAAAGCAATTTATTTCCTTGACACAGCTGTGTTTTGAGATAGGCAAAACAGAGAAATCTCAAAGTGAAAATGTCCCTATAAAAGAGAAAAAACTGTATTATCTAAGTATGTATAGTTTGTCACAGTCACTCATTAGGATATTCTTACAAACAGATGTATTGAAGTGCTAGGTATATCATGTATGCTTAGTAATGGCTTAGGACTGATGAATGAAACCTGAAGAAGAATCTGGACTCTGCCTTTCCCCTTGGAGTCTCTTTTGCATTATTTAGGGGTCAGAGAAGAGGCTATGAGGACACAGGATGCTCTAGGCCTTCTCTGATCTGGGTTTTGCCACAAGTAAAATTATTGTGGCGTGAAAAGTACGCTCTTTCTGGACTTGCAGAGCTTCTTTATTAAAAATAAATTACTATAGTCCCTTTGATGATTATAAAAATAATGCCTTTCTTGCAGAAAATTTGGATACACAGAGGGGAAGAATAAAATAAATATCACTTGTAATCCCACCAACTAAAGAAAAATATGTTAAAAATCTGTTTTTTAACAAATGTTTTCTTTCTCCATGTGGATATGTATCTGCTTATATCTATCTATCTGCTCTCTACTCTTTATCTATCTAGCCAACCAGCCACACATATGCATAATTACATTAATATATAACATACATATGCATTTAATAGAATTTGATAACTTCACACTTAAAAATCAATCATGAAAACTGCTTATAACATTAAATACTCCTCTAAACCATTACTCAATATTTTCATAGTATTTTATAGTCTACATTTTTTTGGCTTATTCCTGATTGTTTAATTTGGGTATTTTCTATTCTTTAATACTATAATTGATGCTGTGATTAATATCTATATGAAAATATATCTATGTATATCTCAATATTTTCTTAAAATAAGTATAATTACTGGATCAGAAGATGTAAACTTTTAACAATAAATTTTTACTAGGGATATTATGCTTCGCAAATATATTCATAGCTTATTATTTACCTTTTAATTAGTTTAATATAAACGAGCTTCACAGGTACATTGTCAAATATAGCAATTTTCCCCTTTAGAGTTCTGCCTCTGTTTTACAGTTTTATAATTTGACTTATTTTATAGTGTTGAATTTGACACAAAATATCCCAGTATACCTGGCAACATCTTTCGTATTGGTGTGAAGCAGTAATGCAATATTCTTTGCTTCAAAGACCTAATCAATTTTTCAGCACAAATGGACTAGATCTTTCTTTCCTCATTGATTTAAACATCTACCTTTATAATTTACTAAATTTTTATTATATTAAGACCTCTTCTCATTGCTTTCTGTTCTATTGATCTATTGTTCTATAAAGTTATCTTTTCAATTATTAATTTTTTGTTCACTTGTGCACACCTTTGCTACACAAGATTGATCTGTGGACCAGCAGCATCACCATCATGGGAGCTTGTTAGAAATGCAGAATCACAGACTCACTTAATCAGAATCTCTATGTTATTCTTATGCACATTAAAGTTTGAGAGGAACTGGTACACAACTGTTCCTTTAGACTTTAAGCCAAGTCCTGCTTTTCTGGCTGAATGAGAGAAGAGTGTGCTGAGGTTAGGAGGATCTGCTCAGCTAAATTTTCTCATTGGTCCACTGCATCTTGAAAAAGGCACTCAAAAACACACAAAGGGATGCCTCTGTACATTCCTGTAGTCATCCCAGCAAGTTCCCTTGTACTGTAAGATGATTTTTTACAATAAAACTCCTGCCTCCTGAGGCTTCTGTTTGTTTTTCTTACAACCAACTCACTCAAAAAAGACTAAACAAAAATCATAATGCAAGAAATCAAAAGTGTTTCAACCTAGATACTTAAATTTATAAAATGTTAGTTTTTGATAAAGTAAAAATAAAATGGAAATTCCAGCCCAGTTTATGAAATAAAAGTTGTTTAGGACTCTGCAGAATTTAATAGCTTTTCAGTAAACCATTTTGTCCGCTACTATTGAACAGTAAGCATTAAAGCTATGTAAAACTAACTAAACCCTTACAAAAAAAGAAATAATTCCCTTCTTGTTTTACCAACACTGCTATTATCACATAGTGTGTTTCACATGATAAGCCATTCATTAAAGCATCACCTACTGTTTTTTAACTCCTCAGAACCAGCTAGAACATGATCTGTCTCTGCATGAAGACGTTGGACCTCTGACCTTTTCTGTAGCTATTCCAGGCAAGTATAATAAACAGAGTTCACTAGGTTTCTGTAAATCTCTGATTATGTTTACTGTGGAATCCAAGTATTCATCTCTGGCAGAAAAATTATGGTTGATTTTCAAATATTATGTACAAACTCTAGCTACTAAGCATTCCATAATGAGCACTTTGGCAATTTAAAGCAAATTAGGGTTCTCACTAGGCAAGGATGACATGCGCTGCAAAGAAAGATGGTATGTTGTTAATGGAGAATATTCACCAACAATTTAAGATAAATCCAGCAAGCTCCACTCATTGTAATTGGGGAGGGGGCTGTTATTGTACTTCATTACTGGACTTTTTGTCCATCTTAAACTGCCCTTTCCTGGTTTTCAAATCTTACTTTAATCAAGGAGGCTAAGGAATCACAGCCCAGTATCCATAGGTGGCTCTCAGAGGCATGCCAATTGTGGGGAAAGGTTTACTTTTCGCAGCATCTTCACTGACAGACTAGTTTAACATGCCTAACAATTGCCAGAGATTAATGCAACAGTTCACTAAAATGAAGAATCAACTTTGTTTTCATCCAAGCACAAAATTGAATCAGAATTGCACTGATCACATATGTCAAAGAACCAAGATGTTAGTTACCAACTCATGATGGGCAAATTACCTGCATTATTTATTGAATTACATAGCAATATACATATTATTAAAAAGTTCAAATATATAGATAAGCTTAAAGAAGATATAAAACCATCATTTTTTCTGCCATACAAATATAATCATGATTAACTATCATCTATATCATCTGACAATATATATGCATATATAGGTAAACCAATATATATGACAAAGAAAAGGCTATATACAGTTATAGTATGTATAGTACATATTGTGTGTGCCAACTAAAAGGCTATATACAGGTAGAGTTAGAAATTTACATACATACATATACATATGTATACATATAGATATACATATTATTTATTTATTTGAAGTTTGAACATGTCTTATGTGTGGATATCTGTATTTATGTATACAAGTGCATACGTTATATATGTATATATGTGTATATATTCCTTCTGTCTGTGCATATATATACATATAATTTTTGTACATTGTTTTTTAAAATAATACACACACATTTTTGTGTCAAAAGATCAATATTACTTTTAATGATGCTTGCTTGTAAAAATTTTGCTGTCATTTGTTTTACTATGTTAGACATTTAAGTTGTTTCTGAGTTGTTGTTTTTTATCATAACATTGTAATGAAAATCATTTATGTAACTATTTGATTATTTCCTTAAAATAAAGAAATTACTGGGTCAGTGACTATATTCTTTCCTGCCTTATGAAATATATTTCTACATTATCCTCCAGAAAGTTGGTCTTCATTTGCCTTGTTCCTGGCAGTGTATTAGAGTAAACTTTCTTAAGTAGGTGTTATCTATAAAAATTTGTTAATTTGATAAACCAGAAATAAATATATTCCTGACTAAGAAAACTGAGCTTTTAAAAATGCTTTCTACTAGTATTCTATTATTTTATTCATTTTGTCATTATTTGATTTGAGGACTTTTTTTATATATTAAAGAGATTACCTAAGATATATTACACCTATAACAAATATTTCTTCATTTTTCATGTGCCTTTCACTTTGTGGTGGGATTCTGGTTTTGTGTTGTGCTTTGCCAGTCAGAAAAAATGTATGTGGTCAAATAGATCAATTTATTATTTTATGATATTATACTATTAAACAATCGTTTTACTTTAAAATTTTAAAAACAACAGCCTGTTTTTGTTTCTTCTGCACATTCATTTTTGACATTTAACTCAAAATTACTGTGATTCCAGGAATAAAGTAAAGGTCCATTTTTTTTAGATAGTTAATCAGTATCTCCTCACTATCTATAAATCTCTTTTTATATCATTGATTTTAAATATTGTCATCTATGATGCAGACACATATTACACACACACACACACACACACACACACACACACACAATTTTGTTCTCACCTTTCTTTCTTCCATGGGCATCCTTCTTTTATTCTAGAACCCATTCCTCACTGTAATAATTATTGTTATCATTTAGTATATTTTAATAGTTTGCAGTGAGATTCTCCCACTCATTATGTTTCATTTTCAGAATTTCATTGTTTTAATTACCTGATTATTTTTCAAATAATATCTAGAACATTCTCCAAAATTGACATAAATTATTGTTAATTTGCATGAAATTGCATTAAATTAGGAAAAGTTGATATCATGGTCTTCCTTTATGAGAACATCTACTTCTTTTTAATTTATTTAATTTTGAATCTCTCAATAAAAGTGCATAGTTTTCTACCTATGAATCCTGCATCTCTGTTTAGTTTTATCCCTAGGAATATTATATATTTATGTTAATATTATGGGCTTCTGTTTTTTCACTTGGTATATAGGAACAATTTTTTTGTAAATAAATTTTATAATATGTCATCTACAAAAGTCTCATCTTTAGATATAATTGTTTCCCACTTGATTTACTAGATTCTCTAGTGACACTATGATAGGTTTAATTTTCAAAGGGTTAATAATCAGATATCAAGAATATAACTTTTAAGATCTATACTACCTGATGAAAGATTATTTAACCTAATTAGTTTCTGGTAAACTTAATCACTTTAGTGCTTTCATTTAGGTTTAAACTCATCCAACTCATGTTTTGCCACCTGATCTACTCTAGTATCTGTTGTTGAGAGGGTTTCATATGGTATCAAGTAGAGGAACAGCCTGTGGTCTGAGACATCTGTTCCCTGCTTGCACATTTTGGAAGTTCCTTTCCCCATTCACTGGCACTCTGGTTTTCACTAAAACCTTCCATGTTCCCTTTATCCTTAATCGCATGGTGCAGCCTGCAAATCTGTATGTGCATTCTGTCATGATAATATAGGGATGCCTTTGGGCTATAGCGCTCTCTCTCCCCCCTTTTTCTCTCTCACACTCTCCTCTACACCCCTCCTCCTACATACCCCACCTAGCCATCCACATGCTGTTTTGCTGGTAACTTGTGTCCTGGGCCAAATCTGTAAGGCCATTACTATCACATACAATTGAGTGAGTTTTATTTCATAATTAATTTCTACTAAGGGAAAATAATTTAAATTTATTATATGTTTAAGATCATGAAAATACTATAAGATAATTATTCAAATAAAATGTAAGTCCTAAAAAATGTAGTGTCTTACTACAGAGAACACATTTAAAAAACTGCATTCTGAAAGACTAGTAGCCATATTTTGTTAAACTACCCAACACTGTATTTTCCAGTATTTTATTTAGACTCTGTAACATAAACATTTATTTTACTTTGGGCAGTAAAGACAAGATCCTATAGGTAAGAAGAGCATTAACATCCCCTCACTTTTCTTGTAAAAGTAAATAATCCTTTTATCTGTAAATTACTATACTAGGTGACAACTAAATTCTATGTTTACTAATAGCCAGTTGAACATTAATAGACTATAATATAGCAACAATAGCTTACCTCCTATTCTTGAGCACCTAGATCCACATACACTGCTATATGCTTTCCATATGTTAACTTAATATTTTTTGCAAACCTATGGACTTTTATTATTTGCAAGAGGAAATTCTGACATAGAAAAGTTAAGGGATTTGACAGAGGCACACACTTTGAGGCTGTAGAACATGGATTTATCATTGTAATAAGTCATTGTCCACCCCTGCCTTGAGAGTTTCCATCTAATCAATCACAGGTTCTGGAGCCAGACTGGTTAGGTTCAAATCTCAGCTCTGCCACCTCCTAATTGTGTGAACTCAAAGAAGTTTCTTAATCTTTCTGTGCCTCAGTTTCCCCATCTTTAAAATACAAATAATAGTTTTAAACTCCCAGACTTGGTTTGAGGATTAAATTAGTTCATATATTTGAAGTACCTATTGGCATGTGGTTAGCATTCAATAAATGTTAGCTATTAGAGTATAATTATGTAACTGAAAGTATAACTGTATAATAATTATGCAAATTACTAGTATGAGCATATAATTATATTTATTAAAATTGCTGCTAATTCAACAGTTTTGTCATAGTATAGGTTCGATCATTTTTCCCATGGGATGGAATATTTGCCGATCCTTTCTTGGTAAATTCATTTCAGTTCTGTAAGAGAGATATTAATCATGACAAACAGAAGTCACGACAGGTCCAGCTGTATGCTAGAAACATGAAGAATTTTTAAGTAGAACTTTACCGTTTATAACTCACTTTCACATTCTTGCAGCCATTTACCTATATATTCCCACAAGGAAATTGTTGCAATAAAATGCTTCATGAGTGTGTTCATTTTAAGTGAAAATGTACTTGAGACTTTGGGGCTTGAGAATTGCCTCTTATTTATTGGTCCAATAAAAAAATATCATATTATCTACTTCATCTACTTTTTCCGCAAGGTGCATAGTGTTATGAATATATTCTGCGTGCATTTATAGATTTTATCTTTATCAAATTCAACTTAAATAGCAATTTAGTCCAAGAAATCTGGTTCAAATGGGGAAAAATAATGTGATCATTTTATATTTCTAAAAATCTGCTTTATTTTATTTAGAAATGATATTGTGGATGTTTTCAAATCCATGGTATTTGCTTGAGACTATTCTGTCTAGATTTTGATAAAGGTATCTTTAAAATTCATTTTACTAAGATGTTTTCTTTGTTTACCTCTCACCATTTCTAATAGTTTCCCATTTCTTATGTCTGAATGATTTTTTCTTATTGCCAAGTGCCGATCAAATTTCAACTTTGATTTTGCTTTAGTCCTTTCAGTCAATAGAAATAGTCTTACATTAAGTCACCTGAATTAACCTCTCATGTCTGCTTAAGGAATAACTCTATTGATATGATTAAAATACTAACTCTTTTGGCAGGGGTGCCAATTACAATTGATACATAAAATTTTGCTCTTATCTCTGTAGCCTCACTGAGCGCTCATTATATGGTAAAAGTTTTAACATGACAACATGAGATTTAAAGTCCAATTTTGTCAAAGGTGGTCAGGACTCCAGGAAGAGCAAAGTTTCAAACTCAGATGCCAACAGGTACTTTTCAGAAAACTTAAATGAATGAAGTTAATATAACTCCAGGGGAGAGGTAGGAAGATTCAGGGATCAGGAAAATGAACACCTCATTGCAAGGACAGCTGCCAAGAAACAATGTGTTTACTGATGTGAGCTCTTACATTTTTCCCCCTGGAAATTTAGATTTTTAAAAAAAATGTGAAATCTCTCAATTTTAAATGTTTGTAATGAATTCAATATATTTTGAGACACTGTGGTTAACAAATGTGTCCTTGCTGTGGCCATATCTGGCACAGAGGCATCTAGTTAGTAAATTTTGTTTGGAGGCAATCTCATTTATAAGAGATAGAGTTACAGTGTAGGGTCTAGCAGAAGTTCCACATGTTTGTAATTGAAAGCCCCTTCTGCTTACGGGTTCTCCACCCCTTACATCAAATAACATCAAATTTCTCTGAAGATTTCATGCAGGAAAATAAATGCATTTTAAAGATCACGTGTCTATGATTTCGAACTTAAATATTTTCTTTTATGACTCCCTCTAAACATAATTTCCTAATGAGAACCAACCCCTTTAAATATTTTGCTTGCTCTATGTGTCTCCTCAATTCATAGTAAATGTTTTATTTAGTTCAGAAAAAAATATAGCATTATCCCTTCTTCCCTGCTTTGTCTCTTACCATTTTCACATGTATAGCCATATCACAGACTAATTAAAATGCTTTAGGTTGAAAATGCAACATTCCAGAAACATAATCACGGACTTCACTCAAATATACGTCAGCCATAGTGAGTAGTCCGTAACTGGACTACAGGTTCAAAACTGTAGTTTGTCACAGCTCTTTCAACTAGTGCACAAAAGTTTAGCCTGCAATTACCACACATGGCATCCTAATGATGACTAGTGACAGAACCCCACAGGCAGAGTGGGTGCTTTTCAGATGACTGTATTTTCTTGAAGACTTTGGTGGCCTAGAGCACTGAATGGCTTTGCTTGGGTAATTTAGCTCATTTGTCTCAACCTCTTTTCCTATCAGTTCTCCAGCTTTTGAAAACATCTTTGTGTCCTCTCTGCACCTCCCTTCCCTGACTTTCTTTCTGGTTTAGATTTTGCTTAGGTTATTTCATCTCTGTGTAGTAACCTAATTTCCTTCAAAGCTTAAACTCTCCCTTAAGAAAATCTTTCAATTTGTTGTTAGCCATAAAAAAAAAACTAAAAAAACCCCCATGACTGATATCGTGGGAACATTCCAATCATTAGTGCTGTTACCAGATTTTCCATAGTTATTCAGTATCTTAAAGCTATTCGTTTCCCCCTCTGGGTGCATTTTTTGGACTAAAGTAAAAGATTTGACCTAAATATTTACTTTTCCCATTAAATTAGCAATCACTTACAAGGGAAATAAAGCAAGTGCATGCCTAACATTCCATGTCTCACAAAAACAACTAATATTTCCAATTTTTTATCTCATTTGAGACAATTAATAATGCCTTGTATTTATCCAGGATTTTCAAAGACATTCATATCCATGACCTTACTAATATTCTCGAGCTATTGCATATAGAACAGAAATCATCACCACCACTTTTCTAAAGGGAAACTGAGGAACAGTGATGGGAGGCATTGTAGTAAGAAAACAAACAAACAAAAAAACTGTGAGTGTTGCCAGGTGGGCAACTGGCCGAGTATATCCTCAAGGCTACCAGAGAGGGTGGGGGGGGGAGAAGATCTACACCATGTTGTACAGGTAACTTGTGGCAGCAAAGAGGAAAAAGAAAGTGGAGATAGCAACCAAAGATGCCGCTTAGGAAGATGTTGCAAGAAATCACACCAGTCCTTATCAGCCTGCTTTCCAAGGCAAATCCGAGTAGTCGCTCCTTTGCTTTCAGCCCTTGCCTCTCCTGCTGCCTCATTGTACCCTGGTGAACCCAAATCCACCTCGCTCCCTGCTCTATCCCTGCCCATGACTGGATAAAACCACACAACCTGCTACTTGTTCTTGCTTTAAATTCATACACAAGAACCTTAATGTTATCAGACAAACACACTTTGATTCTCTCATCTCGCTTTCCTAGATTATCGCATCCCCCCTACTCAGAACTCCAGCACCTTCCCCGCAAGGCCACACTCAACTGATTACCAGGCTTCTCACGCCACTGAAAATTTGAAGCAGTGAGAAGGAAATTTTCACAAACTCCAAATACCACATCTACTCAGCTAGCAACCGAAACCACCCAGTTCCATTACTAATAATATGCGTGTGTGACAGATGATCACATGTGGATAGATAGAGCAATACAGATATAGACAGGCGCAGACATAGGCAAAGATGCAAACCTAGGTGACCGGTGTTCCTATCTAAAGTGAACTCCTCCGTTTGTATACCAGGCCCAGTCCTCTTTCTCGCCCATATACCATACCGCCAGTTCTCTCCTACAAACATCAGCTCTTTCCTCTCCACATACTCCCATCATTATATTCAGTGCTGTTATTTATTCCATCTTAATCTCTCTAAACCCCTACTTCCCTTTTCAGTTACTACTCCAGCACTCTGCTCCCCTTTACAGGAAATGTTCTTACAAGTGCTGTTCGAAAGCACTGTCACTAAATTTGTCTACTACCGTTTTCTCCAAAGCCCAATTGAGTAAAGTGTTTAATTAGAAACACCATAAACACTGCTTTGTCAAGGTCATCTATTATCTCCACATTGCTGTTTCCTCACTCTCGGTTTCTATCATGCTTGAGCTCCAAGCACTTTGCTCACTCATCTTACGGGATGACACACAGTCTTGATTTTCTTCCCACCGCACTGTCTGCTTCTCTCTTAGTACTTTCCCTTCCTTTCCCAAGCTCATAATGCCAGGTGCCATAAGACTAGTCTCTTTTCACCTGTACTTACTTTTTTCCTTAAAGATCTCATTCAGGCTCATAACTTTAAAAAAAAAAATTGAATTTATTGGGGTGACATTGGTTAATAAAATTACATAGGTTTCAAATGTAAAATTCTACAATGCATTATCTTCATATTTTATTGTGTGTTCACTACCCAAAATCAAGTCTCCTTCCATCACCATTTACCCTTCCTTTACCCTCTTCTACCTCCCCCCACATCCCCCGTTTTCCTCTGGTAATTGCCACACTGTTGTCTGTGTCTATGAGGTTTTATTTTTTCTTTGCTTAATCCCTTTACCTTTTTCACCCAGCTCCTCAACTCCCCTCCCCTCTGACAGCTGTCAGCCTGTTCTCTGTATCTATGAGTCTGTTGCTATTTACTTGTTTATTATGTTTACTAGATTCCACAAATAACTGAACGCATACTGTACTTGTCTTTCTCTGACTGACTTACTTCACATAGCATAATACTCTCAAAGTCCATTCATGCTGTTGCAAAAGGTAAGATTTCCTTCTTTTTTAACGGCTGAATAGTATTCCACTGTGTAAATGCACCACAGCTTTTTTATCCACTCATTTATTGATGGACACTTGGGCTGCTTCCCGATCTTGGCTATTATAAATGAACAGTGGGGTGCATATATTCTTTCAAATTAGTGTTTTGTGTTTCTTCAGATATATTCCTGGAAGTGGAATCACTGGGTCATAAGGCAGTTCCATTTTTAATTTTTGAGGTAACTCCGTACTGCTTTCCACAGTGGCTGCACCAGTCTGCATTCCCAACAACAGTGCACGAGGGTTCCCATTTCCTCCCATCCTTGCCGACACTTGCTGTTTGTTGATGTATTGATGGAGCCATTCTGACAGGTGTGAGGTGATATCTCATTGTGGTTTAAATTTGCATTTCTCTGATGATTAATGATGTTGAGCATCATTAATGCTCAGATGGTCTATTGGCCATCTGTAATTCTTTGGAGAAGAGTCTATTCAGGTACTTTGCCCATTTTTTAATTGAAATGTATTTCTTCTTGGTGTTGAGTTTTATAAGTTCCTTATAAATTTTGGATATATCATTGCTGAATATGTTTTTCCATTCAGTGGGTTGTCTTTTCACTTTGTTGATGACTTCCTTTGCTGTGCAGAAACTTTTTACTTTCCCGTAGCCCCATTTATTCATTTTTTCTTTTGTTTCTCTTGCCCAAGGCAATATATCGGGAAAAAATATTGCTGTGTAAAATGTCCTACCTATGTTTTCTTCTAGGAGTTTTATGGTTTCAAGTCTAACATTTAAGTCTTTAATTCATTTTGAGTTTATTCTTGTGTATGATGTACGAAGGTTTTCTAGTTTCATTTTTTTGCATACATCTGTTCAATTTTAACAACACCATTTATTGAACAGAATATCTGCCCCATTGTATGTTTTAGCTTCCTTTGTTAAACATTAATTGACCATAAAGGCATGGGTTTATTTCTGGCTTCTCTATTCTGTTCCATTGATCTATATGTCTATTTTAATGCCAGTACCATGCTGTTTTGATTATTATAGTCTTGTAGTACAGTTTTGATATCAGGTTGTGTGATTTCTCTAACTTTGCTCCTTCTCAAGATTGCTGTGGCTATTTGGGGTCTTTGGTGGTTCCATATAATTTTTGGAATATTTGTTCTAGTTCTGTGAAATATGCCATTGGTATCTTGATAAGAATTTCATTGGTAGTATGGACATTTTAATGATGTTGATTTTTCCTATCTATGAACACAATATATACTTCTACTCACTTTTAGCTTCTTCAGGTTTTTTTTTCAGTTACTTATAATTTTCTGAGTAGAGGTCTTTTACATCCTTGGTTAAAATTATTCCTAGGGCCCCATCCAGTGTGACCCAGTGGTTTAGCATCAACCCAAGCACCAAAGGGTCACGGATTCAATTCCTGGCCAAGGGCACATACCTGGGTTGCAGGTAGATCTGCTGCCCTGGTCAGGGTGCATGCAGGAGTCAACCAATGGATGTATCTCTCTCACATCGATGTTTCTCTCTCTCTCTCTCTCTCTCTCTCTCTCCTCCTCCCTCTTTCCCTTTGCCTCTCTTTATAAAAATCAATGGAAATATATATATGAACACGATATATACTTCTACTCATTTGTAGCTTCTTCAATTTCTTTTTTCAGTTTCTTATAATTTTTTGAGTACAGGTTTTTTACATCCTGTACTACATTCTATATGAAAACAAAATTATTTCTTGGGATTTTATTTTTTATTGATGCAATTGTAAATGAGATTGGCTTTTCAGTTTCCCTTTCTGAAAGTTCATCATTGGTGAATAAAAATGAAACTAATTTCTGGATATTTATTTTGTATCCTGTTATTTTATTGAGTTTATTTATCAGTTCTAGTAGTTTTTTGTGAAATCTTTAGAGTTCTTTATATACAGTATCATGTCATATGTAAATAATGACAATTTTACTTCTTTCTTTCCAATTTGTATGCCTTTTATTTCTTCTAGCTGCCACCTGGTGGGTGCTCGCTCACGTTTTATGGTGAGGCAGTGTTTCAGGGAGTTGTTACTGTGAGGCCAGCAGAGTTTCAGGCTCATAGCTTTATATATCATCTATATATTTATGATTCTCAAATATTCCTTCTAAAATTTAGATTCTACATACTAAGTAACTCTTATTAAACCAAGTTTTCACACCAAAGCTCTTATCCTATATTTTTTCTCTTCTCCAGATTCCAGCTATATAAAAGAGAAGAGGTAGAAAAAAGGGTTAACCTTCCCCAGAGAGAAAACAATTCCTTTCATATAATTTCCCCCCTACCCAAAAGATTTTTACCGGCAATGCATTTAGAGTTTTATAGAAACCAAATTTTTCTTTTAAAAAAAGCAACCATTCTCACAAGATACTCATTTGCTGACAATCATGGAAAAAAAGAATTAATTGATTGGTTGAGAATTCTTTGGCGAAACATTTATAAAGCATGAGAAATTTGCATAGTTAGTATTTAAACAGGCTAGATAATAACACTTTATAAGAAAATAAATGAGAATGAAAAGGCCTTTTTAACCATACGGCTGTATATACTTATATAATCTCCAAACTGCAAATCAACTATGAATTACTCATTATTTCAGTATCTATATATTCCAACAGTTATTTTTCTATTGCCAATATGTCTTTTTCACACAGTTGAACTTCAACTGTATTTGTATCTCATACAGTTTTGTTGTCCACATAGATACCCATTGAAAAGTGATGACTGTTTAGAAATTTTAAAGTGCTTTTTTTTCCCCCCATTTGGCTGACCAAGTTAACAGATGTCTCATATAAGACTTTTTATACTAATTCTTCCTGATGCTAGCAACATTTCAAGTTAAAGACAAAATTACCCTCTGCCACCTCTTAGCTTGAAGAGTTTCTAATCCCTTTTTACTGTTTCTGCATCTTAGATTTTTTAGATCTTCATAATCTTTGCTTCCTTACTGGGAAGTGCCTGATCCATTGTCAGTTTTAAGTAGCTAATTCATAAATTGTTGACATGATCTACACTTTGATGAAGAAGAGAAAAACAGCACAGAACCCAACCTGTGATCTTCATATTAAGTAAAATTTCTAGTAAATTAACTGTGGGCCTGTGTATGAAGAGAGATGAAGACTTTTGGATTATTTGTTATTTTTCAAGTTTGTAGGTAATGAGACATAATAAAAACTTCTTTTCCCTTTTTTTAATTCCAATTTTTTGCTAGCTTTTTGTTAATTTCACTGGCATAACTAATGAAAGGGGGAAAAATGGGCATAACAAAGCTACCATTTCCTAGAGAGTATTTTCTAGCATTTATTTTCTTAGAAAGTGTTATTATAAAAGCTTCACAATAGAAAAGAGGTGAAAATGATTTGCTAAAATGAAATGTTAGGACTATAGAACATTTTAATTATGCACACTTAAAAATTCCTATTCAGAATTATCTGACTGCTTCTGTCTCTGTTAAATCTAGGTCTGCTCTGTGTTCTCATTCCCTTCAGGTCACATTTCAACAATAACAAACCACGAGATAAGCTGTTAAATACTTGATCAACCAAATGTTTTAATTTGGGCACAGTGCCAAGTTATGAGTTTTTCACCTTTATCCCCACTTAATTGACTGATGGAGTCTAAATGGACTAGTTGATACAAGCTCAATTAAATATTATCTAGGGTAGGAAAGGCAAAATAATGTCCATGTTTTCAATAAAGCAGGCCAATTATGCACAAAATTATTCAGGCCTAATCCTATCAAAATCATTATAGTCTTCAACTATGGAACTTAAAGAACACCCATCTTTCTACACTGAAAAAAATTGTTAATTGTTCTTTGGACAGCTATGTATGATTTTCAGAACTTTTGAACAAAAACAAAAAAGGTGATACAAACAAACAAACATTAAATGATTAATAAATGAAAATAAACTCATAAAGCAATGTTCTCAGTGTCAGGAAGGAAAAATGCAAGCAAGTCCTAGAAGAGACCCCAGTGGATCTGCCCATGTCAAGTCCCTTTGTTAAGATGTTCTTAGTACTGGTTCCTGTAGGATTTCACCCTGGTTGATATGGGACTTGAACAAAGAATCAAACTTTGACCTCAACTATTTCATAGGAATCTCTTTATGGAGAGGGAAATTAAATTTACTAAAATTATAAATGATTAAGGGATTGATTCAAAATGATAGGAAGGCCCGTTGGAGTTAGACTGTTGGGTTCAGATTCTTGGTCATCATTTACTTGTGGAATTTCCACATATACAAAGTTGGAATGATAACAGTAAAATATATATTCATTTTTGTCTGAAAATTAACTGAGATCTAGTCTATAAAGCATATATCACAGTGCCTGACATATAGTACACCATCAATAATACTATTTTATTAATAACATTATTATTGAGCCATGACAACAAAAACTTGTGCTTTCACTATGTTCCACTCAACTCTACCATTTAATCATGGGTATAGAATGTTAAATGAAACTCAGTTCTTGACCTCAGAAAAGGACAAGAAGACTAGCAACAGACAATTATAAAACACCAAGTTAATTGTTATATGAGAGGTTAGCACAGAATCTTCTGGAAGCAGAAGGATATAAGGGATTTTTTTCTGGATAAAATCATGCTTGAAACACAGGGTTCAGTTCTGTGAATAGTCATCAAGAATATGGCTCTGACCTGTTAGGACATAGTGGAGTCTAGGTCTACTGAAGTCTCACACTCAGGTTTTCTGGTTCCAAGGTAATTGGCAAATAAAATATGCTTAAATCACCCCGTCAGGTCTTCCAGTCTCTCTCTAATCATGTGTCCTTGTTTCTCTCTAAATCCTTGGAGCCACAAAACAATATCTTATGGAGAAAAATGAAACAAATAATTAAAATAAAAGTACTGTGTGAACTCATTTCTCAATAGGACCTTCTTCATGTGCACAAGTAATAGTTAAAGTATGGAACCAGTAACATCTGGAAGGAAATTCCAGTGTGGCAGATAATTTACTCTCTGGCTCTAAAATTATTTCCTCTATATTTCTTATATCATTAATATATTAACCATAATTAAATTCTTATGAATGTGGAGTAGGTAAAAACACCTTGGTGCCTCTCGAAATTATATTTGATGAATAATGTGAAAATATATCCCCCTAACACCTGCTGAGTTCCGACTATAAAATACAACTGGTAGTAGCAATTTTCGATTAGCATTCAACAATTACTTTACCTTTATTAGTTCTTTTAAATGTTTTATTAGAATTGAAACAACCAATATTTGCTCATGTTTCATTAAATCCCATTTTCAATGTTCGGCTCAAACCTAGTGATAAAGGAGGGTCCTTTGAGCTCAGTGGTAATATCATCTAAGCCTGAAAATAACAGGAAAGACTTCAGAGTCAACATCTCTTTGGTTTAAGGTAACAAGAATACCTGAATAATTACTCAAAATTATAATACTAATAAAACATGAATAAAGAACCACTTACAGTTTATCCAGTATGAATTATTTTAAGCACGCCTAATAAAAGAAAGCTTTAAAAGAGCATTAGCAGAATTTATTTAATTGCAATGTGTTCAGGGCAGTGTTATATTATGTACCTGTGGCTTATCAGAATCACTCACAGTCTTGTGCTTAATGTGTATAATCAAACAAGAAAATAAAAAAGCTAGAAACTATTCTTCAATGGCAAATTTTTGCCCACTGAGCTGTCAATTGTGGATGGATTCATGATTGATCAGAATAATACACAATGGTGCGGTGTAATTCTTTAGTGTGATGTTGTAAAATGGAGTATTGCTTCTGTTATTTTATCCAGTTTGCTTTTATATGACAGGGTTTATTGTGCGTTATGTTGTAGCTCATTCCTCTGTTCACAATGCC